>NC_089219.1:132016232-132325982 GCF_963924675.1 Phocoena phocoena | reverse complement strand
TTTCTTCCTAATACTTTCCCTGTTTCTAAAAGCAGTTTTATTCAGTCACTTTAGGTTTTGCTGACAGTCTTCTGTCCTTTGTTCTTTAGCTTTGCTTGCAAAGGTAGTGGCTCCAGCATTTCTACCATTAAAGTGCCACAACCTCTTGTACCACATTTACTTTTCAAAGGAGTTTTAAGATAAGTTTTGTTTGAACTGTATTAAAAATGCTTCTTTTTAGAATTTTTTTTATTTTACAACATAGGTCCTCTCTAGAATACTTAGAGATGGTAATAGTTACTCTATACTAATGAAGAATGCAGAATCCTTCATTTTATATATTGTTTTTACTTTATTATTTTAATTCATTTGAAGATATTTTAATTAAACTTTATTAATTTAGAATTATTGACATATGGATATTCTGTTATTGCCAAATTCTTAGGATTTTAACCTCCAA
The DNA here is from genome assembly GCF_963924675.1 of Phocoena phocoena. Lineage (NCBI taxonomy): Eukaryota > Metazoa > Chordata > Mammalia > Artiodactyla > Phocoenidae > Phocoena > Phocoena phocoena. The sequence continues at coordinate 132,325,543 of NC_089219.1, read as the reverse complement.
GAGTAAATCTTATTTGCATTGCCTATTTCAGTTTTAACTTCATGATTTTTTTTAAAAAAGAAGGCGGAATTTGTGAGAAATAACTACTTGGAATACCACATATCACTCTATTTTTATTTGGGCTTTGGAATTTAATTTCCCCACTGCTTATTTTTAAAATATAGATGAAATGAGCTTGTTTAACTTGATGTAATAAAAGAAATTTACTATTCATTTATTTGAAGAAACAATTGTAAATTCTAAAACTGTGTACTTGAATGTATTATATCCATATATGATTGAACATCCAAATACATTCCATTTGAATAATTACACTATCTTTGAAATAAGTGTAGTTTGCTTTTTATTTCCATGTACAGCAGTCAACTATACTTTTGAATATAGAGAATGGTGGGCTATTAGACTACAATTTCAATTCATTTTGTGACTTTACTTCCTTGAAAAGTACCTCATAATTTATTTTAACCTCTTCTGTCCAGATGTAGTAATGTTTGCTGTCTGATACTTACTGGACACAGCCATTATCTGGATCATTAAAGTCTGTAATCAACAGTTCATGTTTGTTCTAGTTTCAGTCTTTCTTTCTAAAGTATTCTATTTGCTCACAATTTCTAGCAGGTATTAATGTGGACTAACAAAAGATTTATTTCTTCCTTCCCTCCCTCCCTTCCTCCTGAAAGGCAGTAGTGATATGATTTGGATAATTCATTAACTAAGTAATTATCCTTAAACTAATTTAGAGTTGATTCAAAAAAAGTTTTTTGCAGCTTTATATTAGGAGAGTATGGAGTCAGAGTGAATCTCCCTGGCAAGCGCATTGGTGGAGAATAATGCGATCATCTTGGAACATTATCTCTTAGGTTTTGGGTTGGTTTTTTTTAATGATTATAGTAGCTTATTACTGAAAGAAACAAATACATGTATGTTTTAGAGAATTTAGAAAAACAAAAAACAAGAAAATATCAGATAACACTTTTCCCAGAAATAACTAATATGAACATTTTAATGTAATTAACCATGTAATTTTTCCACTCAAAGGAACTTTTTTCCCAATAACAGTGAATATTTTATATATTATCATGTATTGTTTACCTTTTGCCTTTGTCATGAACATTTCCCAGGTCTGAATATATTTTGTAAAGAGTGTTTTAAATGGTTCCATATTATTCTAGTCTAAGGATTTACCATAACTGGTATACTGTTGTTTTGTTGAAGATACTCATGTTTACTTTTTACCACTTCTTGAATATTTTTCCAATAAATCTTTAAATTTCTAATTAATTCTTTAGAAGAGAACTTGAGATTTATTAAATGGATAGCTTTATTCATATAGCTTCTGATTAAAACTGATAGATTGCCTTCTAGAACAATCTATTTCCATTTGGTCTTGCACTGAGAAAGTCCAGGGGTTTCAGTTTGACCATGCCCATAAAACATGGAATATAATGTCAGTATCTTTGCCAGTTTGAAAATATCTTGTTAGTAAAATAATCTTCTTTAATCATTTGTTTCAATAAACAATTTTCTAAAACATTAACTTTTGATTTTTTACAAATTGTGTGCTTACATACTGAGAACTGGTTTTTTTGCTTGTTTGTTTCTTAAGAAATTCTTGCTTGAAAAGGAAATACTATGCAACTGAGATATTGTTTTATAATTATAGTCCTTGGGCAATTTGGTATTAGTCATTTATATCTATTCCATTACCTCCTACACCCCACATCCACCTTGAAAGTAATGCTACAAAGCAAAGGTAAATTTGGGCAATATTCTTATTCTTTATTTCTGTCATGTCTTTTTATCATCACTGCCTTTATTCAGAGATTGGAAGTTAGGTAAAGGAGATTATATATGTTCTGTATCTGTGGAACAATTCTGTGGAATAATTCTTATCTGAAACTATTGGAATGAAATATAAATTAATTCAAGAATGCAAATTACTTTCTGTTAAGTGATCATGTCTGTGTAAAGGGACACCATATTTTTGTTGGAGGCAGACCTTGAGTCCCTGATGACTCCCGCTGAGGCTGTTACATCGTACAAGATTATCTAGCCTTGGGTCACCAATTCTAAATAGATATCTAATGGTAAAAGGCAATGCTTGTAAATGACACTAAAGACTCTCATAGCTCTTCAAAAGTGACGTGTGTGTGTGTGTGTGTGTGTACACATTGTATCCTCAGAAAAAGCTTTACTTATTAAGGGTGGGTTTTTTTCTCTTGTGGATTGAAACACCAGAAGTCATATTGAAAGTTTCTCTAACTCAATAGTGAAGGATGACAGGATAATGATTTCCCTCCTTTGAAACCAAATCCAGCAAAACTTAGCCTGGGAATTTGTTAACAATGTTATCACCCATACTGTACAAAGTTATAATTATATTAGGCAAGGGCATCTTTTTTAGTCAAATAGTGAAATATATTCTTTCTGTCTTTATTTCTAACAAATAAAACTTCATATAATGAAACATTTATTGTGAAGTGTTTTTAACTAAAACTTTGTGTTCTCATGGAGATCTTTTCTTCACCTAAATCTCTCATGATTCCTATCCATTAAAAATATTTCCTGAATGAATTAATACACTGCCTTGTACTGTTATTTGTGTTCATGTCTCCTATCCTCTGCTGGCTTGCAAACTACTTGAAAAAAGGCATCATAGTGTGTAGAGTAAGAGCAAAGACTATGGAGCCAGACCACTGAGGTTAAAATCAGATTTTCCACTTACTAGCTCTGTGACCTTGCTCAAGTTCCTTAAGTACACTGTGCTTCAGTTTCTTCATCTATATAGTGCTAATGATAGTAATAACCTCCCTTTAGGGTTATTATAATGTTAAAATAAGTTAATGTACATAAAGGGTTTAGAATAGTTTTTGACCTATAGCGAAAGTTAAAGTGTTTTCTATTAGTAACATTCATTTTTAAATTACCACTAAGCAGATGGTTTTCACATAATGTATCATTAATATATAATTTTTGTAATGAATGATACAATCCTTCAGACTTGTCCTTTACCTTGTTTGTTGCATGATTAATTAAATACTGGTTTTTGAAACCAAGGAAATGCTGGAGTAGAGGTGAGAGATAAAGTGCCTGCACCTATGGAGGAATTGGTATTTATTACCAGTCCTTCCCTTTCTCCATTGCATTTGTACTATTTCACAATTCAGTCTTCCCTCAAAAAGACTTACATATCTGTTTTCCAATTTATATATGCTTTTATCCAAGAGATAGGCATCCCTCTCTGACTTACTAAACTGTGTATAGAGCATCAGATTGCACTAAACTAAGGAAGCTAAAATATATGTGAAAAGCCAATCTGTGTCCATTAAAATGCAGAAGGCATCTATGATAAAATTTATTTATCGCAGTGATTCTCAAACCAAGTGATCATCAGAATCACCTTGGGATCTTTCAAAAAATAAATAAAACAGTTCTTTTCTTAGACCCCTGAGTCCGTACTCTGGGGGGAGGAGGGGAAGAGAGAAGAGATTTGTATTTTGAAAAGTTCCCCAGGTCTCCATAGAAAATTATGTGAACAGTCAATTTTGGAAACAGATGACTTATGTTACCACTGGAGATTTGTACACATGATAACCAAGCGGCATTAATGGTTCTCAAGCATCTGTTAAAGGGGGGATAATTATACTTATGAATACCTAATGTCTGTTAGATTTTGCTACTCCCTTATCTTTTCAGGAAGAAACACACAAAAGAATAAGATGCGGTCTTTTTTCTTTTCTTTAATTAAAAAAAGCTACCTTTAATGTATATTGATTTCCCACATTTATAAACTATTTCTCATCCTAAATTCTTCAGTGAACACTGAGAAGACAACATAGGAACTTCTTTTTCTTTCTTCTCTCCTTTCTTCATTTCTGTTTCTTTCCTTTTCTTTTATCTTTCCTTTCCTTTCTTCTTCCCTCTAGCTGGATGGTTTATAACACTTTAGAAAATTTTCCTGACTGGAAGAGGGCCAATCTGAATGAACTCTTGTCTGTCTTGGGCGTGGAAGGAAAGAAGATTCTGAGCATGGACCCTGACTTCCAGGAAGACTGTGGCTCCCATCTTCTCCTAAGTGCCCCACTCATCCCTTAGTGCCCAGACTAGAGTGGGGTAGGGGAGTAGAAAATAGAGGAGACAAGAAGGTTGTGGAAAACTGAAGCAAACCTGTCATTTATCTCTTCTCTAAATCTACATTAAGTGTAAATATTCCTTAACCTTAAGGTGCACTACTGTATGGACAGTTCCTGTGAAAACATTTCTTGCATTAAATGTTTTATGGTGAAAATGTAATGAAATCAACAAAATAATTTAGTGGGTCTGTAGGTCGACAGATATTTAAAATATTTCCTTATTTTCATTTTTATATGTACTATACTGGAATTTGACTTATATTAGAATGGTTCTTATAATTTTTTTCCTCATTAAATACTTCTTTAAAAATAGTTTTTGTCCTGAAGTATGCCAATTTTGAAGAACAGAATCGACACAGATCTTTAAGCTACTTGGTTTTGGGTTTTGTTTTGCCATTTTTAAGGGAAAAAAGAAATATACTAATTTGAGAGTGCATTCTGAGTTATGCCATTAACCTATAAATAATTTTCATTGTCATCCCACCATGTTTAAGAGTGTCCAAAATATTTTGAGATGGGAAGGAATTTAACTTTGGTATCTAAAATATTTATCTTTTGATAATTCCTACAAATTTCCGTAGCAGTAGTGAAAGGAAAGAGAATGAATATTGGATATCATTTCCTTGACTTAAACGTTTTTAACGAATACTACTTGAATTGGTTTCATATGCTGAAGTGTATATATGAAAAAATGTGATTATTCTTTTCTAATTGAATAAAAATATATTTAACAATTACTTAAAGCAGAATTAACCAAGGGCAGCAACTGTTTAAGAGAAAAGTGTTTCCTGCTAATTCAAACTTGCATCTTATCTGGGGAAAAGAAATACATTTTTGTATTTTACTTCCACAGTCTCACATTAATCTCTGTTGTTCTTATGACAGTCTCCTATATTGATATGATCCCTACAGGGGTTTGTGCCTTTCTATTTCTTATTACTCCATTGTATCCTAAATCCCATTTTATGCAGCATTTTTCCACTTAAAGCCATCAGAAGTAGGCATTGGCTATTCCCAGAATGGTAGAAAAGTTATTACTACTGAACACAGGAATAATTTGATTATGTAGAAGAGTCAGTCTATTATAATTGCTGTAAAGAAGCCATTTAACTTTGTGCCTTGTTTAGTCCTTTTTTTTTCTGTAGATAAGAAGATCAACTTCGATGAAAATATAGATTCTTTATTTGAACTGTGATAGCCAACCATAAAATGAAGATGAGGTAGAAGATAAATCTAAATCATTTGGTTTTAATGACAAAGTATTTACACATTGTTGAGAATTAAATAGGTAGTTAGTTATGCTTGTATTTGCCTTCAAGATCTTTGACTCTCTGATGAAAGTAGGAAGCTTTAGGAATAGATTGTATAAAACATCAATCTGACTTCAAGATTCAGTTCCATTTTGTTAATTTGCTGTTTTAAATCCTAAGTATCTAGAGCTATGGCTTTGTGATTCACCACACATATCTTTGTAAGTTGCTTTCCAGAGATTGGGAGAGAAAAATAGTAGTAGTTGTCTTTTCTTTTCTTTTCTTTGTTTTTTTTTTTTTTTTTTTTTTTTTGTGGTACGCGGGCCTCTCATTGCTGTTGCCTCTCCCGTTGCGGAGCACAGGCTCCGGACGCGCAGGCTCAGCAGCCATGGCTCACGGGCCCAGCCGCTCCACAGCATGTGGGATCCTCCCAGACCGGTGCACGAACGCGTGTCCCCTGTGTCGGCAGGCGGACTCTCAACCACTGCGCCACCAGGGAAGCCCTGTCTTTTCTTTTAGTGTCTTTTTATTTCTCACGACATTCCAAACATTGGTTTATTTTAGGAGACCCAAGAGTTTATCTTTTAAAAAAAATTGATAAGAATTATTTTATCTCTCAAAAAAAGTCTTTATGGATTGTATGGTAGTAGTATCACCTGGTAAATAGGAATTAAAATACTTTATTTCGTGCCAGAGTATCTAAATATCTTTGTCTAGTTTGAAATATGTAACTGAATATATATAATCCCTCTTTTTAGCAGCCAAGAGTCATTTAAGTTTCACAAAACATACTCATGAGCCCTTATAATTTTTTACTAACCAAATTTGTAGTTCAGATGATAATCCTTGATGTTTGTACTAACGGAAGACTGTAGTGGTTCAGAGTAATCCAAAATGTCAACTAATAAGAATGGATAATTGATCTAGAGATTTATTTGGGTATTTACATTTGAAAATATTTTTATCTTATATTTTGAAAAGAATAAAATATAAGAGGGTTTATGCCTCTTCCAATTAATAAGTTAGCCTTGGAACTTCAAATTTCAATAAGGAATCTCTATTTATAAGGAATATTTTCATTTCCTCAAAGTTTCTGTTTTATAAAGGGTTAAGACCTTTTAATTCTATGCCTTTTACATTTTGAGGGATTTTAAAGATCTGACAACTATGTTTCCCTTCAGTAATGGAAAGGATAAGTTATTGATAGCAAAACAAATTGTAGGTTCCTTTTGGGGATTTCACTGGTCTTATTGGTAGGGAAAAGCCTGGTTACCCTGTAGATTTTATATTCTTCGTCAGAGTACTCATCATTTTTAAACACCAGTTTTCAGTCATTCTGTAATGAAGCAGAGTGAAGAAAACCACTTAATTTTGACCAGTGTGTGTTGTTCTATATATTTAGTGTGTGCTCTTACTTATTTCTCTTTTTCCTTTTCACTTTATCCTTTCCAAATCATTATTTTAGGGATATGGAGAAAAAGATCACTGTTCAAGGTTAATAACTTGGAGGTTTTGGGGTTTTCGTTTTTTGTTAGTCTTTGTGTAAATGTCATTAACTTTCAACGTACTCATTTAATACAACTAATGTGGGGGAAAGATTTTGTTTTGTTGATAATATTAGTAAATTGTTGGAAGGTGTATTTTTTCTATTGGATGAGGTTTATCAAAAACATAACTTACTTTTGAGCTTTTTATGCCCTGTTTTTTAGATGTAAGGGTTTTCATCAACCTAAGTTAAGAGTGAAACTATTGGCTCGGAATAGATGCGAATAAACCTTTAGGAAGAGATTCTCTCATACAGTTTCGGTGCCATGTTTCTCACTAATTGATAAGTGGCAATTACTTTTTAAAATAAGCATGAGGTTTTTTTTGTTCTTTGCATGAACAATTTGCGTTTGAATTACTGTGCAGTTTTCTGGGTTTTTTGGGTTTTTTTTTTCCGGTACGCGGGCCTCTCACTGTTGTGGCCTCTCCCATTGCGGAGCACAGGCTCCGGACGCGCAGGCTCAGCAGCCATGGCTCACGGGCCCAGGTGCTCCACGGCATGTGGGATCTTCCCGGACCGGGGCACTAACCCGTGTCACCTGCATCGGCAGGCGGACTCTCAACCACTGCGCCACCAGGGAAGCCCCTGTGCAGTTTTCTTTTATTATTCTTGTTAAAATATACAAGTTATATATCAGTAGAGTCAAAAAAACTACAAGCTTCCTTCTCAGCCTGTTGTAATGTATAAAGTAATGTCTGACAAAGCAGAAACATTTTCAGCACTTGGACCCTCCAAATCCAGTTATATCTTATTCAAGAAACCTAATGACCTTTCTTGGCCCTTAACATCTTCGCTTCACAGTGTTATGTATTTCTCCACTAATCAAAACTTTTACAAAATAGAGAATAGGGAAACAACCTGTAATTCTACCACCTGAACAGAACTGCAGTTAACGTTTTGATGTTGTCCTTTCAGTTTTCAGCCTACAATTTTAATTTTACAGTATGTACAGGTACATTTTGTATCTAGCTTTTTACATCTAACTACATCTAAGCATTTTCTCACCTTGCATCATAATATTAGTAGAAAGCATTTATATATACTATCAATTACTATTTGTCTGTTATTATTAAACACTTAGGCTACCTCTGATTTTTTCTCAATTCTAAGTTTGTGCTGTTTTCGGACATATTGTTTTTCCGCTTTTATCTGGTAATATTATATTTGTAATATAAAATCCCATAAGTGGAGGGAAAAAACTGGAACAAAGTGTTCAGATATTTTTTTAGCTTTTAATATCTATTATTATTTTGATTTCCAAAAAAGGCCAATTTTTAAACTGCAATTTCCTTTAACTGTGCTAACAGTGGTTTTTGGGGAGGGGAGATGATGGTAGGATAAAGAGAGATGTTTCATGTGTATATGTTTATATTTTCATGTAGCTCAGTCTTTGAGATCTGATCTCTAGGTATAAACCTTGGTTTTGTCACTAGTTATGATACCTTAGGAAAATTCCTTACCGTCTCTGAGTCTACCTCTTCATTTTTGCAGTGGGTTAATATGAATATTTAAAGTGTTGTTAGGAAACAAATGAGATCATGCACATGGAACATTTGCATATAGTAAATAAATGGTAGCTACTGTGAGTAATAAATTAATGTGTAAAATTTGGGAAATTAACATTTGGGTATCTATCCTGTTTCAGTATCTTGCTTATTACTATTTGCATAAGTTATCCAAATCTATTCCAGGTATTTCTAGACAGAGGGAACAGCATGTGCAAAAGCTTGAGAATATGAAAGAGTGCAGTGTGTTTAGAGACTGCTAGTACTTAACGACATAAGTGGAATGAAGTGAGAAATGGTAGATTAGGAGTGATTTTTAAGGGTCATTCTAGACTGTTAAGAACCTTGAATCTTATCTGTGCAATTGTAAAGGACTGTAGAAGAGTGACTGACTTCAATTTTTTTATCTGTAGTTTTAGTTTAGTTAAAAAAATACCCACAAAGGTAGTGCTAGCAGAAGTGCATACCGTAGTCTAGAATAGAACGGCACTGCTGACAGGGTTTTCCTTTTGGTTCAAGAATTTGGAAGATAGGTTTGAGGTTAAATTGGCAAGATCTACTCTTTCATTAAAGGGATGATGCCTCTAGGTTTATAGCAATTAATTAGCTTTTTTCATTTTAGGTAAGTCACTTAACATGTTTGAATTTCATTTCCCTGTTTAATTTGAAGGAGTTGTATACTAGATTTCTGTTTCCCAGGGGCCATTTGTAAGACAAATATGCTTATAGTAAGACCATATTGTTTATATGTAAGTCAACCAACAAATCAAACTTTGTTTTATGTCATGTGTAGCAAACTGTCTGAGAAACTCTTTGGTTTGCATTGTTTCTTTCTTGATTCAGCTCTTAAACTCACAAATGAAATAACTGCTTCCAATTCCAGGGTGTCCTTTAACCCCAAGGAAAGAAATCCTCTGCCTGTTGGACATAACTCACCTCAGAATAGAAACTTTCTTGATGTTGAGAAGATGGGGCAAAAAGTTTACTAAAGGCAGTTTTCAAAGAAAAAATGAATTTTGACTATTTTTAGAAATTCTTATTGAGTGAATTGCAACACCTTCCAAGGACTATAGCTCTTACATATGAATATTTTACAAATAACAGTGGAAAGAGAAATAAATATGTCATTTTAAAAAACCTCTCTAAAATGTTTTGAACATCCTTTGTTCCCATGTTCTTTACTAATTAACTCTTAATGTGATATTTCTGTTACTGTAATTACTGCATTATTTTTTGCATTAATTGGCAAGAAATATCAGTGAATGTTCTGATAGACTCTTACTGCCACAGATTAATAGAAAGTGTTATATTTTAGTTTATATTGCACCTTAATAACCTCTGCTTCTGTCATGTTCCTCTAATGAAGAGTTTCTGTTCTAATCACTTAGTATCTTAAAGGATTATTATGAAATGGAAAAATCATAGATTGATGTTTCCCTTTCTAACGTTGCTCCGAAGTTTTGATTGTACAACTTAACCTATGTGTAAAATGAAAGCACAGATGCAGAAGTGTTCACGTTTTGTACATATAACTAATAGTCTTTAAATATTTTCATGAGTTAGCACCCTTCTCACTGCTCTGTTAATATTGAAATACTAAAAGGGATAGAATGAGTGGTAATTCTGACACTTCAGACTAGTGCTGAGTTAGTTGATACAATTGACTGGTTTTCCAGGACTGAGCTTTTTTCTTAAAGCTCCTTATTAAATCAAATGTGTATATCAGAGTAGCAGTTACCACATTTGATTACTCTTTATGATCCTTTGGGGCTTTTCAGTTCCTCTAGTACAAAACTCTTAACTTTGGATTCATGGAACCCACCCCTCAAGGATCTTCAGGTCCCACTAAAAGCATGTGAAAAGCTGAAAGAATATGAAAAACTCACTTTGAATTCATGGAACCCACCCCACAAGGATCTTCAGGTCCCGCTAAAAGCATATGAAAAAGTTTGTCATGTCCATGTAATTATTTTTCTAAAAAGAGAGTTTGTTGCTTTTATTGGGTTCCAAAAAGGGATCAAAACATTAGTAATTAAAAATCAGTGCTGGGCTTCCCTGGTCGCGCAGTGGTTGAGAGTCCGCCTGCCAATGCAGGGGACGCAGGTTTGTGCCCCGGTCCGGGAGGATCCCACATGCCGCAGAGTGGCTGGGCCCGTGAGCCATGGCCGCTGAGCCTGTGTGTCCGGAGCCTGTGCTCCGCAACAGGAGAGGCCACAACAGTGAGAGGCCCGCGTACCGCAAAAAAAAAAAAAATCAGTGCTGAAAAAATGTAGTCTGGCAAGTTGTCTTGATAGGGCTGTGAATTAAATTGTACTAGCAATACCAGTTATTAAAAATTATAAATATTTTTTCTGCCCTCACTTTAAAGTTTACATTATTTTTTAAAAAGTTGTATTGAAATATAGTTGATTTACAGTGTTTCAGGTATATAGCAAAGTGATTGTTACACATATATATGTATATGTGTGTGTGTGTATATACATGTGTATATATATATATATATATATATGTATTCCTTTTCAGATTCTTTTTCATTACAGATTATTACAAGATATTGACTATAGTTCCCTGTACTATGCAGTAGGTTCTCGTTGTTTATCTATTTTATATATACTAGTTTGTAGTGTGTCTCTGTTAAATTCAAATTCCCAATTTACCCTCCCCTCCCTTCCCGTTTGGTAACCACAGATTTGTTCTCTATATCTGTGAGTCTATTTATGTTTTGTGAATGTTCATCTGTATTGATCTCGAAGAGACAGCAGCAAGTGGTCTTGAAGCAGGGTCTTAGTTCCCTGCCCAGAAATTGAACCTGGGTAGCCTGGCTGAAAAAACCAGGAATCCTAGCCGCTAGATCACCAGGGGCTAGAGGCTGGAAGCAAAGTTCCCCCAGCTCTTTCCCATTTGAAAACTGAATTCCTCAAAGAGGCAAAAACAGGTACAAAGTTTATTATTAGAGATACAGCATAACATGCGCGAGAGCACACAGAGAAACAGTTTATTTATTTAAGGTAGAAGCAAGGCAGAAATACACACCCAGAGAGAAAGGGTGCGGGTGTCCTCCCTAATGAGGAGCGCAGTAAAGAGGGGGTTAAATCATTTATATAGGGCAGTTCTTCCAGGTCTTTGTTTACCTTTGGCCAGTTATCTTGTTTCTTTTTTCACACCTGACCTGCCCTAGAAATCTCTCCAACATGCATGCACATCTTTTTGCCAAGATGGATTTCAGTGCAGAGGCCTGTGGGAGATTTGACAACATTTATTATGGGGTCGTGTCCCTCCCTTTTTGACCCCTGAGGAGCTTTTCTGTGCATGTGCAGTTGGGGAGGTAATAGATGTGGTCGTCTTATCTCTTTACTCTAGCAGAGCTCAGCTCCGGGCCTAACTTTGTCTTTGGAGTGTCAGGGAAAACAAAGCTCCAATTTACTCCGCTCGACAAACTCCAGCTGTCCAGCCCAGGGCCCCATCTACCTCCTATCTCAGTATCATTTTTTTAGATTCCACATATAAGTGATATCATATGATATTTGTCTTTCCCTGACTTAATTCACTTAGTATGAAGTTTACATTAATTTTTATATATCTTGACAGACTCAAACAAAGAAAAAGTCACAGAATAATTGTATAGAAGCTCTTTATTTTAATTCTTTTATTCTTTTCCTCTACCTCTTCCAATCTAGATTTGTGTTATCTATTATTTTATGAGAGAGAGAGAAACCTTATCACTTTGCCTCTGTTTATTTGTTTCCTCATCTTGTATAAAAGTAGGTAACACCAGATTTATTGCCTGTTGTAAAACTCAAATGAGCTTTTTGGCTGTGAACAAGCATTTTAACTCACATGACATTACGTTTATGCACGGTACATATGTTATGTATAGAACAGAAGAGTTCTAATACATAGTTAAAAAGTAACTCCATAAAAATTGCTAATAATCTGCATAATCTCACAAATAAAAAGCAAGAGCAGGTAAATAAGACCATAAAAATATCTTTTTTTCCCATCTAAGATATTAAATGTGTTTGTGAAAATAAGTTTCAACCTCAGTTAGCTATCTTTAAAGGTATATTTTATAGGGTTATGCCAAGGGTTATCAATATAACTTTGAAAAAATATAAAGCATGTTTTAACAGGAGCTTTGTAGGAAGAATCGTTTATAGTGAAATATCTGAATTTGAAATAAAAGGACTGAATCTATCATTTGTGTCCTGTCTTACAGTCTGTTGATTCAGTATGCCTGGTGATAGATTCTGCGAGTATTTATAGGGAATATAAGAAAAAGAGGGCTTCCCTGGTGGCGCAGTGGTTGAGAGTCTGCCTGCCGATGCAGGGGACACGGGTTCGTGCCCCGGTCCGGGAAGATCCCGCGTGCCGTGGAGTGGCTGGGCCCCTGAGCCATGGCCATTGGGCCTGCGCGTCCGGAGCCTGTGCTCCGCGGCGGGAGAGGCCACAACAGTGAGAGGCCCGCGTACCACAAAAAAAAAAAAAAAAAAAAAAAAAAAAAGAAAAAGAATGTGAAATGAAATGCTTGTGTTATTATATAGGTAAAAAGTAACAAAAAAGGATGTTGAGCTATTTATATATATTGGCTTTTTTATATACTCGCTGTTTTTGTAAATGGAAAATCATTTATTGTTCTGTGCATAATTGCCTTGCTAACTGCTTTGCATTATCATGTGAGTTTTTTGATGTAATAATCTTGAAACAAAAGCTCCTTCCTTGGGAAGCTTAGTAGGTCAATGGTTAAGAAAATACAGTAACTGTACATTTTGCATGACCAGTTACACACATATTTTTCAGTAAGATTCTTTTTTCTGTTTAAGTACATAAAGTTCCATTTTCGTTCCTCTCAAAACAAGTAGGACATGGTAGAGACATAGTAGATGTGCACCAGGGTGGTTTTAGGAGAGGGTCGCTAGTCCCTTCCTCCAGCCAACACCACATGAGGTTTCTCAGGATTCTCTCCAGCCTTCCCTGGTGGAGTTCATGGAGGAAAAGTTTGAAGAGTATTCTACCGCCTGCGCCCCCCCCATACACACACACTGTTTACAGCAGCACGGGCCTCACGTGCTCATGCTAGCTACCCTGTAGCATTTTCTTAAACATTAATCTCCCTACTGGCTTATCCAACTATTTCTGTGCCAGGTAAGCAAATACTCTGGTATTGTCTCTCCTGCAGCTGCCAGTTTCTTCTCATTTTCGCTTATTGTGCCTGTGACGCAGTTCTCTAGTAGTTTCAAGAAATGTCATTAATTTGAGGTTGTCTAGCTCTTGTTGTAAGCACAGGAGCAGTACTCTTTCCGGGTTTCTCCATCTCTAAGCTCAGCTTTCTAGTTTTTAAGACTCGGATTACGTCTACAGATATAAATAAATATAAGGGGTTTTTAATAATCAGTTATCATAGACTTCTGTTCTTGCTCTTTAAACTTGTGTATTGTCAGCATATTTCAGAACTATGTTAAGAGTAAATAGATGTTTTATTTCTTGTAACATTTTAGAGATGGTTACTTTTTCAAAATACGATTTACAGTATATATCCATCCGTAACCACCCCCCCCCCATATTACATGTAATCATTCAATCTAGTGACAAAAAAGTAATCTCAATTACAAAAGGCAATCCAGTATCTGAATTGGTAGTGGCAATGGAATCATCTATTTGAAATTAGTTTTCTAATGAAAGTCTCAATATACCTTTAGCCAGAGGCGAGAATTTTAAAAGTGTGAGGAAAATATTTAGGCTATCCAGAAATTGTGATGTGATCTGGTCTTAACCATTAGGAACTTTTTGATTATTTAATCTCAAATATTGGGTGTTTCTATAAAAATTTGCCAGATTTATTTTATGCAGCTGACAGGTGTGAAGACACACATTCATGCCAGTTTGGCATTCTACTTATGAATTGCTGTAGAAATTCCAATAATATAGGCTATTGCTATGATTTACTATCACAGGAAATGTTGGATTGATTTTTTTAAATTTTATTAAGCACAGTCCTATTCTTTGGCATTTTATAAATTTATTCAAGTACAAAGTTTTAACCATTAAAAACTGGAATCTTAAGTTTTGGTATGTGATCTAAGCACAAATGCGATCCCATTTTCTTTTTAACATATCTTGAATCCATCATCCATTTCTACCCCTGCTACTCTGACACCACTAATTCAGGCTTTCATCATTCCCTGCAGATACTTCTCAGTAGTCCCAGGCTCATTTACCCTGCGCTGCTTAAACTCCTTCAGTGGAGTCCCAATGCTTACAGAATAAAATCTAAGCTTCTTGATGTGACATCTAACAACACCCTCCTTCATCAGGCCCCCCACCTACCTCCCCAGTATGGTCACCTACCACTTGCATAGGCATTATTTTATACCTCAGCAACACTGAACTGCTTATAGATCCTCAAACACCGCTGATGGAGTTTTTGTTTGTTTTTTTGAATGTTAACCTTTGTGCCTTTGACTTTGATGCTCACTCTGCCTAGTTACCCTTTCCTGCACCTCTATTTGTTACATATTGTAATGTCATTAGACTGGAAGCCCTTTAAGGTACAGTGCTGGGTTTTGTAGCCACAAAAGTAGTGGCGCGTTCTTTGAGCGGATGACTGCCATTTGATTGATCTAGCCGTACCTTTTGCCCATCGTTGAAATGATTTATATCATATTTCTAATGGAGTACCCTTCAAACTTTTTGAACACTTTTGGTGACAGGGAGCTCCTGATTCATAAGGAAGTCCATTGTATTTTTCCTTATCTCTAAATCTTACAGAGTTACCCTATAAAAACAGCTCTTATCTTTTTTTTTACCCATCACTTCATAAACAGTAAATATCTTTAAATGTGTAATGTTCAAGAACTTGTGGCTCTGCATACGGTAAAGGTTAACATTTTTTGAATAATTTTCATTATTCAAAAAACTCTACCTCAGATTTACTTGAACCCTTTGGGGGTATAATGTCACTTGAAAAAGTAGGCAAAGAGTTCAGAACTGTATTCTGTGAAGTTGTGCTGATTTCATGTACTTTACACTTTCATGGACTAGTTTAAAATATGGGAATAGGAGACTGAAAGGAAAGAGAAGAATAAGACAATTACTAGTGTATGTAAACTACACTAGTATAGGTAACAACCCAATATTGTTTCCCATTCCATTTTATTTCTTTTAAATTCTCGTAGATTTCCATTTGGGAAGTTAACTTTACTTCTCAATTTCTGTGAGCCACTTGTGTAATTCAAATACCAGTACTGAATATAATATCTTTTAACCAAATAAATTTATATAGGTTTGTAAAAGTATTACGAATAACCTTTACATGTATAATCATTCTTGTTGAACTCAAAAGCTTTCATAGGTTAAGAAGTCTTGTCCTATTTATCTTGGTATTATGTTGGCCTTGCATGGGATCTGGTAAATAGGCACTCAGTAAATTAAAACAAACAGACAAACAAGTAAATCTTTTCTCTCTACTTCCCTCTCACCAGCCCCCTGACCAAAAGTAGAAAGATGCAGATTTCTCCTTTCTTTGAGTTCAACATTGATAGAGAGTTTCCAGTATCTATACTAGTGTTTTTCAAAGTATGGTCTACTGATCATCTACTTCAGAATTACTAATTACCTGAGTTATGTATTAAAAATGCAAATTTCTAAACCCCAGACTTACTAAGCCAGAGTTTGAGGGAGAGACCCAGGAAGCTCCATTTTTTGTTGTTTTTTTTTTATGGGATGCATAATTCTCTTTCGTTTTATTAAAAAGCCTAGTATTACATGAAAGAAGCAGATTTCCATTCCCTACATAATCAGCCTTGTGGAAATTTATAGAGATCCAGTAGTGTTTTCATCTGGGAAGGGGGAAAAAAAGTGTTTTTAAAGTGTTTCTAACAGTGACCACCACAGACCTGTTCTTCATTTCACAGGAGTAATTAGGTACTATCTCAAACACTTCCAAGAGCCACATAAAGAGGCTTTCCAAGGTTCCTTTGGAAGTTGATCACTTTGGAAGCTCTAAAGACCGACTGTAAGGGAAGCATTGGGTAGTAGGCTGGGGTTCTTGTTGATCTCCTCAGTGGCAGAAATAAAGGCTAGAACATTCTTCTGGTGCTTGTGGAAAATCAGGATCTTAAAGCTCATCAGAGCTTTAAGTCAAAGATCTATCTCCCAAAAGGCCGCACATCCTTACGTTTAATCAGCCTAATTTGACCAAATGTTTATCAATGTATGATAAAGGATACAACTCAGGAACAGCCAAGTGGAAAAGATGCATAGGGAAAGGTATTGGTGGGGGTATAAGGCATGGGGCTTCTGTGCCCTCTCTGTGCAAGCCATCTTCTCATCACTTCCATGTATCACCAAGCCAGAAGCTTCAGAACCTCCATTTTTAAGACACTACTCATGGAATTCATATGTAGTAAAGTGTTGTAAGATATCAGTTTTTGAGTTTTTTCCCCCTTATTGTATTTGCTTTGTAAATATTTGTTGAATTTAACAAATTCGATTTTATCAACCTATCTTTTTTTCTAATTATTCATCAAACAATGATACTTTTTTTCAAATATCTCCTATATTTGTCTCTTTTCATTCATTTATGCACTTTGTCTCCCCATTGCTGTTTCTTCTTTTACCCCCACTCCCATAGATTACTTCTAATCCCTTTATGTCCTTAATCATTTTTCAGAGGAATTCAGATAGAGTGAAACATTGCTTATTACTATTGCCTTTGATCCAGAAAAGTTTCTCTCAAACTCAGTATTTGCATGTAACTCCAACTTGTATATTTGGCCCTCGTTAAAAATTAGGGGAAAATTTGATAAATATATTACATGAACTTGTCAATTATTTTAACTTTTTCACTTCAGATACCTTTGTCTAGTAAAAAAAAATTATATTTTGCCCTCATTATTAAATATGAGCCTTTAAAAAATCCAATTCCAATTATAGAAAAAAGTATAATAGAAGAACTGATTCAAAGGTTAGCTCAGAATTAAATTTAGTAGTAATTAATTAAGAGGTCAACCTTTAAAATAAGTATAATCTTAGACATGATTTTTAATTGTTACTCCTCTATCTGCTTCTTTAATGATTCCTTTTTCCTTGTGTATTTGATCTTAGGCATCATATCTAAACTGTTGCCTGTGTTCAAGATTTTCAAGAATCTAGAATAATGCTACTTGTCCAACCTTATTTCTGTTTTTTTTTAAGCACAAAACATCCATTAGAAAAGTTTCTTCACTGTCCCATCCTATTCCTATTTTTACCTTTGAACTTGTGCTCATCGTTGTTCCTTATATGTCTATATTGCCTTGTCCTCTCTCTTCCATTTATCTAAGTCCTCTCATCCTGTCCCAACCCAACCCCTACTTTTCTATCCCTCTCTTAACCATTTCATTTCCTTGGTTTCTGGTTTCTCACAGGTACTCATGCACTTATAGAATGCCCTGTACCAGCTGTCATTCAAGTGTATTTGGTTCTAAGGTTGTACGTCATTAGTGTTGCCTTAGTTATATTTCTTGCTTCTACTTTGAGAGCAAAAAATGTCAACACTAGCAACTGCCATAAGAAAAGCTACTTCATTTTCTAGGAAAGAGTTACAGTTAAGATAAAATTTAAGTCTTAATCTGCAGAGTCTACATTATGTTTTTAATCAATTTTATAAGATCATAAATCTGGTGATGAAAATAATACAGTAGTACAGTCATACTTGAGAAAACTGCCCTTTAATTGTAAAGAAATTTAGGTTACAACGTCTTAATAAGAAAAACTGCCACTTATTTGTTTGGTGCCTAAAATATGCCAGATCTTTTTTGGTTAGGTACGTTACTGTGTTTTCTTTGAGTCTTCATAAAAATTCTATGCAGTACTTAAGATTATCTGTTTTATAGTTGAAGAAATTGAGTTTCTAAGAGGGTTGGACTGTGCTATGGCAGAACCAAAATGCAGGTCCAGTTCTCCTTGTCTTAAATTAATTGCTGTTTCTACTGCATTACACGGTATTCCTAAAATAGTACAGAATTCTTGGAACAGCTTTGCCAGAGTACTCTAGAAGAATTTTGCAAATAGCGCCCTTAGAAATGCATAGTTCCATGCTCAGAGGCCCTCCTTTATATTAATCAGCAATAAAGAGTCATTTTTCCCTGTCAGATATGCCATTGCAAGCACCTTGTTCTCAAGCTTTATTCAGGAGCGCTTCCAAGGTCAAGAGGTATTGATACGTGAGGGAAGTTGTCTGGCATTGCAAGGAAAATTAAGTTGATTGGGCTGCTTGGTGAGAAGGGAGAAGACTTAGGAAAGATTTGGAACGAAGGAAGAGTCGTGAAAATGATGTGATATTTTTGTGTATTTCAATCCTCTTTCTCTTGTACATGGTTTTTACAACCTTTTCTTCCTGAATAATGATCATTTTGAGTTTGTATGCTAAGTGTACCTTTTTAATCTTTCTATTCTCTGAATCATGATGTTTTTGGGGGGGGGGTTTGTTTTTGTTTTTCCTGTAGTTTATTTGAATGCGTTAAAGTGTATTTAAAATGAGGATTTGATGCAGACAAGAGGTTGGTATAGAAAAGACTGGATAACAAAAGCCTTCTTAATAATGAAGCACAGCAAAAATGGAACCTGCAGGAACCAACCATGTGGACAAATGAAAAAATGCCTTTTGTCTACAAATTGCAGTGATCCTACATTAACATGGAGGTCTCTGTCTGGCTTAGGACAGCTGGCTAAGTCTGATCGTTCCCCTCCATACAGCCTTTAAAGCCAACACTCCAAGTACTGCTTTCCTTGCCATTTTGTTTACTATCTCTACTGATTAAGTGTACTACATTATTAACAGACTACCAGGTGTGGTTACTTCTGCATCCATCTTAACTAGTTTTTGAGGTATATTATCGTTTCTAAAAACTAGGTATTATTATTTTTTTGTTTGATTAAGGAAACTATAACCAGGAAGTAGAATGAACACAGAAATATTATTTTTCTGAGGGACCACATTGGCTTAACTAATCCAGGGTTATCAGAAAAGGTCAGTCAATATTTTAGATACGAAGGTATTTAGAGTTAGCTTCCATGAATCATTAAGAATTGATTTGTCATTAAGAAAGTGATTTTTCCAAAATACAGTTTATGTAATCTTATAAGTCTATAACCAAATTTCAGGAATGACTGTTTCTGGGGAAAAGCTTGCTACCAAGTATTAACCTAGTACTAAATTTGAAATCTTAGTTTTTCATCGTGTGTGTTCCGCAGTAAGTTGTGGGGAACGGTACGGGAACAGGGGAAGGAGCTGCCGTGGCATTTCTGATGCACTGAGGTGTGATATACAGCACCAGGGTATGTAAGCCATTGCTGGGTTTATTTATAACTAATTGTGTGAGA
Source organism: Phocoena phocoena (assembly GCF_963924675.1). NCBI lineage: Eukaryota > Metazoa > Chordata > Mammalia > Artiodactyla > Phocoenidae > Phocoena > Phocoena phocoena. The sequence continues at coordinate 132,305,748 of NC_089219.1, read as the reverse complement.
ATCCTTGTTGGTGGTTCTGAAATCCCAAATTTCTTATTCTGACCAGTTACTGCATTAGACCATTGTTGAGTAAGTAGTCTTATTTTTCTAGGCTCTTTAGAAGTCCTTATTCTACTCTGTTCTTCATTTTAATAAACCATTTCATGATTTTTTACTCACTTATGTTATTTTTGCTCTGCACTTTTGTGGCCAAGGGTATACTAAAAACAGGGACAATCAGATATGTAATGGTATAGCTGTATGATTTTTTATGATAGCTTGGTGCCTATGCCTGTTGTTAAATTTGTTTTTTATTGAAGTATAATTGACTTACAGTATTACATTGGTTTCAGGTGTTCAACATAGTGATTTGATATTTTCATACATTACAAAATGATCACCATGATAAGTCTAGTTAACATCTGTCACATACAAAGTTATTATAATATTGATTATATTCCTGTGCTGAATATTACAATCCTATGACTCATTTATTTTATAACTGGAAGTGTGTACCTCTTAGTCTCCCTTACCTGTTTCACTCATCCTCCAACCCCCCTCCACGCTGGCAACCACCAGTTTGTTCTCTGTACTTGTTAATCTGTTTCTGTTTTGTTATGTTTGTTCCTTTATTTTGTTTTTTTACATTTCACATATGAGGGAAATCATACAGTATTTGTCTTTCTCTGACTTATTTTATTTAGCATAATACTCTCTAGATCCATCTATGTTGTCGCAAATGGCAAGATTTCATTCTTTTTTATGGCTGAGTAGTATCCCATTGTGTGTGTGTGTGTGCATGCCACATCTTCATTCATCTATTGATGGGCACTTTGGTTGCTTCCATATCTTTGCTATTGTAAATAATGCTGCAGTGAACATGGGGGTGCATATATCTTTTCAAATTAGTGTTTTTATGTCCTGTAGGAAAATACTTAGAAGTGGAATTGCTGGATCGTATGGTAGTTAAATTGTTAATATTTTTGAGGAACTGTTTTCTATACTGTTTTCCGTAGTGGCTAGACCAGTTTACATTCCCATCAATGACGCAGGAGGGTTCCCTTTTCTCCACATCCTTGCCAACAATTATTTGTTCTCTTTTTAATAATAGCTGTTCTGACAGGTGTGAGGTGATATGTCACTGTGGTTTTTCTTTGCATTTTCCTGATGACTAGTGATTATATCTTTTTATGTGTCTGTTTGTCATTTTTATGTCGTCTTTGGAAAAACGTAAGTTCAGTTGTACGGCTCATTTTTTAACCAGATTGTTATTTTTCAATGTTGAGTTGTTTTAGTTCTTTGTATATTTTGGATATTAACCCATATCAGATATATAATTTGCAAACATCTTCTCCCATTCAAGTAGGCTGCCACTTTGTTTTGTTGCTAGTTTCCTTCACTATGCAAAAGCTTTTTAGTTTGGTATAGTTCCATTTGTTTACTTTTGCTTTTCTTTCCCTCATCTGAGGAGACATATCCAAAAAAATACTGCTAAGACTGAAGTCAGAGAGCATACTGCCTATGTTTTCTTCCACAAGTTTTATGGTTTTAGCTCTTACATTTAAGTCTTTAATCCATTTTGAGTATATGGTGTGAGAAAGTTGTCCAGTTTCATTTTTTTGCACTTAGTTGTCCAGTGTTTTCAATACTGTTTACTGCAGAGGCTTTCTTTTCCCCATTGTATATTCTTCCCTCTTTTGTGATAGAATAAGTTACCATATAAGTGTGGGTTTATTTCTGGGCTCTCTATTCTGTTACATTGATCTATATCTGTTTTTATGCCAGGACCATACTGTTTTGATTAGTGTAACTTTCTACCATAGTTTGAAATCAGGGAGCATGATACCTCTAGCTTTTGTTCTTCGTTCTCAAGACTGCTTTGGAGTCTTTTGTGTTTCCTTACAAATTTTAGAAGTTTTTGTTCTAGTTCTGTGAAAATTGCCATTGCTATTTTGATAGGAATTGCATTGAATCTGTAGATTGCCTTGGGTTAGTATGGCCATTTTAACAATATTCTTCTAATCCATGAACATGGTATATTTTTCCATTTGTTTGTGTCATCTTCAATTTCTTTTATCAGTGTCTTATAGTTTTCCAAATACAGGTTTTTTTTTTTAAACCTCCTTAGTTAGATTTATTCCCAAGTATTTTATTCTTTTTGATGCAATTGTAAATGGAATTGTTTTCTTAATTTCTCGTTCTGATAGGTTTTTTTTTTTAACATCTTTATTGGAGTATAATTGCTTTACAATGGTGTGTTAGTTTCTGCTTTATAGCAGAGTGAATCAGCTGTACATATACATATATCACCATATCTCCTGCCTCTTGCATCTCCCTCCCACCCTCCCTATCACACCTCTCTAGGTGGTCACAAACACCGAGCTGATCTCCCTGTGCTATGCGGCTACTTCAACTAGCTATCTACTTTACATTTGGTAGTATTTATATGTCCACGCCACTCTCTCACTTTGTCCCAGCTTACCCTTCCCCCTCCCTGTGTCCTCAAGTCCATTCTATACCTCTGCGACTTTACTCCTGTCCTGCCCCTAGGTTCTTCAGAACGTTTTTTTTTTGTTCAGACTCCATATATATGTGTTAGCATACGGTATACGTTTTTCTCTTTCTGACTTACTTCACTCTGTATGACACACTCTGGGTCCATCCACCTCACTACAGTTAACTCAATTTCGTTTCCTTTTGTGGCTGAGTAATATTCCATTGTATATATGTGCCAAATCTTGCATATCCATTCATCTGTCATTGGACGCTTAGGTTGCTTCCATGTTCTGGCTATTGTAAATAGTGCTTCAGTGAACATTGTGGTACATGACTCTTTCTAAATTATGGTTTTCTCAAGGTATATGCCCAGTAGTGGGATTGCTGGGTTGTATGGTAGTTCTATTTTTAGTTTTTTAAGGAACCTTCATACTATTGTCCATAGTGACTATATCAATTTACATTCCCACCAACAGTGCAAGAGGGTTCCCTTTTCTGCACACCCTCTCGGACATTTATTATTTGTAGATTTTTTGATGATGGCCATTCTGACTGGTGTGAGGTGATACTTCTTTGTAGTTTTGATTTGCATTTCTCTAATGATTAGTGATATTGAGCATTCTTTCATGTGTTTGTTGGCAATCTGTATATCTTCTTTGGAGAATGTCTATTTAGATCTTCTGCCCATTTTTGGATTGGGTTGTTTGTTTTTTTGCTATTGAGTTGCAGGAGCTGCTTGTAAATTTTGGAGATGAATCCTCTGTCAGTTGCTTCATTTGCAAATATTTTCTCCCATTCTGAGGGTTGTCTTTTCATCTTGTTTATGGTTTCCTTTGCTATGCAAAAGCTTTTAAATTTCATTAGGTCCCATTTGTTTATTTTTGTTTTTATTTTCATTTCTCTAGGAGGTGCATCAAAAAGGATCTTGCTGTGATTTATGTCATAGAGTGTTCTACGTATATTTTCCTCTAAGAGTTTTATAGTCTCTGGCCTTATATTTAGGTCTTTAATCAATTTTGAGTTTATTTTTGTGTATGATGCTAGGAGTGTTCTAATTTCATTCTTTTGCATGTAGCTGTCCAGTTTTCCCAGCACCACTTATTGAAGAGGCTGTCTTTTCTCCATTGTATATCCTTGTCTCATTTGTCATAAATTAGGTGACCATATGTGCGTGGGCTTATCTCTGGTCTTTCTATCTTGTTCCATTGATCTATATTTCTGTTTTTGTGCCAGTACCATATTGTCTTGATTACTGTAGCTTTGTAGTGTAGTCTGAAGTCAGAGAGCCTGATTCCTCCAACTCAGTTTTTCTTTCTCAAGACTGCTTTGGCTATTCGGGGTCTTTTGTGGTTCCATACAAATTGTGAAATTTTTTGTTCTAGTCCTGTGAAAAATGCCACTGGTAGTTTGATAGGGATTGCATTGAATCTGTAGATTGCTTTGGGTAGTATAGTCCTTTTCACAATGTTGACTCTTCCAATCCAAGAACATGGTATATCTCTCCATCTGTTTGTATCATCTTTAATTTCTTTCATCAGTGTCTTATAATTTTCTGCATACAGGTCTTTTGCCTCCTTAGGTACGTTTATTCCTAGGTATTTTATTCTTTTTGTTGCAGTGGTAAATGGGAGTGTTTTCTTAGTTTCACTTTCTGATTTTTCATCATTAGTGTATAGGAATGCCAGAGGTTTCTGTGCATTAATTTTGTATCCTGCTTCTTCACCAGATTCATTGATTAGCTCAAGTAGTTTTCTGGTAGCCTCTTTAGGATTCTCTATGTATAGTATCGTGTGATCTGCAAACAGTAACAGTTTTACTTCTTCTTTTCTGATTTGGATTCCTTTTATTTCTTTTTCTTCTCTGATTGCTGTGGCTAAAACTTCCAAAACTATGTTGAATAATAGTGGTGAGAGTGGACAACCTTGTCTTGTTCCTGATCTTAGTGGAAATGGTTTCAGTATTTCACCATTGAGGACGATGTTGGCTGTGGGTTTGTCATATATGGCATTTATTATGTTGAGGTAAGTTCCCTCTATGCCTACTTTGTGGAGGGTTTTTATTATAAATGGGTGTTGAATTTGTCGAAAGCTTTTTCTGCATGTATTGAAATGATCATACGGTTTTTCTCCTTCAATTTGTTTATATGATTTATCACATTGATTGATTTGCGTATGTTGAAGAATCCTTACATTCCTGGGGTAAACCCCCCTTGATCATGGTGTATGATCCTTTTAATGTGCTGTTAGATTCTGTTAGCTAGTATTTTGTTGAGGATTTTTACATCTATGTTCATCAGTGATATTGGCCTATAGTTTTCTTTTTTTATGATATCTTTGTCTGGTTTTGGTATCAGGGTGATGGTGGCCTCGTAGAACAAGTTTGGAAGTGTTCCTCTCTCTGCTATATTTTGGAAGAGTTTGAGAAGGATGGGTGTTAGTTCTTCTCTAAATGTTTGATGGAATTTACCTGTGAAGCCATCTGGTCCTGGGCTTTTGTTTGTTGGAAGATTTTTAATCACAGTCTCAATTTCAGTGCTTGTGATTGGTCTGTTTATATTTTCTATTTCTTCCTGATTCAGTCTCGTGATAGTTTTTTATTTATAGTTAGAAACACAACAGATGTCTATATATTAATTTTGTATCCTGCAACTTTACCAAATTCGTTGATGAGCTCTAGTAGTTTTCTGGTAACATCTTTAAGATTTTCTGTGTATAGTATCATGTCGTCTGCAAACAGTGACAGTTTTACTTCTTCTTTTCCAATTTGAATTCCTCTTATTTCCTTTTCTTCTCTGATTGCCATGGCTAGGACTTCCAATATCATGTTGGATTAAAGCGGCAAAAGTGTACATCCTTGTCTTGTTCCTTATCTTAGAGGAAATGCTTTCAGTTTTTCACCGTTGAGTAAGATGTTGGGTGTAGGTTTGTCTTATATGGCCTTTATATTATGTTGATATATATTCCCTCTGTACCCACTTTATTGAGAGTTTTTATGGTAAATGGATGTTGAATTTCGTCAAAAGCTTTCTCTGCATTTATGGAGATGATCATATGATTTTTATTCTTCAGTTTGTTCATGTGTTGTGCAAATTGATTTGCAGATATTGAGCCATCCTTGTGTCCCTAGGATAAATCCCACTTGTTCATGCTATATAATCATTTTAATGTATTGTTGAATTCGGTTTGTTAATATATTGTCAAGGATTTTTGCAGCTGTGTTCGTCAGTGATACTGGCCTGTACTTTTCTTTTTCTTGTGATACCTTTGTCGGGGTTTGGTTTCGGGGTGATGCTGGCCTTGTAGAATGCTTTCTGAAGCATTCCTTCTTCTTCAGCTTTTTAGAATAGTTTGAGAAGTATAGGCATTGATTCTTCTTTAAATGTTTGGTGGAATTCACATGTGAATCCATCTGATCCTGGACTTTTGTTTGTTGGGAATTTTCTTTATTACTGATTCAATTTCATTACTGGTAATTGGTCTGTTCATATTCTGTATTTCTTTCTGATTCAGTCTTGGGAGATTGTACCTTTCTAGGAATTTATCCATTTCTTCTGTGTTGTCCATTTTATTAGTGTATGATTGTTCATAGTAATTTCTTATGATCCTTTGTTATTTCTTTAGTGTTGGTTGTAACTTCTCTTTCATTTCTGATTTTATTTATTTAGGCCCTTTTTCTTTTTTACTTGATGAGTCTGTTTAAAGTTTTTAAAATATTTTTGATAACCACCCCTGATAACAGTACATGTTAGGTGTGTTCTAATTGTGAATGCAAGTTCCTTCAGATACCAAATAAAACTATTAGGTCTTATCAGAAAAACAAGTAAGTTGGGGGCAGAGAGGATATATGGTAATCTGGTGATTCTGGTGTAGGTAGGTAGGTGATTCCTTCCTCTGTATGTGTGTGTGTGTCTGTGTGTGTGTGTGTGTGTGTGTGTGTATCTGTGTGTTTCTGTCCAAATATACATATCTTTCCAAACGGATACTTAGACATGATTTTTTACTACTTTGAAGTTTGAGTAAGTTCTTTCTGTATTAAGTTAGACTTTCAAAATAGCCAAACATCTTAGAGGAAGCCCTACGAAGAAATTATACTCACTAGACTAATCTGTATATGGCTGTATTCCCAGAAAGAGAAACACGTTATACCAAATTATGTTTAATGAATGCTGATTTTCATACTTATTTGGTACAGACAGATTCCAGTGGTAAAATTTAATGGGCTATCATTTTGTGTTTATATTCATGATCACCTTCGGCTCTTTTACCTTTAGATAAAATTTGAATTTCATGTGCACTTATGTCTTCTGTCTGATTAATGCTACTGTTTCTTAAATCTAGTCATGCAATGTAAGAGATATCCAGCACCTAGAACACCATCTGTTTGCCATAAGAATATCTGGTCCACCTTGTCTTAGAATGATTATAAAAAATCTTCAACATGGAATACTTTCATTATTTATAGAAATCTCTTATTTATAAAGCTTTAGAATTTTAGAATTGAAAATATAATAAGCCAGCCAGCAAGTCTAGAAGTTCTTTCGATTAGCAGTATAATTCATTTCCTCCTATTAGGTAAGTTAGTTATAAAAGTCGGTATTTGTTTAAATGAATCAAAAAGAGTTGAAGTGTGATGAAGGTAATATATTTTACTGAAATAATGACCCATTATTCTGTTAATCACGGATTATAACTATATGTTTTTATTCATAATAGCCTTTATAGTTTGGGATTAGAAAGGGACCCAGTATCATCCTAAGAAAGGATACCAGTGGGGAGGAAAGAGAGCATTTGTGTTTAACTGGGTAATCTTGAAAGTGTTCCCTTGTGATGAAGAAACTCCAGTCTCCAAGATCTTGAATTGGGTTGGAGGGGTGGGTATTAGCCTGGCACCGCCACTGTCTGTACTGACTACATAGTGTACTCCCTTCCACCTTATTTCTGTGGCCAAGTCCTTTTCTCTAATGATATTACTTAAAATCATACTTGTGGAGAGATAAATAAAAGACCAAATTCTTCGTATAATAAGCCTTTTAGGAATCTTAGGTATATGAGACTTAAGATGTAATATCCATATATAATGTCTGAGATCTGAGGTTCTCCCATACATATCAAATGCTCACCTAAAACTCTTTTCTCCTTCCCTTCTGAGTTTATAAATTCAGGTCAGGGCCAGTCATATGATAAACTTACCAAATCAATATGCTAAAAACCATCAATTGGTGTATTTTATCAGTCTCCATATGTTGATCATGGCTTTGCTATGCTATAGTTGTGTGTATGGTTTTGGACAAGTTATTAAGTCCCTTTAAGACCATGTTTTTCCTTTGTACATTGAGGATAAAAATAGATAAATATCTGTAATAGACATAACAGATTGGTATGTGGATTAAGTGAAATAATTTATATAGTCCTTAACAAAGTAACTGGCCTATAGTCCTCAACAAATAGTTATGTGATGATGGTAGAAGTTTGTTTTTTGTTTTGGGGTGGCTTTTTCTGTTCTTGTGTTTTTAACTATCTCTGTAAGATAGTAAAATAAGACAATGAGATAAGTAAAATGAGAACCTTAGATTCTAGGATCACAAATTTTATTTATTGTCTTGATCACAAATTTTATTTATTGTTTGTCTTGAAAATACAGTTCAAACAACTAATTCACTCAGTTTTAGATCCTTTATAGAAGGCAGGAAGGCTGACTGTAACATTTTAAAGAGCAGGACCTCTTATTGATAGATTGTGGTTTTGTATTCATTCTCTCTTAGACATATTTACATACATTTTTACTAAGTCATTTCTGAAAAACCACATGCTGAAAGAAAGGTCAGGGACAAAAAAAACCTGTTTGTCTTACCAGTGGCATTTATTTGAAAACCATTGGAGATCATCTTGGACCCAATGTTTGAATGTCTTTCTGTGGGCTCTCCCCATGTGCAGCACAGGTCTGTGTCTGTATTAAGGTAAATAACCACTCAGGGCCAATTGGAGGACTCTCCTGATAAATCAGATCCAGACAAAAGTAAAAGGCGTGTAACCCCGAGATCCAAAAACAAGAATAAGTCTGGCACAAAAACAGAGACATAGATCAATGGAACAAGATAGAAAGCCCAGAGATAAACCCACGCACCTATGGTCAACTAATCTATGACAAAGGAAGCAAGGATATACAATGGAGAAAAGACAGTCTCTTCAATAAGTGGTGCTGGGAAAACTGGACAGCCACATGTAAAAGAATGAGATTAGAACACTCCCTAACACCATACACAAAAATAAACTCAAAATGGATTCGAGACCTAAATTGAAGACCGGACACTGTAAAACTCTTAGAGGAAAACATAGGAAGAACACTCTTTGACATAAATCACAGCAAGATCTTTTTTGATGCACCTCCTAGAGTAATGGAAATAAAAACAAAAACAGGCAAATGGGACCTAATGAAACTTCAGAGCTTTTGCACAGCAAAGGAAACCATAAACAAGACCAAAAGACAACCCTCATAATGGGAGAAAATATTTGCAAACGAATCCACGGACAAAGGATTAATCTCCAAAATATATAAACAGCTCGTGTAGCTCAAGATTCAAAAAACAAACAACCCAGTCCAAAAATGGGCAAAAGACCTAAATAGACATTTCTCCAAAGAAGACATACAGATGGCCAAGAAGCACATGAAAAGCTTCTCGACATCACTAATTATTAGAGAAATGCAAATCAAAACTACAATGAGGTATCACCTCACACCAGTTAGAATGAGCATCATCAGAAAATGTACAAACAACAAGTGCTGGAGAGGGTGTGGAGAAAAGGGAACCCTCTTGCACTGTTGGTGGGAATGTAAATTGATACAGCCACTATGGAGAACAGTATAGAGTTTCCATAAAAAACTAAAAGTAGAATTATCATATGACCCAGCAATCTCACTACTGGGCATATACCCAAAGAAAACCATAATTCAAAAAGACACATGCACCCCAATGTTTATTGCGGCACCGTTTACAATAGCCAGGTCATGGAGGCAACCTAAATGCCCATCGACAGACGAATGGGTAAAGAAGATGTGGTACGTATATACAATGGAATATTAGCCATAAAATGGAACAAAATTGGGTCATTTGTTGAGACGTGGATGTATCTACAGACTGTCATACAGAATGAAGTAAGTCAGAAAGAGAAAAACAAATATCCTATATTAATGTATATATGTGGAACCTAGAAAAATGGTACAGATGAACCAGTTTGCAGGGCAGAAATAGAGACACAGATGTAGAGAACAAACGTATGGACACCAAGGGGGGAAAGCGGCAGGGGGTGGGGATGGTGGTGTGATGAATTGGGCTATTGGGATTGACATGTACACACTGATGTGTATAAAATAGATGACTAATAAGAACCTGCTGTATAAAAAAATAAATAAAATTTAAAAAAAAAAAAAAAAGACCTTGAGGGCAGGCCCCATCTGCTTTGCTCATGGCTGCATCCTCAGCACTGAAGCTAGAGCCTGACACTGAGCTCAATAACTATTTGTGGAACAAGTGAAACAGCTGTGCAAAGACTGACCCTGGGTCCTGGCGTCTCTGAAGACAGCAAGCCTGGGTAAAAAAAAAAAAAAAAAAAAAGAAAAACTTGATAAAAGAGAACCTCTATAAGTGGTTTTAATAGAAGAATGATTCTGCCTGTCAGGAAATCCACTACAGCTCCGTTTGGTGAAGCAACAAAATGTTAGCACTTGAAGTATTTTCTTTCTTTGTATTTAAATCAGAGGGTACCACAGGGAAGTATATAAAGGCTTTGGGATGGTTTGAAGGCAATACAAAGGAGTGGAAAAATTGGATAATTGAAAAGTATCACTTAACAGAACATGGCTAGAAGAAAACCTCCTAAGAATCTCTGCATATTATATTTGCATTTCATCTCACAGGAGAGGAAGAGGATGCTCATAAGGCAACTGTAGGTCATAAATAAACAGAAAAGCTTAAAGGGCAAATTCATTTGAAAGTGTCCTGTGGCTATAGGATCCTGAATGAAAATCAGATTCAGCTGTACACAGAATCCATGAACTCCTACGTGAGGAGAAAAGCCATTCTAATTTTCAAGATGTATTTTGAATACAAATGTTACCGCCCTCTCACCCCACCTCAAAGAAAGAAAAGAATGAGGCAAAAGGCCCTACTTTTATTTTTGTGTTTATAACCTTGGTATGAAAAGAACCTGAAGTATGTATGGTCTTTTATTTGTAGTAACACTGCAGTCATACTCCAAATTAATACTCTTTATTGGCAATGAGCAAACAAGATATCTGTGTTCATAAAAAAGAGAATACCAAATAAGACAAGAGCCTCTATGGAGAGAATATTAAGGAACTAACATATAAGGTAGATTGTGATATAACAGATATAATGTGGTTGTTATTGTTTGAAGGCTAGTTATCTCAAATTTTTATATACTTCTTTCTTCATATATTTTTAATATTCCTCCTTAAAGGTATATGTATATCTTTAAGGAAGAATATTAAATTCAGCCATCTTCTACACTGCTCTGTGTCCCCTAGGGAATTGTATTTGCAGATACTGTATGTCGTACATGGTGATTTATCTTTTTCATCATGTCAAGTGCTTGTCTAAAGGGCTTAAACGCATGTACAGTTTTAACTTAGTGAACGCTTTAAGAAGAAAGTTCAGTGCTTGTAGGACAAGCTTGAAGACAGACCACTTATATTAGTTTTTGCTAGCTATCTCAACTGCAGCTCTTGCTTTTAGAGGACAAATGTGAATAGTATTTCAGTGTACTTCACATTTGCCATGTCACTAATAGTGTTCTATCACTTGAAAGAGAGACTCAGTTTTAAAGATTATATGTCTAGGTGGTTTTTTTCCCCCAAAAAAAGAGCTTCAAGGAACTTTCCTTTCTTTGTTTTACAACACAGACCATAAAATTGTTTTGGGGGAGAAAATGTTTCTGAAATTTTTGAGATCCTTATTGAGCAAGGTTGTGCTTTAAACATCTAAATGGTGGGTGGAGGCGTGTGTCATTTCTAAATTCTGTCTTAGGGTGGTGTTCTGATTAAGATTACTGGAATCAAGTTGCCAGGTTTCCTTCCTCTCCTCTAAATATTAGCTTTGAACCTTTGGGCAAGTTACTAACATTTTCATGCCTCAGTTTGCTCTTCTGTGAAATCAGAACAATGGTATCTTCTACATAATATTGTGGAATAAAATAAGAAAATATATAGAAAGTATTGAGATAGGTGGGGAACTCAAGGTAAATGATTATTGATAAATAATAAATGTTGCTCTCATCTTCAATATTTTATACATTAATCGACATAGCTAGATAGCTACTTGTTTTTAATTGATGAAATATTAATTTTGCAATGTAAAAAATACAATGTCTGCATTTAGATGGTTTACAACCTAGTAAACAAAAATATTTTTAAACAAATAACTGTGGTATAAGCCTGAATGAAAGAACTCCTTACAAGAGAATTATCCCTGAAAATATTGGTCCTAGAGGGGAGAGATTACTTCCAAATGGGAGAATTATAAAAGGCTTTATGAAGATACTGGCTTTTGTGCTGGTCTTCATAAATACAAAAAGGGTTTCAGAAGGCTTAAGACAATGAAAGGACATATCTGGACAGAAGACCATAAACCAGCATCTGGTTACTACTAACCAGGCATTATATAATAAGTGTTATCTTAATTCAAAATCATCACTATAAGTCTTTTAAGTTATATACTTTTGATGTCTGTTTACCAGTGAAATTGAGGTTCAGAGAGGTTAACTGATTTACTCAAGAGAACACAACTGAATATGGAGTAGTAGAGTTGAAATTTGAATCCACGTCTACCTTACTCCAAAACGCATACTCTTTCTGCTACACTGCCTTCAGGTTGGAGAAAAGTGTGAACAAAGGTGTGGATGAGGGAAACCGTAACAGATGTGTAGGAAATGTTTAATATAGTACACGCAAGAAGTTGGGATAGAAACTCTTGGGGAATGAGGCTGGAGAGGTACCAGAGTATACAGTCTGGAATGCCATACAGAAAAAGAAGTTTGGGCTATCTTCTATAGGGAGTAGTAAGCTGCTAAAGCCCACTGTACAGGGAGATGAGATTATCACATGAGAATATTTTCATAGCAGTTATGTAGAGTACATTGTAATGAGAGGAGATTAGAAGTAGAGAGTTCAGTTAGATAGGTTATTAAACGATTTAATTAGTATTTTTTCTGTATTCAGTTTCCTTTTAAAAATGTTAAAGTTGACCTCACATATTACAAACATGTTTATTTAAAGGTATTTCAATATATTCACTTCAAAAAAAATCTTTTGAACTATTTTGAGGATACAGTTCTCTCTCACCTACTGGCACACAACCTATATTTTTTTACTTTTTCCAAGAATTTCAGTTGCTGAACTTAATACATTTGAATTGAAGAGTTTTGTTAAGTGTTAGGATTAAGGATGACCCTAGGGCCTGGGGGGTGGGTCAGGGGTTGAGACATCACTGAGGGAATAGAACACCAAGAGTAAATCTAATCTTATCTTCTCCTTGCTACTGACTCCTTGTATCCATAAATAAAATCCTGACTCTGGTATAAGAGAGTTAGTTTGCATGTTTACCCCAACCTATTGTTCTTATCTCATCAACTAATACACAGGCTGATTCACAATTTCTCATCACCCCAAAGTACCATTTTCTTTCAAACTCATGGCATTTCCATGACCATGTCCCTTTGCCTAAAATATCCTCCATCTTTCCTCTGGAGAAATTTCAACTATTACTCTTCCATGTTCCATTTGTGGCCTTGTCTGTGAAACCTCTCATCTCTCCCACTTTCCTTCTTGCTTCCTCAATTACCCTTTGAACTCTGTATTTCTTATACTATAATAATACACGTAGTAGTTTTCTTTTTAAAAGTCCATTTCCCCTTCTAGTTTATAATCTCAAGATCAGACATCATGTCTCATTTATCTTCAGAACTCCAGTACCCAGCACAATGCTTGGCATGTAATATCTACCCTAATGATGATAAATGGATGGATAATGATAGATGAGTTTAAATGGCATGAAATTAATTAACTTTATGGTGAAGCCACTATCATATCCTGAAAGTGCTGGGATAATGGACATTTATTCTCTCTGTAGAAGCAATTTGGTGAATTACCATATCACCTTGGAGATGAGGGAAAGCTTTTTCCAGAAGCTTCTGTCAAAGCTAAGTTCTAAAGGCTGAGTTAGCTCCAGGGACTTATGCAAAGGCCCTTTATCCTACAGTTTTGACCATTAGGTAGAGTTGCCTCTGAGGTCACTAATATCATCTAATGCCCAAATCTAATAACCTATTATTATTAAACAATCTTTTATCTTCTCATGATTTTTAACAGTTTTGACTACCTTCTCTTTTTTAAAAGGAACTTTCCGTCACTTAAAAACACTTATAAGATGCATTCTATATGCCAGATACATGTGTCTCATTTAATCATAACAACAACTCACGTAGCTCAAGTTTTTCTTTTTTTTTTTTAAATAAATGTATTTATTTTTATTTTTGGCTGTGTTGGATCTTTGTTGCTGCGTGCGGGCTTTTCTCTAGTTGTGGCGAGCAGGGGCTACTCTTCGTTGCGGTGCATGGGATTCTCATTGGGTGGCTTCTTGTTGCAGAGCACGGGCTCTAGGTGCGCAGGCTTCAGTAGTTGTGGCATGCAGGCTCAGTAGTTGTGACTCACGGGCTCTAGAGTGCAGGCTCAGCAGTTGTGACGCATGGGCTTAGTTGCTCCGCGGCACGTGGGATCTTTCCGGACCAGGGCTCAAACCCATGTCCCCTGCATTAGCAGGCGTATTCTTAACCACTGTGCCACCAGGGAAGCCCTCAACTTTTTCTCCCTTCCCTTCCCTCTTCCCTCTTCCCTCTTCCCTCTTCCCTCTTCCCTCTTCCCTCTTCCCTCTTCCCTCTTCCCTTTCCCCTTTTCCCTTCCCTTAGCTCTATTAGCTCAGTTTTCATTAGCTCAGTTTTATTTTACAGTTGAGGAGACTGAGATTCAGAGAGGTTTGGTAACTTGTCCAAGATGACATAGTTTGGAAGTGTTAGAGCTTTGAACTCAAGTGTTTCTGACTACAGTGACTGTGTTTATTCCACTCTGCCACTTGAGCTCTCTGTATAGCATAGTTTGTCTGCATATTTTGTTAATTTGACTTTAGGGATACAGATTTAGGCCCATTTCGTTCTGATGGCCAATTACTAATATGTCCCAGAATACAGAAGTGAATTCTGTGGAGCTGCTTTTTTTGGTAAGAGAGGCCAAAAGACCTCTCTTAGGTGATCAAGGGGCTTAGAATTGAATATAAAATATAGCTTGTCACTTTAACAAGGATGAGATTCCAGATTGGAAGTAGAGTTGTTTGATACCCTAAACTCAAACAAGATAAGAAGAGGAAAGAATCAGTAGATAATTACCATACAATTGAACTTCACAGTAATGATGCTAATTTATCTGGAAACATTTCATATCTAATCATAGTAATTGCTCCAGGGACTCAGAACAGGGAGGTGGGAGATGCTCACTTCTCCTCT
This sequence comes from Phocoena phocoena, assembly GCF_963924675.1. Lineage (NCBI taxonomy): Eukaryota > Metazoa > Chordata > Mammalia > Artiodactyla > Phocoenidae > Phocoena > Phocoena phocoena. Next base: position 132,290,704 of record NC_089219.1, on the reverse strand, counting down.
ATTCTTTTGTACTGTTTGGATTTTTACCACACATGTATTCTGTCTATTCAAGTAAACCATTTTTTTATTTTAAGAGAGAAAGAAGGTATCCTAACAGTCCCTGAAGAATGGTGCATTATGGTCCCCATTTTAAAATCCAGCAATCTTGCTAAACTCTTATCAATTTTAATTATGCATTTCTACATTTTCTTGTATTTTTTATGTACATAATAATATGATCCACAAGTAATGAAAGTTTAATCTACCTTTCCAATTTTGGTACCTTGATACATTTTATTCATTTTGACTTATTCCAATGGCCAGGAGCTTTAGTATAATACTGAATGGAAATGTTGATATCTGGCATCGTTACCTTGTTACTCACCAAAGGGAAAACTTTTGAATATGTCATGATTATATATGATTTCTGCTTTAGGAGTTTTGTAGATACCCTTAGAAGGAAATTTCTTTTTCAGTTGTCAGCTTGTTAAGATTTATTATCATAAATGAATGCTGAAGTATATTATTGCTTTCTTTTGCACCTATTGAAGATGATATATTTCTCTTTGAAATATTGATGTAAAAATAGGTAACTTTTTTTTTTTTCTAATGTTAAACCAATCTTGCATTGCTGGAATAAGCCCAACTTGTTTAAGAAGTATTATCCTTATACATTGTTAAAACTGACTTCCTGGGATTTTTCCATCTATTTTCATGAATAACATTGGCCTATAATTTTTCTTCATTGCATTGTCCTTGTCAAGTTTTGATTTTATAGTTACATTAGCTTCATAAAACAAGTTAGGGAATGCTCCTTTCTTTTCTCTCCTGTGGAAAAATTTGTGTATGATTGGAATTACTCCTTTCTTGACTGATTGAAATTGTAGGTAAAATCATATAAGCCTGAGGTGGAAATAGTTTTTGACAGTTGATTCTTTTTTTTTTTAATGCCTATAGGATGATTCGTGTTTTCTATTTCTTCTTGATCAACTTTTTATAGGAATTTTTCCATTTGGTTTAAATATTTGATTTGTTAATATAAAATATTTCCATATTTTCTACAGAATTTATTATTCTCATTCTGAGAAGTTAAAGATGTTCTACATAGGCAGCCATGTCATTTACAAATAGAGACAATTGCACTGGGTAGGACCTCTAATACAGTGTTAGATAGAAGTGGTGAATTCAGGCATCCTCCCCTTGCTCCCAGTCTGAGAGAGAAAGAGTTTAACATTTCACCATTAAGTATAATGTTAGCTGGAAGTTGTTCATAGGTATTCCTTATCACCTTGAGGAAATTCCTTTCTAAGTTTCCTGAGAGTTTTTATTATGAATATATGTTGAATTCTGTCAAATGCATTTTCCATGTCAATTGTAATTACATGATTTTTCTCTTACATTCTGTTAAAAATGTTAATTACATTCATTGTCTAAAAAAATTGTTAAACCAACTAGAATATCTGGATAGAAACCACTTGGGCATGATATATTATTCTTTTTATATATGGCTGAATTATGTTTACTGAGATTTTGTTACAGGTTTACACATCTGTTTTTAAAGGTAACTGGTCTGTAATTTTTTAATAATGTCTTTTGCTTTGTTTGACTCGCAAACTGAATTTGGAAGTGTTCCTTCCTCCTCTGTTTTCTGATTTGTTCTTTGATTTTGGGGAATTGCATCTTTCATAGGATTTATTTATTTCACTATATGTCACTTTTATTGGCATAAAGTTGTTTCTATTTATTCTCTATCTTTTTTAATATCTGTAGGATGTCTAGTGATATACCCTCATTCCTGATATTGTTACCTTACATTTTCTCTCTTTGTAGAGATTTATCAACTTTATTTCAAGAACTAGCTTTTGGTTTTAATAATTTTTACCTATTTTTGTCTTTTTATTTTATTGGTTTCTGCTTCTTATTACTACCATATTTATACTTGTGTTTTGTGTAATTTGCTTTTTCCCTAGCTTCTTACGTTAAGCTGCAAGTTATTACATTATTAATGTTAAACTTTCTGCTTTACTAATATAGACATTAAGAGATATAATTTTCTATCTAAGCACTGTTGTAGCTGTATTACATAAGTTTTAATATATTGTGTTTTCAATATCTTTTAGTTCAAACTGTTTCTCATTTCCTTGTGATTTCTTTTTTGAGCCCTGAGTTACTGAAGAATGTGTTTTTAAATCTCCAAATATTTGGAGATTTGTGCCAGGTGTCTCTTGTTATTGATTTCTGCTCTAGATCTGTTTGGTCAGAGACCACACTTGTATAGTTTCATTCTTTTAAATGTACTGAGATTTGTTTAATGGTCTGGCACATAGTCTGTCTTGGTAAATAGTTTACAGGCACTTGAAAAGAATGCATATTTTTGCCATTTAAGACTTTATGTAAATATTAATTTGTTCAATTTGTTTCTGATACTATTTTTCATCTTTTATATCTTTTTTGACCTTCTCTCTACTTATTCTTTGAACTATTGACAGAAGAGTGTTGAAATCTGCAAACACAAGTGTGGAGTTATCTGTTCCAATTCAGTTCTGTCAGTTTTTGCTTTGTGTATCTTGAAGCTCTGTTTTACATATATACATACGCATTTAGGATTTTTTTAAGAATTGACCCTTATTTAATTATAAAATACTCTTATTCCTGGTTATGTTCCTTGTCCTGACATCTACCTTTTCTTTTTTCTTCTTTCCTTTTTTTTTTTTTTTTGGCCTCACCACAAAAAAGCTTGTGGGATCTTAGTTCCCTAACCAGGGATTGAAGATGGGCCACAGCAGTGAATGCTCCAAGTCCTAACCACTGGACTGCCAGAGAATTCCCAGAAGTCTACTTTTTCTTTTTCTTTTTTTACTTTTATTTTATTTATCAAGTATTAGTTCATTTATTATTTTTAAAAATTTTTATTGGGGGGCTTCCCTGGTGGCGCAGTGGTTGAGAGTCTGCCTGCTGATGCAGGGGACATGGGTTCGTGCCCCGGTCCGGGAAGATCCCACATGCTGCAGAGCGGCTGGGCCCGTGAGCCATGGCCGCTGAGCCTGCGCGTCCAGAGCCTGTGCTCCGCAACGGGAGAGGCCACAACAGTGAGAGGCCCGTGTACCGCAGAAAGAAAACAAAAACAAAAATTTTTATTAGGGTATAATTGCTTTACAGTGGTGTGTTAGTTTCTGCTTTATAACAAAGTGAATCAGCTATACATATACATATATCCCCATATCTCTCCCCTCTTGCGTCTCCCTCCCATCCTCCCTATCCCACCCTTCTAGGTGGTCACAAAGCACCGAGCTGATCTCCCTGTGCTATGCAGCTGCTTCCCGCTAGCTACCTTTACATTTGGTAGTGTATATATGTCCATGCCACTCTCTCACTTCATCCCAGCTTACCCTTCCTCCTCTCTGTGTCCTCAAGTCCATTCTCTATGTCTGCATCTTTATTCCTGTCCTGACCCTAGGTTCTCTAGAACCATTTTTTTCTTTTTTTAGATTCCATATATATGTGTTAGCATATGATATTTGTTTTTCTCTTTCTGACTTACTTCACTCTGTATGACAGACTCTAGGTCCATCCACCTCACTACAAATAACTCAATTTTGTTTCTTTTTATGGCTGAATAGTATTCCATTGTATATATGTGCCACATCTTCTTAATTCATTCATCTGTTGATGGACACTTATGTTGCTTCCATGTCCTGGCAATTGTAAATAGAGCTGCAGTGAACATTGTGGTACATGACTCTTTGAATTATGGTTTTCTCTGGGTATATGCCCAGTAGTGGGATTGCTGGGTGGTATGGTAGTTCTAATTTTAGTTTTTTAAGGAACCTCCATACTGTTGTCCATAGTGGCTGTATCAATTTACATTCCCAACAACAGTGCCAGAGGGTTCCCTTTTCTCCACACCCTCTCCAGCAATTATCGTTTGTAGATTTTTTGATGATGGCCCTTATGACTGCTGTGAGGTGATACCTCATTGTAGTTTTGATTTGCATTTCTCTAATGATTAGCAATGTTGAGCATCCTTTCATATGTTTGTTGGCAGTCTTCTTTGGAGAAATGTCTATTTAGGTCAGAAGTCTACTTTTTCAGATATTAGTAGAGCCATCACAGCTTTCTTACGATTAATGTTTGCATGGTATATCTTCTTCTCATTTTAAAAATATCTTTTTTTTTAAATTTAAAGTGTGTTTCTTATAGACAGTGTATTGCTCTTGCTCTTTTATCAAGTCTTATCATCTCTGCCTTTTAATTGTAGTATTTAGACCATCTACACTTACTTGTTGGGTATTTGTCTGCCATTTTGCTGTTTGTTGTCTATTTGTCCTATCTGTTCTTTGTCCCCGTATTCCTCATTTCCTTTTTTTTAATTGAGTATTTATAATTCATTTTATTGCCTTTAATAGCTTATTAGCTATACTGTTTCTTTTATTTTTGTAGTGGATTCTCTAAGGTTTATAATATTCATGTTTAACTTATCACAGTCTGTCATCAGATTATACCACTTTATATTATGGAAGAACCTTCCAATATACATCTGTTTTCCCTTTCTATCCTGTGTACTTTTGCTGTCCTATATGTTACTTCTGTTTATTATAACATAACATAATGCATTGTTATTTATGCTTTAAACATGCAATTATCTGTTAAGAAAATTAAAAAATAAATAAGCAAACATCTTTTATATTTACCCACATATTGATCATTTCAAGCACTCTTCATCATTTTGTTTAAATCTGAGTTTTCATGTGTTATAAGAACTTCCTTTAACAGTTCTTACAGTGCATATCTGCTGCTATCTCAGCTTTAGTTTGTCTCAAAATATCTTTACTTTTAAATAATATTTCTGGGTTGACAGGTGTTTTCTTTCATCATGTTAAAAAGATATATCGTATTGGCTTGCATTGCTTCTGATGACAAATTTGTGATCTTGTTCCTCTATATGTAATTGTTGAGCTAAAACAGATTGCCAGTTACTTCTCTAGTAAAAATGGGTTTATGCAGGATCATCAAAGAATTGCAATTCAGAGTTTGCAGCTATGGTGAGTCAAGTGCAAGTCCCCAGCAAAATGGAGAGAACCCTCTTATAGAGGGGAAAAGGAAGTTGTGAGGGCTATAGAAAACAAAGAGTCTTTGTCCTTTTATTGGCTGAGTTGTGACTGTCTCTCATTGGCTGAACTCTTGGCAGGCAAGAAGAAAGAGTCTTTCTTCTTCCTCTTGGGCTCTGCTCTCGTCATAGGGTGTGAGAGCTGCCCCTTCTGGTCTTCCAACTCTATTTTAATTGAGGTTTCTATTTAAGTCTTTTACATTTCCCCCTTTTGATCAAGACCTTTCTGTGAAAGCATTGCTGAACATGAATGAGGTTTTCCAGTTTCAGTAGCTTTTTCCCCCTCGACACCAGGAAAGACTTTTCCTGGTTGTAGTGTCTCACACAGAGGGAAAGTGCAGAGACTGGAAATCTATTGAGGTCACATTTGAGTAACAAGGAGAGATAGGAGGGAGACCTCTTAGGCACTTTTTATGTAAAGACCATATGCTGACCAGTCCCTCCCATCAGGAAACGTGCACAAGCCTCTTAGATAGCCTCATCCACCAGAGGACAGACAGCAGAAGCAAGAAGGACTACAATCCTGCAGCCTGTGCAACAAAAACCACATTCACAGAAACATAGACAAGATGAAAAGGCAGAGGGCTATGTACCAGATGAAAGAAAAGATAAAACCCCAGAAAAACAACTAACTGAAATGGAGATAGGCAACCTTCCAGAAAAAGAATTCAGAATAATGATAGTGAAGATAATCCAGGACCTTGGAAAAAGAATGGAGGCAAAGATAGAGAAGATACAAGCAATGTTTAACAAAGACCTAGAAGAATTAAAGAACAAACAAACAGAGATGAACAATACAATAACTGAAATGAAAACTACAATAGAAGGAATCAATAGCAGAATAACTGAGGCAGAAGAACGGATAAGAGACCTGGAAGACAGAATAGTGGAATTCACTGCCACAGAACAGAATAAAGAAAAAAGAATGAAAAGAAATGAAGACAGCCTAAGAGACCTCTGGGACAACATTGAATGCAACAACATTCACATTATAGGGGTCCCAGAAGGAGAAGAGAGAGAGAAAGTACCCGAGAAAATATTTGAAGAGATTATAGTCGAAAACTTCACTAACATGGGAAAGGAAATAGCCACCCAAGTCCAGGAAGTGCAGCGTGTGCCGTACAGGATAAACCCAAGGAGAAACATGCTGAGACACATAGTAATCAAATTGGAAAAAATTAAAGACAAAGAAAAATTATTGAAAGTAGCAAGGGAAAAATGACAAATAACATACAAGGGAACTCCCATAAGATTAACAGCTGATTTCTCAGCAGAAACTCTACAAGCCAGAAAGGAGTGGCATGATATACTTAAAGTGATGAAAGGGAAGAACCCATAACCAAGATTACTCTACCAGGCAAGGATCTGATTCAGATTTGATGAAGAAATCAAAAGCTTTACAGACAAGCAAAAGCTAAGAGAATTCAGCAGCACCAAACCAGCTCCACAACAAATGCTAAAGGAACTTCTCTAAGTGCGAAACACAAGAGAAGAAAAGGACCTATAAAGACAAACCCAAACCCAAAACAATTAAGAAAATAGTCATAGGAACATACATATCGATAATTACCTTAAACGTGAATGGATTAAATCCTCCAACCAAAAGACACAGGCTTGCTGAATGGATACAAAAACAAGACCCATATATATGCTGTCTACAAGAGACCCACTTCAGACCTAGGGACACATACAGACTGAAAGTGAGGGGATGGAAAAAGATAGTCCATGCAAATGGAAATCAAAAGAAAGCTGGAGTAGCAATACTCATATCACATAAAATAGACTTTAAAAAAAAGAATGTTACAAAAGACAAGGACGGACACTACATAATGATTAAGGGATCAATCCAAAAAAATATATAACAATTATAAATATATATGCACCCAACATAGGAGCACCTCAATACATAAGGCAACTGCTAACAGCTGTAAAAGAGGAAATCAACAGTAACACCCCACTTACACCGATGGACAGATCATCCAAAATGAAAATAAATAAGGAAAGAGAAGCTTTAAATGACACAATAGACCAGATAGATTTAATTGATACTTATAGGACATTCCATCCAAAACCAGCAGATTACACTTTCTTCTCAAGTGCGCACAGAACATTCTCCAGGATAGATCACATCCTGGGTCACAAATCAAGCCTCAGTAAATTTAAGAAAATTGAAATCATATCAAGCATCTTTTCTGACCACAACTCTATAAGATTAGAAATCAATTACAGGGGAAAAAACACAAACACATGGAGGCTAAACACTACGTTACTAAATAACCAAGAGATCACTGAAGAAATCAAGAGGAAATCAAAAAATACCTAGAGACAAATGACAATGAAAACACGATGATCCAAAACCTATGAGATGCAGCAAAAGCAGTTCTAAGAGGGAAGTTTATAGCTCTACAAGCCTACCTCAAGAAACAAGAAAAATCTCAAATAACCTTACACCTAGAATGCTAAAGATGCCACCAGAAAACTAGTAGAGCTAATCAATGAATTTGGTAAAGTTGCAGGATACAAAGTTAATGCACAGAAATCTCTTGCATTCCTATACACTAATGATGAAATATCTGAAAGAGAAATTAAGGAAACACTCCCATTTACCATTGCAACAAAAAGAATAAAATACCTAGGAATAAGCCTACCTAGGGAGACAAAAGACCTGTATGCAGAAAACTATAAGACACTCTTGAAAGAAATTAAAGATGATACCAACAGGTGGAGAGATATACCACGTCCTTGGATTGGAAGAATCAATAGTGTGAAAATGACTATACTACCCAAAGCAATCTACAGATTCAGTGCAATCCCTGTCAAATTACCAGTGGCATTTTTTACATGAATTAGGACAAAAAATCTTAAAATTTGTATGGAGATACAAAAGACCCCAAATAGCCAAAGCAGTCTTGAGGGAAAAAAACGGAGCTGGAGGAATCAGACTCCATGACTTCAGAGTATACTGCAAAGCTACAGTAATCAAGACAATATGGTACTGGCACAAAAACAGAAACATAGATCAATGGAACAAGATAGAAAGCCCAGAGGTAAACGTACGCACCTATGGTCAACTAATCTATGACAAAGGAGGCAAGGATATACAATGGAGAAAAGACAGTCTCTTCAATAAGTGGTGCTGGGAAAACTGGACAGCTACTGTAAAAGAATGAAATTAGAACACTCCCTAACACCATACACAAAAATAAACTCAAAATGGATTAGAGACCTAAATGTAAGACCTGACACTATAAAACTCTTAGAGGAAAACATAGGAAGAACACTCTTTGACATAAATCACAGCAAGATCTTTTTTGATGCACCTCCTAGAGTAATGGAAATAAAACCAAAAATAAACAAATGGGACCTAATGAAACTTAAAAGCTTTTGCACAGCAAAGGAAACCATAAACAAGATGAAAAGACAACCCTATGAATCGGAGAAAATATTTGCAAATGAATCAATGGATAATGGATTAATCTCCAAAATATATAAACAGCTCATGCAGCTGAATATTAAAAAAACAAACAACCCAATCCAAAAATGAGCAGAAGACCTAAATAGACATTTTTCCAAAGAAAACATACAGATGGCCAAGAAGCACATGACAAGCTGCTGAACATCACTAATTATTATAGAAATGCAAATCAAAACTACAGTGAGGTATCACCTCGCACCAGTTAGAATGGGCTTCATCAGAAAATCTACAAACAACAAGTGCTGGAGAGGGTGTGGAGAAAAGGGAACCATCTTTCACTGTTGGTGGGAATCTAAACTGATACAGCCACTATGGAGAACAGTATGGAGGTTCCTTAAGGAACTAAGAATAGAATTACCATATGATCTAGCAATCCCACTACTGGGCATATATCCAGAGAAAACCACAATTCAAAAAGACACATACACCCCAATGTTCAATGCAGCCCTATTTACAATAGCCAGGTCATGGAAGCAACCTAAATGCCCATCGACAGACAAATGGATAAAGAAGATGTGGTACATATATGCAATGGAATATTACTCAGCCATAAAAAGGAACAAAATTGGGTCATTTGTTGAGACGTGGATGGTTCTAGAGACTGTCATACAGAGTGAAGTAAGTCAGAAAGAGAAAAAGAAATATCGTATATTAACGCCTGTATATGGAACCTAGAAAAATGGTACAGATGAACCGGTTTTCCGGGCAGAAATTAAGACACAGATGTAGAGAACAAACGTGTGGACACCAAGGGGGGAAAGCCATGGGGGGGGCTGTGGGTGGGGGGGTGATGAATTGGGCGATTGGGATTGACATGTATACACTGGTGTGTATAAAATTGATGACTATTCGGAACCTGCTGTATAAAGAAAAAATTGTGATCAAATGTATTCTAATGGAAAGAAGCAAAAATAAACCATACTTACTGTCTAAATTATGTAATAATTTAATGAAAAAAAAGAAAAGACCAGGGCTTCCCTAGTGGTGCAGTGGTTGAGAGTCCGCCTGCCGATGCAGGGGACACGGGTTCGTGCCCCTTTCCGGGAAGATCCCAGATGCCGTGGAGCGGCTGGGCCCGTGAACTATGGCCGCCGAGCCTGTGCGTCCAGAGCCTGTGCTCCGCAACGGGAGAGGCCACAGCAGTGAGAGGGCCGTGTACCACCAAAAAAAAAAAAACAAAAGAAAAGACCATATGCTATCAAGATCATAGACATTGGAGATCATCTGAAGTTTTATGTCATCATCAAAGGTTGTGCAGGCAAAGTTCCAACAGGCCTGGTCCAGATATCTTGGGAAAGCTGTTTCATCAGATATCATCTGCTTCAGTTCTGGGAAATCTTTACTTTCAGGTCACCAGATGATATACAGGTCCAGTTAGGGTTTGGTACTTTTTTTGTTGTTGTGTCACGTGAATCAAGAGTCTATTCCCTGGGGTTTGGCAGCACAAGGGTTGTTTAGTAGTACCTGATAGGGGACTTTCCAGCAAGGTTGAAGAGCATCTTTCTGGGAGGTATCTTTTCCAATAGATGAAATCTCTGTGTTGCAAAGTGTGATGCTTAAGGTCTTCATCTTCTGGGAGCACATTGTGAAAAGATTGCTGTACTAAAACATGGTTAGTTTTAATAGAAACAATTGAGTATCTTTCCTTTTATCAGTTTTGGGTAAAGAATCAGGAGCCAAGGGCATTGAGCATCCTATGACTATCTCAAAGGGTGAGAGTTTTTGAGTTCCAAAAGGGGGTGGATCTAAGATTTAGAAAGACCAATGACAGTGCTTTTGGCTAAGGAATTTGGAGGGCCTTTATGGATTTTTCCAGTTTAGTCTTAGTAATGCCATTAGTGCATTCGACTAAACCAGAGGATTAACAGTGGTAAGTGTAGTGAAAGTGTTGTCAAACCAGCCAAACAGTGCAGACTTGTTGAAATACCTAACCAGTATAATGGGCTCCTTGATCATTATGAAGTTCAAGAGGAGTTTCCCAGGTAGGGATAATCTTTTCCAAGAGCACTTTAGCCACAGAAGAGGCAGTAGCCTGTCTGTAAGAAAAGGCTTCAGTCCAGTGTGAAAAAATACAGACCATGACTAAAATATATTTATTTCCACAAGACAAAGAAAGTTGTATGAAATCCACTTGCCAGACCTTGAATGGTCCATTAGGTAGTCTGAAATGTGTGGGAGCAGTATGAACAGGCTACCCTGTGTTGTATTTTAGACAGTGGGACAAGTGAGTTAGGCACTTTTTGCGGCCTTTTTAATGTTTTCCCCACCAATATTGATTAACGAATGCTATTATTTTATCAATAAACCAATAGTTTAATGCATGTACAGTGGTTTGGAGTGGGAATTTTAGAGTCTCCAATAGGACTGGATTGTTGCCTGGTCCAAACCAGAGGTTTCTCTTTTTATTAAACTAATAACTTTAATTTCCAATCTTATTTTTCCTTTTCTGAGGTCAGTTGTTGGGCTTCTCTAGCCAGTTTTTCTAAGTTATCATTTGTAGAAATGTCCCTTTGGACCATGACAGGGGTTTCACTGCTCTTGGTTCCTTTAAAGACAGCATACCTCATTAAACGGGATCCCACGATTCTTTTGGTGGCCGTAATGGCTATAAGGCAAAGAAGTTATCCCCATTCCACAGGGTCCAGTTGCTGCCTATAATACCCTCTGGGTTGGTGGTGGTCCCTGTGTTATGGGGTGAATACCCCAAGGACATTTCCTTTTTTTTTTTTTTTTTAATTATTTTATTTATTTTTGGCTACGTTGGGTCTTCGTTGCTGCGCGCGGGCTTTCTTTAGTTGCAGCGAGTGGGGCTGCTCTTCATTGCAGTGCGCGGGCTTCTCATTGCCGGTGGCTTCTCTTGCTGTGGAGCATGGGCTCTTGGCGTGCGGGCTCCAGTAGTTGTGGCACCCAGGCTCAGTAGTTGTGACTCGGAGTCTCTAGAGCACAGGCTCAGTAGTTGTGGCGCACCAGCTTAGTTGTTCTGTGGCATGTGGGAATCTTCCCGGACCAGGGCTCAAACCCGTGTCCCCTGCATTGGCAGGTGGATTCTTAACCACTGTGCCATCAGGGAAGCCCCATTTCCTTCCTTTTCACAAACAAAAAGGAAAAAGGGAATCTGGTAATTGGGATGCCCAAGGGTAGGTAGGTTCATCAAACTCTCCTTTAAGGCCTTAAAGGCTATGTCATCCAGTTTTTCCCATAAAATTGGTTCAGGGTTGTTGCTGTTGTAAAGTAAAACATATAGAAGTTTGGCCATAAGACAGAAATTTGAAATCCAGCTTTGGCAGTAACCAACTAGACTGAGTTTGGGGTTTTGATAAACTTAGGACACCGTGAAACCTTCTGGATCTAGGTGTAGCCCTTGTTCTAATATTAGATACCCTAAATATTGAGTCTTCATCTGGGCAAACTGCAATTTTTCCTTGGCAGACTTATGTCCCTTTAATGCTAAAAGCTTTTGCAAGTGGATGCTATCTTGTGAGGAGGCTTGAGAAGAAGAGTAAAGAAGCAAATCATCCATATATTGCAACAAAGTAGAACCTCTAGGGAACTTTATATCATGCAGATCAGCCTTCAGGATTTGTGAGAAGTAAGGATATTCAGTAAAACCTTGAGCAAGCATTACTGCCCAGGTGAGTTGTTTTTCTTCCCAAGTAAAGGCAAAATGGTATTGGCTAGCTTCAACTGGAATACTAAAGAATGCATTGTATAAATCTGTTACAGTGGGAATGGATGTTAGTAACATATGAGAGTTAGGAACAACAGAGCATGGAGGGATAACAACATTGTTTATCACTCAAAAGTCCTAGACAAAACCCACCCTCTGCCCTTAGGTTTTCTCACCAGTAAAATGGGAGTATTACAGAAACTAGTACGAGGGATAATGAGACCTTGAGCCTTGTAATCTATCAGAGATTTTATTCCTTGAAGAGCTTCTTTACTTAAAAGATATTGGTTAATTTGGAGAAGAGGTTTTGAGGAATCTGTTTGAATCTTCATGGGAGGTGCGCTGTGAATTTTGCCAATATTAGTTAGAGATTTTGCCCATAAGGAGGGTGTTAGCTGATTCAGTAGTGATAGATGATCAGTGTTTCCAGGGTCAGCTCTAGTACCATCAGAAATGGAACAAATAAAAGATGTCAGAGTCATTTGTTTTTTTGGGTTTTTTAAATAAATAAATTTATTTATTTATTTATTTATTTATTTATGACAGTGTTGGGTCTTCGTTGCTGTACGTGGGCTTTCTCTAGTTGCAGTGAGCAGGAGCTACTCTATGTTGTGGTGCGTGGGCTTCTCTTGTTGCGGAGCACCGGCTCTAGGTACGCGGGCTTCAGCAGTTGTGGTTCACGGGCTCTAGAGCGCAGTCTTAGTAGTTGTGGCACGTGGGCTCAGTAGTTGTGGCTCATGGGCTGTAGAGCACAGGCTTAGTAGTTGTGGCACGCAGGCTCAGTAGTTGTGGCTCATGGGCTTTAGAGCACAGACTCAGTAGTTGTGGTGCATGGGCTTAGTTGCTCCGCAGCATGTGGGATCTTCCCAGAGCAGGGCTCAAACCTGTGTCGCCTGCATTGGCAGGCAGATTCTTAACCACTGTGCCACCAGGGAAGTCCCTCATTTAGTTTTTATAAAAGTAAATTTAGGGATTTCAAAAGTTCCCTATAAAGGCCATTGATGTTCTAAATTATCTTTGGTTAGGTTGGTCCATTTAGTTAAAAATGTGCATGAAGGGCTTCCCTGGTGGCGCAGTGTTTGAGAGTCGGCCTGCCGATGCAGGGGACATGGGTTCGTGCCCTGGTTCGGGAGGATCCCACATGCTGCGGAGCGGCTGGGCCCGTGGGCCATGGCTGCTGGGCCTGCGCGTCCGGAGCTTGTGCTCCGCAACGGGAGAGGCCGCAGCAGTGAGAGGCCCGCATACCACAAAAAAAAAAAAAAAAAAAAAAAAAATGCATGAAGAAGGACCTTGGTTTTTAAATATAAAATTGGCCAGAGTCCCCTCAGGGCGGGGGACACCCTCAAAATATTTAGGTAACTGGGATCCAAGTTTTTCTCTAGAATAAAAGAATAATTTTCAAACAGCTCAAATAGCTCAAACAGCCTGCAGACATGATACCAGCCAGTCCTAAGGGAGCAGTCTGGTACAGAAGGAGCCAGGCTGAAGACTGCACAGCTCTAATGAAACAGCCTAATTCTGAAGGAGGCAGGCTGAAAGCTTAATAGCACAGTTCCACTAGAGCAGCCCAATCCTGAAGGAGTCAGGCCAAAGACTTAACTGGCACAGTTCCAATGAAACACCCCCTGTTCCAAAAGGAACAGGCTGAAGGTTTGCAGTTTTTGCCAGGACAGCATGATTTCAATAATCAGCCCAAAGTGCCAAATGAGTACTTAACAGGCACTACAGAACAGGCACTTAAGCAGAAAGGACAAAGCCTTACAATATATCCTGAATAAAATCTGTGAGCTTCAAAACCACAAAGAGGGTGCAAGCTCAAATCCAAGAGAAAAACTTACCCTCAAACCCCAAGGTCTGCAAAAAAAGCAGTTAGTGACAATGGGTTCAGTGTGGGTACTGCACCTATTTGCTCACCAGCCTTGGAGTTGTTGTGGGGGTCTTGTCTGGATCCCCATATGGGCCACTGAAATGTTGACCTGAAACAAATAGACCGTCAGTTATTTCTCCAGCAAAAGTGGGTTTATGCAGGATCACAGAATTGCAATTCAGGGTTTACAATCATGGCGAGGCACAGGCAAGTTCCCAGCAAAAACGGAGAAGAGAACTCTTTTATAGAAGGGTAGAGGAAGTTGGGGGAGCTATAGTAAACAAAGAGTCCATGACTTTTTCTTAGCTGAGTTGTGACGGTCTCTCATTGGCTGAGCTCTTGCCAGGCAAAAGAAGGAGTCTTTCTTTTTCCTGCTGGGCTCTGCTATCATCATCATAGGATGTGGGAGCTCCCCCTTCTAATCTCCCTACATAATGTGTCCTTTTTTTCTCTGGCAGTTTTCAAGATTTTCTCTTTTTCACTCATTTGTAGTAGTTTATGATGTGATGTCTTAACGTGGTGCTGTGCTTTTTTCCCACTGGAATATTGAGCTTCTTAGATTGTGGGTTTACAGTTTTCAAATTTGGAAAATTTTTAGTCTTATATCTTCATATACCTTTTCTGCCCCTTCTTTGTTTGGGATGCCAATTACACATTTACCAGATTGTATATTGTCCTACTGTTCACTCAAATACTAATCTTTTTTTTCTTCCCAGCCTTTTTTCCCTCTGCTTCAGTTGGGATTTTGTTTTTTCTGTGTTGTCACATTTATTGGTGTTTTATTCTTCACTGTGTTAACTATTGTTATGCCCATCCAATTAATTTTTCATTTCAGATACTGTACTTTTCAGGTGGAGAAATTCCATTTGGTTTTTATACTTCTGTCTTCCATTTCTCTTCTCATTAAGTTCATTGTTTCCTTTTAAATATTGGAATATAATTATACTTGCTTTAAAAGTCCTCATTTGCTACTTTTATAGTCTTTGTCATTTCTAAATCTGTTTCTGTTCATTGAATTTTTCCTCGTTATAGGTCATGCTTGTTGCCGCTTGAATGCTACACATTGTGAATGCTTTATTGTTGAATGTCTAGATTTTGTTGAATTTTTTTAAGAGTATTGAAGTTTGTTTTGACAGAAAGTTAAGTTTTTGGAGATAAACTTGATTCTTTTGACACTTGTTTTTAAACTTTATTAGGATGACTCTAAAGTAGCAATTAGCAAAACTTTTTCTTAAAGGACTAATATTTTAGTCCTTGCAATTAGATATTGCAAATATTTTACACTTTGCAGGCCATATGGTCTTTGTTGCAGTTCCTCAGTTCTGCTACTGTAGTGCAAGAGCAGCTATAGACAATATATACCCTCAGTCCTTGGTATGCACAGGAATTCGTTTAAGGACCCCTGACAGATACCAAAATCTGTGGATGGTCAAGGAATTCGTTTAAGGACCCCTGACAGATACCAAAATCTGTGGATGGTCAAGTCTTTTATATAAAATGGCATAGTATTTACATATAATCTAGCACATCCTCCTGTATACTTTAAGTCATCTCTAAATTATTTATAATACCTAATAGAACATAAATGCTATGTAAATAGTTGTAAATGAAA
Organism: Phocoena phocoena; assembly: GCF_963924675.1. Classification (NCBI taxonomy): domain Eukaryota; kingdom Metazoa; phylum Chordata; class Mammalia; order Artiodactyla; family Phocoenidae; genus Phocoena; species Phocoena phocoena. The sequence continues at coordinate 132,274,997 of NC_089219.1, read as the reverse complement.
TGGAAATAGTTGCCAGCAGATAGCAAATACAAGTCTTGCATTTTGGAACTGTCTAGATTTTTTTTTTCAAAATATTTTTGATCCACCATTGGCTAAATCTGCAGATGTGGAACCAGAGGGCCAACTGTAAACTAATGACCATGGCTGGGTTCTACTAAAACCGAAATACAAAATACAGGCAGAGGGCTGGATTTGGTCCACAGGAACAATTTGCTGATCCCTGGTCTAGAGAAACATTTGCCTTAAGGCTAGTTTAGCCCTACTGATAAGGCATGACCCTTCTGGGGACTCTGCTAAATGCCCTGAATGTCCATTGAGGGCACTGAATGTTCTCTTCACTCTGGTTGGTCGGAACTCAAACATCTCCTAACCCTGTGTGAACTCTGGCATTTGATAATGTTGTAGGTTCTCAGTGGTTGTACTTTCCCTGTTCATTGTTATTTGCCTGGTTTTGTGTAGTTTCACCCTATGAACACACAGTTGTTTATTCTGATGTACAATCAAGGGGACCCCAGTACAGATTCCTGGAACTCTACTTTTAAGTAGCTTTCTCTTCTGTGATACTTTGCCCTACAAATTCCAGCTGCCCTACAGATACTCTGCTTATACCTCTGTCTCCTCAACTTAGTCTGCTATGGTCTGCTCAGATTCCTCTGTGCTCTATTTGGATTCCCCTTCCCTTGCTATGTGTTCCAGAAACTGCCTCCAAGCAGAAAGCCAGGGGGATTATAGGACTGACCTTTTGTGTTTCTCCTCTTGTAGTGATCACAGTCCAGTACTGCCTGTTGTCCAGTCGTGTCTTATGTATTTTGTTCAGTTTTCTAGTTGCTTAAAGTAGGAGAGCAAATCCATTCCATTTATTCTATCACAGCCAGAAATAGAAGTTTTTAAATTACATATTCATATATCTAGTGAAATTGCTTCACATTTAAAATCAATTATCTCTAGGAATAAATCCTCCAACTGCAAACTAAGTGAATAATTGTTACTTCTCAACTTGCTCAGGATTTTAATGTAGTAGCTATAATGGCACTTTTGTAGGCAAGCTGGCAAAGAGGAAACTGTTCCAGTGGATGCTAGTTTTGTTTTAGTATAAGTTGACATATATCTCTGACTTTATAAGCAAGTTGGTATATGTTTATGTATGTGTCTTCTGCTTTTATAAAAAACTTGCTGCTAATTTTTCCATTGTCTTTTCTTAATCTCTTTATCTTAAGAAGAAAATAGTAGTTGCATTATTATCTTAACCTTGAGGAGGGCTTTGCAGCAAAACTGCCTGTTTCCAAGAAAGAGGGAGAAAATAATGAGAATTACTGGCAGGCATTTTAATTTTATTTCGCAAGTAAAAGCAACCTATTCAACCAGAACTTACATTAGGGCTCTGGCAGGGTATAGCTACAGCTAAGAGTTACTAGTCATGCAAAATGCAAACAAGAATCACTCAAAACCTACAGTGATAACCTTGTACATATCACTTCTGTACCTCTATGCTAAAGTAAAATACCTGGTTTTGTTTTTCTGTTGTGTGTAAAAATTCATTTATCTTAAGCTGATATCTAGCTATCTGAAAGACAGTTTAATCCTAAATCCCTTTTTAATAAGTTCATGGTCTTTGGAGGGAGGGGCATACTGAGAAGTGAAGCTATTATTTTTCTTTCATTGTTTGTTAATTTGAATAGTTTTGAGTGTTTCTAAAATTTCCTTGGACACTCTGTCACCTATATGTTAGTCCTAAAAGACGATTCCAACTGGGCAATCACTTTCTGCGTTGGCTTATTTGTAAATGAGATATTTATCTGTCTCCACAGGAAAAGGTGTTTAGAGTTAACTCTGGTAGCACCTAATATGGCCACCTATTAATGCCATAATAGTCCTTGGGTTATAAAAAGACATCGTTTATTTATGTTGGGTAGTCATCAGATGTCTTCCTTCTTGGGTTTAGTGTAGTAATTGTACAGACTTCAAATCCCTCTTATGTGGTGATCTAACTAGATTTTTTTAATATGTATTGAGCATACTCTTTCATACTGTATGATAATATATCACATTTTTCAAACATTCTTCCACTAAGAATTACAAATTTATGTCATTCATAATCTCTATAACTGGCAGAAGTGGATTCCCCCTTACCCTCAGGGTGAATCTTCATCTCCACCACGTTTTTCTACCTTCTTCTGTATTAAAAGGTGACTAGAACCAAAATGGCAGAAAGAGAGAGAGCTCTGGCTTATAAATTTTTCGTTATCCTGACATTATGTGTTCCCATAGCAGAGGGAGCAATTCTTGGTGACTGCAGCATCTAATGATGGTAGTTGCTTTCTTGGAGACAGGAGTCTTTCTTCAAACAGAAACTAGATTGATCTGTTTGTAGCTTCATTTCTGGATGGTGCTCACAGAAGAATCATTTCTGGGTTCTCTGGTGGCAGTTGTAATGTAAAACAGCTTCTTTAAAGTTCTTGCTAGAAAGAAATCCACATTACACCACAGTGCCTCTTTTTGTTTTCTGAGGCAGACTTAGAAATTCCACCTCTGGAGAAGCTCAGAGTGAGTTATTATATTCCCTAAGGATACCTCAAACTCTTTCTGAACTCAGTTTACTAAAAGAGTAGTTAAATAAGGGGCATTTGGGAATATCCCTTATTCCAACCACACACACCCTCCCCAATATGGAAGTATTAATTCTATGCACATTCAGCCCCAGTGATAGCCCATAATTCCCCGAAGTAGATATTAAAACTAATTCTACTAGTGAATGTTATATTACCTGTGTTACTATTTTCAAGAATACATGTGCTGATCTAAGGGAAAAGCTCAGCTAGGAAAATATCAGTGTAGGGGAGAAAAAGTTTTCCCTAATCCTCTTAGGGTCCTTGGCTGGGTTGGAAGATTATGCTGACAGAGACAGATAAACAGGAGAAAAGCATGCAGGTTTATTTAATATGTTTTATATGACGTGGGAGCCTTCCTAAGGAAAAGAAGACCCAAGGATATAGACCTGTGTATTTTCTGCTGTATTTGTGAAGAGTGGGTAGTCATGTAGCAATGTGATAGGTTCAGGGTTGTGAGGTAATTGAACTCAGGAGTAGTCAGCTGTGGGGAAACTTGGCAAGGCCTGTTTATTTGGATTCTTCGTAGCATTCCTCTGTCGTTGGAGATAAGGATGCTCCTTTACTCTGGTTATAGGGAGGGTACCTCCCACAGGAGGGTTTTATGACCTGTTTTAGGGGAAAAGGGTGAGAGATATGGGAGGTCAGAGTGACCTTCCTGCTTCTGCCATTTTCTCAAACTCCTTTGGCTTGAAATATTCAATATGCCACGGTGCCATATTTGGGGGCTGTGTGTTCCAAACTCCATCATCAGCAATTCCCATGCCTGCCTCCAGAAGAAACATGTCTTTATTCCTTCTTGATACAACTGACCATTGATGCTATCACCACTGACTGCATTCAAGGAATATTTTGATCCCCCAAATTTGGGGGTTAGTGGAAGAAATTATTTATTTCCTCTTCACCAGTAGCAACAAGGTGAGCATTTTTCAAAAGTAACTGTACTAGGAATCAAAGAGAAAGTTAAAAGATAGAAATGTAGAAGTTTGCAGAGCACAGATGCCTTGTATCAAAGAAACTAAGGTTTAACTCAAGTTGGCTGAAATAACTTGCCCAGAATACAGATCAAGAGTTTTCTTTCTTCTCTTCATCACTTTCTGATGAAACCTGTAGGGTATTCAGACAGATCCTATCCTTCAGTGAAGTTTGACCACTTTCTCTGTTTTTGAAAGCTATTATTTGGGCTTGGTCTTCCCATCAGCCATATGGCCTCTATGGCAGTTTTGAGTCTGTTTACTTCCTTCTGGCTGCCTGCTCTTAAAAGCGAAAAGACTTGTCTATACTCCCAAGCTCAGAGCCTATTAGACTGTTTCCAATGGAAGGCATGTCCTAGCTCTTCCTACTCAATGAGATTCTCTCTGGTAAACTCAGTCTTGTCTATTTCTTTTTCTACCCTTCTACCTTCCAGAGATAGTTTTTTCTTAAGGCTTAGAATATTTTTAAAAATATGTTACCACATGCATTCTATTTCAAGTAATCACCAAGGTTGTTAAAAATGCATATAGTGAGTGATAGAATAATTAAAAAGAAAGATAGCCTTCTTTCTCCCAGATGAATATTCACATTCTGTTTTCTTTTGTTTTTCTAATACCAAATAGCTAGCAATAGAGATTTATGCCAATTACTGGTGTCTTTTGGGAGAAAGTGAATGAAGGGGGAGTTTTCTGTGGAAAGGATTGTGTACTTTGTTTTTCTCAAGTTATTCTTATTTTTATTTCAGTCTTTGTTTCTCTTGGCTTTCCTCCTAGTGGCAATCTGTTTCTATTTTTCTTTACATTTAAAAGTTTCCTACTCTGCTTCCAACTTAATTGTTTTTATTAAAACTTAATCCTCAAAATATTGGATTTTGTATTTATAATTCGTAGTTAAAAACATGTTAAAGTTGGTTTTCCAGTTTAGATTGTATTGGCGTCTTAGGGTAAAGTGAAGAAAGAAGGATGAAGATTAAATTATTCTCCTGGACTGCCCTCCAGGGAATCCTTCTCTATACTCTAAAAGTTCTTGTTCTTTTCTAGGAGTCCAATGTGCTGATTGCTGCTAACAGTCAGGGTACAATTAAGGTAAGCTATTTTATACATCTCCATTTTTAGGCTATAACAGACTATAACTATAACATGGAAATGTAGAGTTGTACTAAGCCTTAGAGAGCATGCCAAATCATGGGTCTCTGTCTGCTTGGAAATGGCTTTGATTGAAGGGGAAAAGAATAGGTAGCTTGCAACTATGGGGAAGATGATAGTACTTGTTAGAGGTTATACGAATGCTGAAGAGATTGAAAGGCGGTCAGGATGAAAAACAGATGAAGACTGTTAAGCATTCACGGTGGGGCGAGCACTGCTGAGCTTCTGTCACGCCAGTGCAGCTGCCCCACAGGGTGTTCAGGGAACAAGATCCAAGATACAGCAGCAGATGCTTAGACGTTCACCAGGTTTTAAAATGTCTTACTCTGATTTTACTCTTCTCTTCCTCGCGTTTCTCTTCCTTCTCTTCCATGACAAGGAGATTTTTGCTCAGTTGCTAGGGAAAGAAAAGGTATTCTAGTGTTCTGTTGAAAATTGATTGATCATGTGATCATGCCATTGGTGTAATCTGAAAACTTCCATGTCTCTTTGCTCACAGTATCATTCCCAAATTCATATATAGTTTTCCACATACTTTTCTTCGTAGTTAGGAGTTCAAGGCAGTAAAAATTTTATCTAGTTATACCATTGGATATTCAGCACTTGGGCACAATACATTGGATAAATAAATCCTGAGCTAAGCAGTGAGCTTTTAAATAAAACACCATTTTGGAGGAGGTTTTTAGTACATGGATTTGATTAGCACTTATTCTGTGGGTACCAGTTCTTTCCACATATTCTCTGCTGATACAGAAGTGTCAGGATGCATTTTTAAAAATAATATGTATCTATTTTCCTGCCAGTTAGCATTAATTTTGCCATGGCTTCCTTCCATTCATCCTGAGCGGAGAATGACCCAGCAGCCAAGAGAGCAAATCCAAGCCTCACACACTGTCCTACAGAGATGAAATGAGCAAACTCAAAGCAGAACTGCACTGTTAGCTAGTCAAATTAATTTACATGGTATACTTCTTTTTATGCAGCCAGTTTGTCTATTTGGAAAGCCTCATTAGAGAGCCAAGCCTGTGTTCTGGAAGCCTCAAGCAAGATGGTAGAAGGTCTTGGAATCTCTGTTTTAAGTGGCTCTCTATAGTCTCTCAGTTTTTCTTTACTTTATTCTCATGGCAAGACATGTATTGAAAAAGCTGTACTGTATTCTTCAACAAGTTTGGCCTTTGAGGCAATTGGGATTGCTAATGTTTCTACAGAAAGCTCAAAGCTACATACATACTTATAGGGCCTCAGCGACAAATCTAAGATTTTTGTTCAACAGCATTGACCTCTTATGTAAAGTAGCCTGCTTGGCAAATGTAAAGACAAAAAGCATTATGAAAGCACAGATATAAGTCAGGCCTTAGCACAGCAGAAGATAAGTTGCTCCTTTAATTCTTTGCCACCTAGAATTACAGTCTCCATCTAACATAATCCTTTTTGACAGTGTTCATAATTGTCTGCATGTTCAATGTCCTTTCTCAGCCATTTCTTCTACTCCTTTTATAACTGATCATTGCTTCTTCTTTATTTTATTTATTTTTTATACATCTTTATTGAAGTATAATTCTTATTTTTAGTTTTAGCACAGCTTTTTTGTATGATATGGTACTACTTTAAGTCTAATAGCTAACAAAATATCTCAACATCCAGATGCTTGACTAGAAAATAAATTAAGCAATAGGAAAAGACAAGATTTTAGGTCGTGTATACCTTGATCACTATAAAATGTTTATCAGTGCAAGAAATAAATGGATTAAAATTCTAAACAGCGATACTTAAACTTTTTCTTATGAATGTGGAAAGATACCAACATAATATTCCAAAAATGTTATATTCATGCTATGGATCAGTCAGTTCATTTATCTATGTGTTTTATGTAGTTTATCTTGAAGGCTCCTTTGTTGACTGTGGAGATAACTAATCTGAAAGAGTTCATGCAGCTATTGAATTGAAAGTAAGAATGGATTAATGTCTGATCCCTTCAAATTCTTTGATTTTAGCCAAAGCAGTTGGGAAAAGTCTACTTGATTTGGTTCTCCATTTACAATATAATAAAGACTGATTAAACTCTTCCTATATTTTAAAACTATTTTATTATACTGATTCTTCTTTCTCCCTATTAGGTGCTAGAGTTGGTATGAAGGGTTTACTCAAGTTGAATCGTACTTGATCCGGCTGAAATACATCTGCAGCTGACAATAAGAGAAGACAAACTGTCGTGTGATGTCTCTCCCCAAAGTCATCATGGGTTTTGGATTTGTTTTGAGTATTTTTTTCTTTTCCTTTTTTTCCCTCCTTTATGACCTTTGGGACATTGGGGAATACCCAGTGAACTCTCCACCATCCATGTAACTCTATGGACTTTGCTGCTGTTGGTGGTATGGTTATCTAATTTTTGTGATAGGGAAACAAATTCTTTTGAATAAAAATAAATAACAAAAAATAATAAAAGTTTATTGAGCCACAGCTGAGCTGGGAAACTTTTTGTCCAATGTGGCAAGAGATAATTTTATCTTTTCAAGAAGTAGCACACATGAACTATAGTATAATATACTGATGAATAATTTTTAAGGTCCATATTTCCCCACCTCTTTGGAATTATGCATATCAACATAAAGTATATGGATTCTTTCTGTGAATTTAATGTTTACAGTAGGTAGAAAGATTAATTACTTTATGAAGTTCTCCCTTCATTCTCTGACCAGATTTATATTATCAGCAAGTAGCCGATTCCTCAGTTCCTCTGGATCTGGCCAAGGGTCTAACATTTTGACCTGTTGAGACCACATTCAAACAGAAAGGGAATATCAGTCTGTGACAGCTATCTCTGTCTTTTCCTTTGAAATGTTACCCATAAGGCCCTAAATAAACGCTAAATGTACACAAACCAACTTATTTTATAAAATCATGGCTATCAGATGATAGTCATAGGTGTTAGTACCATTGTGGGGTGATCAACTTTGAGCAAAGGTCAGCAAACTTTTTCCATAAAGGGCCAGATAGTAAATATTTTAGGCTTTGCAGGTCATATGGTCTCTGCCACAACTACCCAACTCTGCCATTGTGGCAGAAAAGCGGCCACAGACAGACCATATATAAACAAATGGGCATACGCTATTTATGAAATAGGTGGAGGCCCACAGACCATGGTTTGCCAGGCTCTCACTTAGAGGAAAAGAAATTGAAGCCCTATTATCCAAATTTCCAAGCCATATAATCTCTTAGACTGTCTAGTTAGTTTCACACATTGTTTTCAATTTGTAAAAGGAAAGAACTTAAGAGTAGCAGGTCAAGCAAAAGTAATGTGAAGCTTTCTGTTTGAGCTACTTTAAGTCTGAACACTTTTTAGAAAAAAATATAAACAGAATTCTATGCCACATGTATTTTATAGAAATAGACACTTGGAAAAGCTTGGTGTGACAAGTATATGGATAATAAGGGTGATCAGAATATCCCATGTGTCCCTCTATTTAAAATTATTGAAACCTACTGCAGGTGCACATTTCACTATCTGAAGCCCTTGGGCCAAATGCGTTTTGGAATTTAGAACTTTCTGACTTTTAGGAAAGTAATAGGGTACATACACTATGTTTTATATAACACCCTCCAACAGAGTCTGGAGCAATACTGTTTTCAAACACATTAATATTTCTGCAGCAAAATGTATGAATGTTCATGTTATATGAGATTAATACAGACTAAAAAATAGTCTTGCATTAGTTCAGGTCAGTTTTTACTGCCAAATGAGTCAGCCTCAAACTTAAGTGAAATTTTTCAGTTTTTAGAGCTTCAAGACAATTATATCTTAACTAACTTCTGGGAGTTAAGAACCTGATAACTTTTGGACTCAATTCTGAGAGAAAAAGTCACTGTCATTCAAAAGTTACACTTGTCATCAACCAGAACATGTCAGTTGGACTTTTTTCTGAGATTAATGAATGTCCTTTTGCAAAAATATAGAAAGAATATTCACAGGTAGATTGTTCACGTAAAGAACTTTACTTAGGCAGATATGTCCAGAAAGACATCAAAATAGAAGCAGAGAGTTAATGCCTCTTTGAATGTGTTTAAATAGCAGATTATTATGGTTTTTGTTTGGTCTCTTTGTTTTATTTCAAGTTGTCAGCATTGTATGGTTATGTTAATTTTCATACATTTGGAAGGTTGCAGTAAGGTACCTTTAGTTATCAAAGGGACTCAATTTTTTAATAACTTATTATTTTAAGAAGGCAGTGTTGTTTTATTTAAATTTGTGTTTAACTCTTTTCCTTGTAAATAGAAACCATTTTAAAATTTGAGTTAGTCTTTGCAGGATGTCAAAAACAAATATTACTGTTTCTTAGAAAAATAACATATTAGTTAACTAAAGCTTAAAGATAATATACATTTTAACACCAAAAAAGCTTTAACTCATGAAGAATATGGGTTTTTATGTTTTTATCTAATCTTTATTTCAGTGTATTTGTAGGGGTTTCTTAGACAAAGTTGCCTTTGTTCTTAGGTACAGAACTCATGCATAAGAAACACTAAGGACTGAAAAACTTTGAAAAGTTCTTGTAAGAAGATTGAGCTACTAGACATCAAAAATTTTATGGGACCATGCCACGACCTCAGAAAGATGAGCATGGCTGGACCATTACTAGTCGAGGAAGAGATGAGTGTGGGATGAGTTTGAAGAGGTGAAGGAGCCCGAAAGATATGTGGAAACTTCTAGGGCATGCTTGAAAATTTGAATTTTGTTATAAAAGCAGTTAAGTGGAAGTGTTAAATGGAATGACACAATCTCATTTATGGTAAATGGATAGATGAGGGCAAGAGTGCAGTTAGGAAGGTGATCAGTCAAGAGTTAATGGTGGCTTGGACTAGCATGATCCAACCTCAAAACCTGTTTCAGTTTATTAGAGTTCCTCTTAACTCCTATATCTTGGAAGATTCTTCATTGATTTTTAAAGTCATCTTCTCATAATATGTATTGACAACAAAGAATGCAACTCAGCAAATTTATTTCTTCAGTGGTTATGCAGTCCTCAACCAGCAGCAAGTCACTTGGGAACCTCATGACCCAAATTCCTGTGTGCTGTTTTGAGGACACCACTTCTCTAAGCTAAGCAAAACTAGAAGCTGCCTACCCTTGGTTCTAAATATAAAGGTAATTTGTCATTGCCCTTAATGTAATTATGCCCATGTAACTGGGATTAATATTCAGGAAAAGTCTGCTTACTTAGAAATGAGACATGCAGAAGTGTTAATTTAGATCCTGAGCCTATCGTATTACACGTGTTTCATGACTGACATTAATACTTACAATAGTAGCACCTTGTAATTCCTACCAGAGCAGTTAGTAACCAACACCTTTGTGGCTTCTGGTTAAGATGTTAGGCACTCCTGGATTCTTGGACTAAAGAGAAAATCATAGTGATCATTCTAGAAATATTTGTTGAGCTCCTGCTTTGTGTAAGTGAGGCACTATGTACTATATACTAAGCATATAAAATAAATAAGACGTAATCACTACCCTCAAAAAGTTTATTGTCCAGTGGGAGAGACACATAAGTATAAATATGTAAGTACCATAGTAGACATACATTTTAGATGTACCGGAAAAATATATAATCTAGAGTGGTGGGAGATTAGGATCAGGATAGGGGACTTAGGAATATTTTCCATCTCAGATGAATCCTGAAAAGAGGTAAAGGAACATTCAAGACCAAGGGAAGCAAAGAAAAAGGCTCGAGTAGCTTCTAGTAGCCAAAGTTGGAACAATTTGAGCAACAAAATAAACTAGTGTTGGATTATAGATTATAACCCAAAATATAAATATCCATGAGTCCATGCTTATATAAATAAATGATTGAATAAATAAATGAAAAGTTTCCCATGCAGAATTCCACATTATGTAGCTATTCCATCCTCAAGGAGATGGAACATAATTCCCCACTCCTTAAGGGTGGGCTGTGCATAGTGACTTCCTTCCAAAGAGTCCGGTATGGAACGAGAGAAAAAAAAAAGATTAACTTTACAGTGGAGAAACCTGACAAATACTACCTTAGCCAGGTGATCCGGGTCAACATCAAAAGTTATGTCGTGTTGATACTATGTACTCAGGATATCATACAATGAAAATGACACTTTAACTCTGTGATCTTCCTCCCTCAAATTCATAAATCCAGTCTAAATGAGAAGAATATCAGCTAAATCCCTAGTGCAGGACATTCTGCTAAATACCTGACCAGTATTCCTCAAAACTGTCAAGGTCATCAAAACAAGGAAAGTGAGAAACAGCCTAAGGAGACATGACTGAATGTAATGTGATATCCTGGATGGGATCCTGAAACAGAAAAGGACATTACGTGAAAGCTAAGGAAATTTAAACAAAGTATAGACTTCGGTTGACTGATCAGTACTGATTCATTAATCAATCAGTATTGATTCATTAATTGTAACAAATGTACCATACTAATGTAAGATGTTAATAATAGGGCAATTGAGTGTAGGCTATATAAGAACTCTTTCTTTGCAATTTTTCTGTAAATCTAAAAGTGCTGTTCTAAGGTAAGTTTATCAAAAACAAAAGTTAAGAGGATAGATTCAGTATGTACAAAACAAAGTGCAAGACAGTAGTGTGAGTTGAAGCTGGAGAAGTACACAATAAACCACAATGATCTGTTCCAGCGACCACTTTCAAACAAAAATGGAGACAAACATGGAGTTTAGAGGAGATTTAAGTTACAGTCTCAACTTTATCACTAAGAAGTTGTGTAGTTTTACAAAAGTAAACCTCTGTACTCCATATTTATCTCTAAATTCTACTTACTGAGAATGATATGCTAATCTCTGTTAATAAATAAGATTATACTATACAAATTCCATTGTCATTCTTATGGTTTAGTCACTAAGATATCTGAGTGCCTACAATTATGTTTCTTTTCACTTGAGATCATTACAGCTTCTCAGTATGAGAATTAAGAAATTTTCCCATTTGTTTATGGTTTTAATTTGCCCTCCGTTCTCTGTGAGTCATCTGTCCTTGATCAGTTTTTGAATCAAACTCCCTAGTGCCCAAGTTCTGAAGGAGCTCTTGCATTGGAACTGGGTAGGGGTTCTCATGAATTCTAAGTGAAACTTCCCAAAAGTGGTAACAGTCTAGGTTAGTCAATTATTGTGTGATATATTTTGCAGTCTCTCTGCAAATGATTTTATGGATTTTCCTATATGCCCTGCTTTCGTCCTACTGTCAGTACTTATCTGTGACCAGAGGTTTAGGAGACTTTTGGAAGAACCACATAAAAACTAGTCTTCAGGATTTTCAAGGGAAAGAACCAAGGCAAACACAAGTAATTGTATATTCTAAATGTAAGGCTTCACCTTTAGTTTTATACACCTGAAAGAATGTTTTATTCCAGAAACTTTTTTGTGAGTGAGCTTCAGTGGAATCGCAGCCTAATAATAATCCAGTTCACTCCCAGTTTGGTACCCTCAGCTAGTGGTCTGTAATGGATATGGGCTGTTGCTCAAAAGAGATGAGTAAGGTCCGATAGCCATTTGCGTAGGGTGGCTGTATTCATTCAACAAATAGTGCCTATTATGAGGTAGTCTCGTCCAGGCTAAGGGTCATGAGACTTTTTCTGTAAAGAGCCAGATGGTAAATATTTTAGGCTTTGTGGGCCATACGGTCTTTGTCACGACAACTTCACTCTGCCATTGTACCATGTGAAAGCAGCTCTAGACATAATGTAAACAAATGAGTGTGGCTGGGTACTAATGAAACTCAATGAATGGACACTGAAATTTGAATTTCATTTAATTGTCATGTATCACAATATTTTCAAAAATTATTTCCCAAGCATTTTGAAATGTAAAAGCCATTTGTTGCTTATGAGCCATACAAAAATCCACCAGCTGGATTTGGCTTGCAGGCCCAGGTTTGCTGACCTGTATTCTAAAGTGCTCACCATACAGCAGAGACAGGGGAAAAGAAAAAGGAAAACCAGGAAAAATCCAATCGCTCCTGAGCTTGCATTCTAGTAAATAAAAGTATTTCTGCAGTAATGGGGTTCTCTTTCCATAATGGTGTATCTCTACCACAGGAACCTGGAAGGCCATTTTGCAGGGCACACCACATGACTAAAGCTTTTTGGTTGCTGGACTGATAGCAGTTCCACAGGAGTGCGCACAGCAGTGTTGACCTACTTTGGTACGTGCATTTGCACAGAACCAGGGGGCACTCTTTCTGTTAAAGCTCAGTAAACAGTAAGACATTTTAGATGTTTTACTGTTTGAATGGAATATGAAGATCTTTACTCCTTGAACAGAGAGACCTGAGAGGTCTGGGGTTGAGATTATGTTTACTGAATACTCTGAAAGATTTATGCTTAAGGCAGCCTGTTGTCTGTGGGAAAGCAGAGGATATTGTGCAAAGCTGGCTCCCCCCAATCCCCCCACCCTTTCCTTTCTGGTTCTTTCATCCTCAGCTATTGAAATTTCTTTTCTGAATATAAAAGGAGCTTCTCAAGCTCATAGCACTTTCATGGAGACTTGGAACCTGACTGATATTTCTTTGGAATGCCTGAGTCTCTTAGAAGTATTCATACCTATTTTGTGGCAAATTTTGAGGGTTAAATTTTGAGATATGCAACAAAATGACTTTTTTCCTAAATTAAGCAAATTAACCACTGTTAAATGCCAGCCCAGTTAGTAAGCACTTTATATTTTTTCAATATTTTTCATGTTTAAAGACCAAACTCTGGTCAGTGTTATACCATAAGAAAGAGTCCTCACTTCCACTTTACAAATTCTGTTTGGCCAGTCCCAGGAGAGACTTCTCATGAGCTCTATGGTTCCCTTGGGAAAGGCACCCTTCTATTCTTAGAACTGGGGTGTGATGTTCCCGTGTCACTGAATTGCAAAGCTTTGCAGTTTCAGTAATATATCTTCTCTGGAAAGGCCTCTGGTACTCTTGGAAATTAAAAAGCATTCCTTGAATACAGGGTAGTATTAGCATATGCATATTAAAATTGTAATCACTCTTCAATTTCTTTCCATTATGAAGAATAATTAAGTATAAATTATAAAAATCGCAATCAACAACAAAAGGATGGAAGGTTGAAAGGTTAGATTAGCTGTTCTGGAAATCTCAGTGTGTCCATAAAATGGCTTTATTCCTGTGCTCTCTGAACATGACATCTGCCTGTGAGCTGACCTGCCAAGAGGCCACCATCATAGCTGCAATGAAAAGTTAGGAAAATGCCCACAGTGAAATTTCTGAAATGTCCCTTCTCCTACCACATGCTTAGTGCATTATCCCCCTAGAGAAGATTTAGAGTAGGATTTAGGTGACTGCAGGCTAAACACCTGCATCACCTTTACTGGGGTCTTTTCAGTCTCATTTCTCAGCACAGGGAACAAGAGTAGAGAAGGGAGGGGGAATTGTGACTGAAGGCAAGAGAAGAGACTGGTTATCGTGGCAAACAGGATTCACATCCATAGAGCCACAAGTGGTGGCCAAAGATGTTTTCCCAAGGTTTCATTCCCCAGGAAGTGTTCTTATCTTCCAGCATCTAGCCACACTCTGGTTGTCTAATTGTGTTGTAACAGACCTTTATGGCAGAAGAGGAATGTCTCTCTGTCTCTCCCTTTCCTCACCTCTCCTTGGTATATGACAGTAAGCAGTCTAGTGACACCAAGTGTTTATTTAACTCTGCATTCTTGTTTCTCCATTATCTGAGAATCTCCAGAGAACCTTGACATTAGTTTCACCTTTCCTCTGGACTGAGGGGGATGGAGAGGTAAGGCCATTAGAGCAGAAATCCAGCCCTCGTGACCTCAGTCGCAGTACATTGCATTAAGTAATCCCTTCTTTTTTCCTCTCAGAGTCAAAATGCCAGTCCTCTCTCCAAAGCAACCAGTGAACTGAACACCCTACTCAATGTAGGAATTCCTCATAGGGTACCATGATTGGTAGTCTTGTAGTCTCTACTGAAGTACTTCTAGCATTTGAGAGAGCTCACTGGTTCCTGAAACATCCTGCCTGGATGGTTCTAATTGTTAGGAAGTTTTTTTCCTAGATTGAGCTGAATTCTGTCTCAATGGAATACCCCTTCCCCACCCCACTAGGCCTAGTTCTTACTGGTAGGTGTTCTGGAGGATATCAAATAGTACAGGACATGATCCCTTCATGGAGCTTTAGGCAGATAAGATATACACCTGTGAAAATAATTTTTATATAGCATAGTAATCCTGTGAAGTAAGCATTATTTTTTTAAACAAAACATTCAAAAGGGTTAAATTAATTACTGTTTATATTATAGTGAAAAGGTTGTTAAAAGGGCAGATTAGAGTGTTAAATGGGTTGTATAGAGGATGTAGGATTTAAGTGGCACTCTAAAAATTTTGAATCTGTGTCTAGATTACGTCCACTGACCTGCTAAATGCCACAGGTGAGAGTTATCTTCAAGGATGAGAACAGGTACACATCTCGACCCTGTCAAAACAGCGAGGAATCTTCTAGTTTTGATGATAAATTAAATTTATCTAATACTATTTATCTGATAATTTATGGCAGAAGGGACTTCAAATAGGCAAAATAAAACTCTGAACCTATCAAGTTGCTAAAACACTGAAAGCCACTACCAACATTGGTGGGTGACATCTCCACCTGGGAGAACATCAGAGGTGATCAGACAACTATTGGTCCTAAATGATTTAGACACTCACTGCCAGAAGGCAGGGACCTAGATGGAATCATTCCTTCAGATCTATTTCAGATCTGAAAATACAATCCTATTTCATTTATTCAGAGGGAGAGAAAAACGGGTAGAACACCTGTCTGCCTACGGCAAGGGCAAATACAAATTAGAAAGAAGAGGCTTAATTCTTCCTGTTGAAAATAAGGGGAAAGACTTCCTCTCCTTTTTCTTTCAGAATTTCTTTCTCTGTCTTTTTCAAATATGTATAACTCTTCATAATGGCTAAATAAGCCTCTTGCCAGCCTCACAACTCAGGAATGTGGGAATTAAAGGTGTTTCCTCTTTGCCAGAAACCTCCTCCGCCTTTCTCTGCTGTCTCATCCCCTCTGTTCCTCCTGCCGCGCTTGACTCTCCCTGCCTCAAACTGACTCCTGAGAATGTGTAGATGATGATCTTTTAGACAGTGGTTCCCTTGGTGAGTGGGTTTCCCTAAGAAAGATTCAACTTTCCCAACTGATAATGTGTTACCTGCCCTGCTTGAGGATGCAGAATCGTGTGCCTGCTGGCCTAGCCCTGAGTCCACTTCATGTCCTAGACCATACTCCACCTCCAGGAGTCCCTTTTTATATACACACCATGTAGCTGGAAAGGCAGAAATGGGAAATGATCAAGATCCTGGGATGATTGACAGCAGGATAGAGGATGGAGAGTAGTCACACTGGTTACTCGGAGAAAGAGAAAAGAGCAAGGAGCTAGGCTGATAAATACAAATATGGGAAAAGAAACCAAGGTGCCATATAATCCTACCTTTTTCCTACCTCAATGTGGAGAAAACCAGCCCTTCTATTCGGATCTCTAGCAAAGCTGACGCAGCTGAGAATCTACCCAAGCCCCTCGGACACAAAGGAAATGCTGAGTTTCTGTGCCCACCTCCCCTGCTGATATCATTCATCTAAAGGCTTTTTTCACTCCCACGCTCCAGGAAGATCCACAAAAGTTTGCAGTAATGCTCGTCAGCATGTTTTCAGTTTACAGCCCCGCATGGGGATGTGCACTAGCTGCTGTGGGGACTTCTGGCACCAGCAGATTTTGAGTATTTGATGGAGCAAGCTCGTTGTGGACCGGAAAGTGATCCACCTAGAAGAGGGCATAGTGCTGAGAGAAGTCGACTCTCCACCACTCCCTACAGTCCCGGAAGAACTGATGGCATGAGAGACCCATTGAGAGGTAGCTGATGGCAGGACTGGACACCTTTCCAATCAAGGTGAGCTGGGAAAAATTGTGGGCAGTGTAAGCAGAGGATGTGAGTCCTCTGTTGATTTCCATCCTCAGTTTGTTGCTTTCTCTAATTTTATGGGCGTGGACCCAGGGGCAGATCAAATCCACACTCTAGTCGTAACAACCTTTCTCTTGGCTCTCTTGCCAACTCTCCAAACCCAAATTAAGGAAAAGGTGGCAGGATGGCAAGCATAGACTAGTGTTCAAATCTTAGCAGCTGCTACTCAATTGGGGGATAATCCAGAGAAAGACAAAGAAGAAAAGGAGAGATTAAAGACTGCTGTGTTGGCTGCTTAGTTAGAACTCTTCGCTAAAGGGAATAAACCCTACTCTGGCCAACCTATGAAGACAGCAAAGGAAGAGGAGAAAACTGCTTTGCAAAATGCCAGGGTATTGGAAGGACCATAAAGGGAAATGGGAGCACGTGGAGGTTAGAGAGACAGGCAGATCCCTTTGCTAGGAAATACTTGGCAGATGGCTCAGAATGCACAGATTGAGAGAATCTCAGAGGTGGGAAGTGAGGAACCAAATATGTCAATAGCTTTTATTTGGGTTATCCTTGCCTTTTCTGGTAGATGCCGGTGCTACTTATTCTGCAACTTCCTCAGAAATTTCTCACTTTCCATCTGACAAAAGATAGTACAAGCTGTTGGTGTTTCAGGTTAGGCCTCTTGTTCCCTTTTCCTCTGTGATTCCCATACAGACAGGAGCCTTACTGAGGAGCATGTGTGCTTTACTTTCTCCAGATTCTCCTGTAAACCTATTAGGGAGAGACCTGCTGTGCAAATCGAAGGCCACTATATTCTGTACTCTGGATGGAGTGTTCGTGGAGCTCCCTGAAAAAGGGGGGATGCAGGTGAATTGGTTGCTATGTACCCTCTGGAAGAAAAGGGGGGATGGCAAAGAGTGGCAGTTTCACACCATGCTGGAAAAGCACCCCGAAACAAATTGAGGCATCACTCAGAGCCCTAGGGATTAATGGGATTGTTTTAATTCGAGATTTGGAACCAGTAAAAATAGCTTACAGGAAAGATAAGCTATGTCCATGTATAAGCAATATCCTTTGTCAAGAGCTCAATTAAAAGGAATAAAGCTGTGTATAAAAGAATTAGAAAATTAGGGATAATTAAAAAGGAACGTTCACCCTTTAATACTCCCGATACTTCCAGTAAAGAAGAAATGTGATAAAGATACTCGATCACTATATAGATTTGTAAAAGATCTTAGAGGAATAAATGTGTTGTCACACAAACCCCTGTAGTCTCTAACCCTGCAACTTCAGTACCATTGTCTGCAAAGTATATTTCTTTCTGATCAATCTGTGTTCTGTTTTTTTTTTTCTGTCCCTCTAGTGGACAAGGCTAAATTTTTGTTTGCTTTTACTTATGAAGGAGCCCAATATTTGTGGGGGAAAAAATTCCTTAAGGGTTTCAAGACTCCCCTACTATTTTCTCTCTTCATTTACAAGAGAAGTGAGGAGAAACTTGTTCCACCAGAGGGATCTGTGATCATACAATGCACAGATGATTCGCTGGTAGCCTCAGAAACTAAAAAACAACGCAGAACTGCTACTTTGGCTTTATTGCAGTTCCTTGCTTCATGGGATCATAAGGCCTCATTAGACAAAACTGCAGTATTGCCGAGCCGAAGTAAATATTTAGAGCATCTATTGTCAGCTGAAGGCCATAAAGTGTCACAGTCCGGGAGTCAGCCAAATTTGCATATAAGACAGCCAACTACAAGGAAGCAACTTGGACAATATTGGATACTAGTTGGGTGTTATAGATAATGGATCCCAGCTTTTGCCAAGCATGCATAACCTCTGACAGAGCAATTCCATGATAACTCTCCGGAACCCCTGGTCTGGTCCTTAGAATCTGACAAGGATTTTGAACAACTGAAATTGGTTATAGCCTTTCCCCCAGCTTTGGGGATTCCAGATCTTGAAAAAACCTTTCCACTTGTTTGAACATGCACTACTACTTAGTAGAGTATTGGCTCAAAAATTGGGACCAGACCATAGACAAATAGCTTATTTCTCAGATTTTCTAGATGCTGCAGTACTGGGAATGCCTAGATGCCTCTGAGCAATGGCAGTGGCAGCAGCCACCATCCTTAGTGAAAAGGCCCAACCTCTTACCTTGGGTCACTTGACTTACATGCACGTCCATCTGCTATGACAGTGATCTTACAAGTGCATACACCCAGCATTTGTCAGTGCACCATCAAGCTAACTGTGAGCGTTTGTATCCAGTCCTAATATTGTGCTTGGGAGGTGCAGTCTCCGAAACCCTCTTTCAAGATCCTGTCTAGTAGATGATCATGATTATACATTAGTAATAGAAGAAGACACTAGGCCTCGACCTGATTCATCAGATGTCTCAGATCAAAATACAGATTTGATCATGTTTGCTGCTGGGTCATGTACCCAGAATAAGAACAACAACTTACGCCTTCCTATGTAGTGACTTCCCGCAAAATCTTGGAGGCTTATGTTCTGTCTGGAATTAAATCGGCACAAGCTGCTGAGTTAATAGTTACTAGATTTTTGATTTTGATTTTTGATTCTGGAATTTAAATGAAAATTTATATTTGTAGTAAATATGTGTTTGCTGTCTGTCATGCAAAATTTTTTTTTAAATAGAGGACTTTTGACTTAAATGAGAATGAAAAAACTCTCACGTCAGATCAAAAGCTGATTCGTTAGGGGCTTTACAACTGCCTGTTCCGATATCAGTAGTTCATTTTGCTGACAGCGGCAAAAGCTGCTGTTAAAACATGGCAGAGCTCCACTTTCAACACAACAAGAAATGTTTGTTCATTTTTAAAACCATGCCTTGCAAAAGAAAACGGACAAAAAGAATATAAAAGGGGCTAAAAGAAATTTGACTGGATTAGGGGAATTACCTAACATAAACTAGTGCCCTTTTGCTCGGTTGATGTTGTGTCATCCACAAAATCACCTGAATAAGAGAGGTATTTTAAAGGCACTGAACTCATACTACACTTACCAAAAAGGTAAAATTATTCAAAACATGTTAAAAAAAGATGTGTTATTTGGCAACAGAATTCCTTACAGGCCACTCCCAAAGTAAGCACAGAAAGTTCTCCTTGACCAGCTTTAACAGGAACCTGGTGGCCATTGGATTTCATAGAAGTAATGCCTGCGGAAGATAAGAGACTGTGTCTACTTATGGTGTATACCGTGTTTGGGTGGCCTGAAGTGTTTTCCTCTTCAGAAGCCGGTGTCCAGGCAGTGGCAGAGGCTCTCTTACTATATTGAATCAGAGGAAGTCACTTTATTTCTACATTGTCCAGGAATTATGCAAACATTTGCAGATTCCTATAAGCCCCAGTCCTCTAGACAAGGAGAACAAGTGAATCAAACCTTAAAACAAAACAAAAACACCTTGAATAAAATTCAGCATCTAGCAGGTTAACATTGGCCTAGAGCTTTATCACTAGTCTTGTTAGAAATTAATTAGAACAGCCCCTGCAAGCAGGCATGGAATGTCTTCTTTTGAGCTTATGTGTCAGGCCTATGAATTTGGGTCTGAGGCCATATTCTGTGTCCAATTTAATGGAATCCACTCATAATTATGTTCAATACTTAAAATTGTGTTCAAGACTTCTCTTTTCCCAGAAACCTTGAGACTTAAAGTCACAAGGATCTGAAAGGACCTGCCAAGAGGAAGTCGGCCACCCCTGTCAACTGGGAGACTTCCTCTACATAAAGGTGTTCCAGAAGAAAGACAGCTGTCACCAAGTTGGAGGAGACCCTATCTGCTGCTGCACGCCCATAGGCTACTAAAGTGAAGGGACAGCTCAGCTGGATTCATGCTTCCCATGTGAAGCCAGCACCACAGGAGGACTGGACTGTGGTTCCCTCAAAGGACCTAACACTTAACTTTTCCAGAGGAACCAGTTGGTATTGACCTCAACTGAAAAGAAATATTCCAGAAGATGTATTACTCTTCTCATAGGCTGCCTGGCTGTCCTCCTCACGGCCACGATTATTCCACTTACTTTGAAAATCACATTAACAAGAAAACACACCCTACTCCTTCTTTCTGCGCTTCCAGTAACGGTCCCCACACCACATTTTTCTCATCAGCTCTAAATTGTACTCTCAGTATGAACACAGTCTGGACTTAAGTCCAGTAGCCCGATTATTAGCAGAGTCCAAGTGGGACCATCTTTAGTAGTCGTTTTTGATAATAACAAAGAAACTAATTAATATGCACCCAGGTACTCAAGCTCTAAATTTTACACACACACAAAAATGTTAACTGGTTTGTTTGGAAAGATGATGTAGAAAAGAAGAACATCTAATTAACAAACAGAAAAACTGAAAAAGACTGGTCTAATGTCACCAGTTTAACGTTGGGTTATTCTGTATATGCTACACTGAATATTTAAATTCATCCTTACATTAAATTGCAATTCTGGTAATTGCTTTGTTAGCATTTTACTATGGACTTACTGGATATTTAGGCAACTGTAAGTTGCCCAGAGAAAGGTAGACACCACAATGGAAATAATTAGAAGATTATAACATTATTATTTTATAGTAACACAGGGAGGAAATTGTAAGGACAAATAGAAATTATAAATGAGGCTTGGGACTTCCCTGGTGGCGCAGTGGTTAAGAATCTGCCTGCCAATGCAGGGGACACGGGTTCAAGCCCTGCTCCAGGAAGATACCACATGCCACGGAACAACTGAGCCCGCATGCGACAACTACTGAAGCCTGCGCACCTAGAGCCTGTGCTCCACAACAAGAGAAGCCACCGCAATGAGAAGCCCGCGCACCACAACGAAGAGTAGCCGCCGCTCGCCGCAAGCCCGCATGCAGCAACGAAGACCCAAGGCAGCCATAAATAAATAAATAAGGCTTAAATCTCCATGTTGAAAATAAGGGGGAAAATAATAATAATAAGGGAAAAGACACATGCTTTTTTCTTTCAGAACTTCTTTCCGTGTCCTTTTCATATGTGTATAAATATTTATAATGGCTAAGTAAGCCTCTTGCCAGTGTCTCAGTTCAGGAATGTTTTCTTCTGGACCTGGGAGACATTTTTTGAAACACAAACGTCCAAGAAGCTAGCTCCCCTGTCTCCGTAAGACCCTAAATTCTGTGTGCACCTTGCTCCAAGTTGCAAAACTACCTTTTGTTCTAAAGGTATGAGAACTTTGTTTCTCCTCCAGATCAAGCCAACACAAGTGGTCTCCCCAGTTACCAAAATAAAGTTAGGACGAGCTATGCACGACACAGATGTTGTCAAGTCCTCTTACTTGAAGACTGGTGATTGATCACCTTGGGAACATGTATGTAATGGGCCGTGTCCACTTGGCTAGATGAGGGGTAGGTTCCTTTCTGTCTTTGCAATCTCTTAGTGGGTTGCCTGTGATGCACATCACATTGTGGCTTCACACTTATTCAGTCATCGCAGGGGTTTCTTTCTCTACTACCTTTGTGGAGAGGATGTCTGGGTTAGGAGACCTTGTTTGTATTTATATTGTATTATAATCATATTTCTCTAACACTCTGCAAAATCATCAGCAAATATGCTACCTGTGGTATCACTATATTCTTACATATTCTTGTGGAAAAGGTATGAATTCCACTCCAAACAGCCATACGGTGGTGTAGCTTTAATAGCTGCCAACTCCACCATCACCCAGCCTGCAGATGACTTTAAAGCACAGGCCTCGCCCAGCTTCAAGAAGAGTGCCGGGTTGTCACTGTTGTTTTCTTTCTTTATCTCTCTTCTTGTATGTTCAGATCCCGTTAGCGTTCTCCAGAAGAACGCTCCTTCTGCCAACCTTAGGTGTGAGGTATTTATCTTTCCTGTGGCAGGACTAGGTTCCCAAAGCCCCTCGAGTCCAAAGGCTTGATTGGTGGCAGGCTCCCTACACCTCCTCTGAGCATTGCTGTGACCCCAGTTTCCTTTGCCTTTTGCTAAGTTGGGTTTCCGCAGAACTATATTGGCTCCGCTCCTCCTGCCAATGAAGCTCTGTGTGTCCCCCTCCTTCCCTCATTTAGGGACTTCTCTTCAAAGGATCAGGCTAAGGACCCTTGGAGGAAAGGGACATGACCTTGGTCATCCCCTTGCTGGTGATCTTTGCCCCATCCCTCTTAGTTTGTTCAAAGATATTTGCTTTCTCAACTTGATTTTCAAAGTCCTCATAAAATGGGCAAGCCTTACCTTCTCCCCATTCCACTTCTGCTCCTGGCCCTGACATCTGAGCTTCTAACACCCAGCAGTGACACATAGTGGGCACCCAGGTATTTGTTGAATAAATAAACGGTTTCTAGCCTCTGAATCTACCACCCTAGAACATCCTTGAATCTGCCATTACTCAGCCTGCTCACAAGCTAAGCCCTCTGCCAGGAAAGCCCTTTCCCCGTGGAAACCTTCCATGATTTCACAGCCCACTGTCCCTGTCCCCGTCCCCCCACCAGCACCACGTCCACCGTGGAAATCAGCCTCTGCCGCGTACATCCACAGCACTCTGTGTTGGGTGCCATGAAAAGGGTGGATCTGTGATTTACGTAGGCACACGTGTCCCCACCGTACGGGCAGCATCACAAGGGCTCCATCTGCCGTTGATTCCCTGTTGAATTGCCATACGCCTGTGTGTAGCAGGCGATACGCAAATGTGAGAACTGAAGCGCTGTTTCTGCCCTTTCTACGGGAGAGGAAGGCACGGAGTGCCCACCCCTCTCTCCTCCGACCCTAGCAGCAGCCTGTGCCGGAGCTGCCCTTCAGAGGAGCAAAATGAGAGATTATGACAGTGTCACAGCGCCGAGGCACATTCGTATTGGGTTGGCTCAAAAAGTTCGTTCGGGTTTTTCCATAAGATGCTCTGGAAAAACCCGAATGAACTTTCTGGGCCAACCCAATATTTACAGGCTGGGTTTATTTATAGACCAGAACAGCTTGACGGTTCTGCTTCAGTTTCCCTCGCTTTAGCCACGCGGGGAGAGGAGCCCAGGCAGCCCTCCCACCTTCCAGCTCCCCAGGCACCCAGGGAGGCTCCGGACAAGCCCCACCTGTGGTGCTGACCATTCTGGGCCCTGAGTCTTGGGCACCTGAGATGCTTGTGAGGCCGTGGGGTGTCTGCAGGGCCTGAGGTTCCCCTGGAGGGAGGAGCTGGGTACGTACCACCTCACCCAGCCAGTCACCAAGTCCCAGCCCTACTGTATCTAGGACAGGACCAAGTCGATAGCAGGTGTTCCGTAAAATGTGTTGAATAAATAGTTGCTTCCAAGATAGTTGATTTGTTTTGTTTTTTTCCTGTTGGGAACTCCATGTGTCCTGTTCTCACAGGTACCTGCATGCTCCAACTAAGTTTTAACCTGTCCCCACCTGGTCTGTCAGCATTATCCTCTTTATGTCATGTCCTCCTTGGGAAGTCAGAGGTGCTGCCAGTTTCAATAAAGGAAAAGATGGAGGGTGTCGGTTTCTGATTCCACCACGGTCCGGGAGGCACCAGAACTGATAACGCCTCCAGCCCTCCTGCCTTATTTCCCACTAAACTTCACGCCGTCAGTGGAGCGCTCCCCTGTGGGCAGCCACTGTATTTTTCATTTCGTTTTTTGTGTGGTTTTGTTTTCTTCCCCAGCACCTACTGTGGTACTTGGCACACAGCAGGCACTCAAGACAACTTTGTGACTGAGAACTAGGTCCCACACCCTGAGAGGATGCTCCCACCAGACTGCTGGAGCGCCAGAACCTCGCCCCTCTCCCTCGTCCATCGCCCCTCCTGCGGCATGAATGTGGCATCCTCAGGAGGGTCCCCTTGCCAGCCCACCAAAGGAGCCACTATCCCCAACACACACACACACACACACACACACACACACACGCTCTGTTTTCCCAGTTACTTCTTTCGGAGCACCGTTCACCAACTGAGATGGCCAAATACGATCTTCAAGGTCAACTAGTCCATTTTACAGATGAAACCCAGGCAGGTTAATGGCCACTTGCCCCCAGATAACAGCTGGTGGCTGGCAGAGGAGGAACAAGGTGATGAAAACCTGGCTGCAGGAGGGTCTCCTTCCTCCCCACCCTGAGACCACCTGGTTGGCCCCTCTCGGCTTCCTGGAAAGAGATCTATGAAGTAGCTCACACCTGGCGGGGGCGGTTCCTGGTGGAGCTGGGCAGGGTGCAGTAAGAAGCACACATCCTCCCCCCACCTGCCCTCCTCGACCCTCCATCTACCTAGAGGTCTCGGGACTACCGTGATGGTGGTGATAAAGGAGTTCGGGGTAGCATGTTCAGGACCCATAAGGCCATGCTCTCTCACCCAGCCGGTTCTTTAGCTGCAGCTTTCCCTGCTCACTATCTTTTTTTTAAGTGGATAGAGAATTTCTGAGTTTGAGTTTGAAGTGGGAGAGTTGACTGACCTGATTAAAAACTAAACTCTCTTATGGCTAGCAGGGGGTGGTGGGGAGAGGGATAAACTGGGAGATTGGGATGGACATATACACACTACTATATATAAAGTAGATAACTAATAAGAACCTGCTGTATAGCACAGGGAACTCTACTCAATGCTCTGTAATGGCCTATATGAGAAAAGAATCTAAAAAAAAGAGTGGATATATGTATATGTACAACTGATTCACTTTGCGGTACACCTGAAACTAACACAACATTGTAAATCAACCATACTCCCCCCCAAATTTAAAAAAAACAAAGGAAAACTATCCTCTCTGTCCATGTTCAGGCCACCAACCAAACTGTGGTTTGATTCCCCTTGAGTCAACTGCCCACCCCTGGTTCGGTCACCTGTAGGTAAGGATGGAGATGAACAGTCAGGGGCATGTGACTACCCAGCTGCCCATTCCACAGGGACTGGTTTGCTTTGCTTTCCTTCTTCCTGCAGAAATGGCAGAAGATGGATTCCAGCTCAGATCTGCCCATGCCCTCTGGATCCTAGACCCACTCACTTCCTACCCCCTCTACTCCCACCCTCCTTCCTCCACTCCCTGCCCTAGAGATCAGGGAGAGGGGCTCTGAGCAACTGTCCAGGATCTCCCCGGGTGGGACTTAAAAGCAAAGAAAGAGGCATCTAAAAGCAACACAGAAAAGCAGTCCTGGCTCCGATGATTAATATTCATTTAGGTCTGGCTAAATTTGCAGCTCCCAGAGTGTCTGGGAGCAACATAGTTTACAAGCATTGGACTCAAACCCATCATAAGAGCCATTACATCCAGGAATGCATGGCCTCCTTGGAGAACCATCAGTGTTTCTGACTCTGGTTAGGAGCAGAGAAGCCAGGCCTGGAGAGCCCTACCCCTCTCTGCCTCCCCTCAGGAGGCTCTCTGCTGTACACTTCCCCACCCTTTCACCAGAGGCCTGAGCAGCCTCCTGAGGGGTCACCTGGAGCCCCTTCGCTTGTCATCCCAGCACTTCTAAGCACCACACTTCTGATCCCACCCCCTCCCTATATGCCCATGACCTCACACTGAAGAGCACTTGGACTTCTCGCTGGACAAAGCCAGTGACATACAACCCATCCACACATGTCCTGGGGCTGCGTTCCTCCCTCTGGCCTAAAAAATGTATCAGAGCAAGAGCCGTGGAAGTGACCTTATTATACAGACTAGCCTGAGTGGTCTCTGACATCTAATATGTGTATGTCTGAAATATTTCATAGTTTTTAAAACATCATTGCTAACTTAGGTTCTGAGACTGTGTTTAGTAGCAGCTTATTTGTGACACAACTGGCAAAACTTGACACCTTATAACTTGGTTGAGAAAGATGCCGTAAAGGATTTCTGTGCCGGCAGGACAGACAAGATGTAGCAGGGCTGCATTTAGATGTTTGAGCCCTGGCACTCACACACTAGGTGCTGGCGACAAAAAGAGAGTGAATACAGCGCCTGCCCTTGGGGAGCACCCCACTGAGGGTATGTTTAGAGAGAGGTGTCTCCCACCTGCCACCACAGACAATTCAAGTTAAGCGATGATACACCATAAAATAACAAATGACAAAAACACACTTCTATGCTAAAAATCAAATGTCTTCTTGGACTGGAGCTTTGGCTTTCCTAGATGCCTGTCTTATCTTTTTGTTGGGTAATCCAGTGCTGATCTAGACTGTGGGTTCCCTGAGGGCAAGATGGGGTGGGTGGTGACAATGTTCCACGTGTCTTACAGCTCACCTCACCCAGGACCTGGCATGTACCATGTGCTTCCTACATCTCTGTGAATAGAGTTGAACTAACTTTTCCTGGGTGGTTGTATTGATGCTGGAGGGGAAAAGGTCTGAGAAAGCCTTTTCCCATAAGAAGTCAGTTTTTTCTCATCTCTGGAAGTACTGAGGGGACCTGAGAAAGTGGGCAGTTACAGACATGCTCCCATCTGTAACTCACCACTCACTGGCACATTTGCTGGACACCTCATCAAGGGATGATGTGGCTGGGCTCGCCACTGAGCACAGTTTGAGGCAGGACTGGATTCAACATATTTATCCACCCACCTGCTTTCCTACTATTTGCAGCTTCATATCTTTGTGTCTTGAAGGCTTTTGGACCACTAAGTCTCCTCCTAAGGGGGCAGCCCCTTAAACTCTTGTCAACGTACACTTTATTTTTTTAACATCTTTATTGGGGTATAATTGCTTTACAATGGTGTGTTAGTTTCTGCTTTATAACAAAGTGAATCAGCTATACGTATACATATGTTCCCACATCTCCTCCCTCCCGCTTCTCCCTCCCTCCCACTCTCCCCATCCCACCCCTCCAGGCGGCCACAAAGCACCAAGCTGACATCGCCGTGCCATGCCGCCGCCTCCCATCAGCCATCTACCCCACGTTTGTTAGTGTATATATGTCCATGCCTCTCTCTCGCTTTGTCACAGCTCACCCTTCCCCCTCCCCATATCCTCAAGTCCGTTCTCCAGTAGGTCTGTGTCTTTATTCCTGTCTTAACCTTAGGTTCTTCATGACATTTTTCCCCCTTAAATTCCATATATATGTGTTAGCATACGGTATTTGTCTTTCTCTTTCTGACTTACTTCACTCTGTATGACAGACTCTAGGTCTATACACCTCATTACAAATAGCTCAATTTCGTTTCTTTTTATGGCTGAGTAATATTCCATTGTATATATGTGCCACATCTTCTTTATCCATTCATCCGATGATGGGCACTTAGGTTGTTTCCATCTCTGGGCTATTGTAAATAGAGCTGCAATGAACATTTTGGTACATGACTCTTTTTGAATTTTGGTTTTCTCAGGGTATATGCCCAGTAGTGGGATCGCTGGGTCATATGGTAGTTCTATTTGTAGTTTTTAAGGAACCTCCATACTGTTCTCCATAGTGGCTGAACCAATTCACATACCCACAAGCAGTGCAAGAGGGTTCCCTTTTCTCCACACCCTCTCCAGCATTTATTGTTTCTAGATTTTTTGATGATGGCCATTCTGACGGGTGTGAGATGATATCTCATTGTAGTTTTGATTTGCATTTCTCTAATGATTAATGATGTTGAGCATTCTTTCATGTGTTTGTTGGCAGTCTGTATATCTTCTTTGGAGAAATGTCTATTTAGGTCTTCTGCCCATTTTTGGATTGGGTTGTTTGTTTTTTTGTTATTGAGCTGCATGAGCTGCTTGTAAATTTTGGAGATTAATCCTTTGTCAGTTGCTTCATTTGCAAATATGTTCTCCCATTCTGAGGGTTGTCTTTTGGTCTTGTTTATGGTTTCCTTTGCTGTGCAAAAGCTTTGAAGTTTCATTAGGTCCCATTTATTTTTTGTTTTTATTTCCATTTCTCTAGGAGGTGGGTCAAAAAGGATCTTGCTGTGATTTATGTCATAGAGTGTTCTGCCTATGTTTTCTTCTAAGAGTTTGATAGTTTCTGGCCTTACATTTAGGTCTTTAATCCATTTTGAGCTTATTTTTGTGTATGCTGTTAGGGAGTGGTCTAATCTCATACTTTTACATGTATCTGTCCAGTTTTCCCAGCACCACTTATTGAAGAGGCTGTCCTTTCTCCACTGTACATTCCTGCCTCCTTTATCAAAGATAAGGTGACCATATGTGTGTGGGTTTATCTCTGGTCTTTATATCCTGTTCCATTGATCTATCTTTCCGTTTTTGTGCCAGTACCATATTGTCTTGATTACTGTAGCTTTGTAGTATAGTCTGAAGTCAGGGAGCCTGATTCCTCCAGCTCCGTTTTTCATTCTCAAGATTGCTTTGCCTATTCAGGGTCTTTTGTGTTTCCATACAAATTGTGAAATTTTTTGTTCTAGTTCTGTGAAAAATGCCAGTGGTAGTTTGATAGGGATTGCATTGAATCTATAGATTGCTTTGGGTAGCAGAGTCATTTCCACAATGTTGATTCTTCCAATCCAAGAACATGGTATATCTCTCCATCTATTTGTATCATCTTTAATTTCTTTCATCAGTGTCTTAAAATTTTCTGCATACAGGCCTTTTGTCTCCTTAGGTAGGTTTATTCCTAGGTATTTTATTCTTTTTGTTGCAATGGTAAATGGGAGTGTTTTCTTGATTTCACTTTCAGATTTTTCATCATTAGTGTATAGGAATGCCAGAGATTTCTGTGCATTAATTTTGTATCCTGCTACTTTACCAAATTCATTGATTAGCTCTAGTAGTTTTCTGGTAGCATCTTTAGGATTCTCTATGTATAGCATCATGTCATCTGCAAACAGTGACAGCTTTACTTCTTCTTTTCTGATTTGGATTCCTTTTATTTCCTTTTCTTCTCTGATTGCTGTGGCTAAAACTTCCAAAACTATGTTGAATAAGAGTGGTGAGAGTGGGCAATCTTGTCTTGTTCCTGATCTTAGTGGAAATGCTTTCAGTTTTTCACCATTGAGGATGATGCTGGCTGTAGGCTTGTCATATATGGCCTTTATTATGTTGAGGAAAGTTCCCTCTATGCCTACTTTAAGGAGGGTTTTTATCATAAATTGGTGTTGAATTTTGTCAAAAGCTTTCTCTGCATCTATTGAGATGATCATATGGTTTTTCTCCTTCAATTTGTTAATATGGCTTATCACATTGATAGATTTGCATATATGGAAGAATCCTTGCATTCCTGGAATAAACCGCACTTGATCATAGTGTATGATCCTTTTAATGTGCTGTTGGATTCTGTTTGCTAGTATTTTGTTGAAGATTTTTGCATCTATGTTCATCAGTGATATTGGCCTGTAGTTTTCTTTCTTTGTGACATCCTTGTCTGGTTTTGGTATCAAGGTGATGGTGGCCTTGTAGAAGGAATTTGGGAGTGTTCCTCCCTCTGTTATATTTTGGAAGAGTTTGAGAAGGATAGGTGTTAGCTCTTCTCTAAATGTTTGATAGAATTCGCCTGTGAAGCCATCTGGTCCTCGGCTTTTGTTTGTTGGAAGATTTTTAATCACAGTTTCAATTTCAGTGCTTGTGATTGGTCTGTTCATATTTTCTATTTCTTCCTGATTCAGTCTTGGCAGGTTGTGCATTTCCAAGAATTTGTCCATTTCTTCCAGGTTGTCCATTTTATTGGCATAGAGTTGCTTGTAGTAATCTCTCGTGATCTTTTTTATTTCTGCAGTGTCAGTTGTTACTTCTTTTTCATTTCTAATTCTATTGATTTGTTTGAGTCTTCTCCCTTTTTTTCTTGATGAGTCTGGCTAATGGTTTATCTATTTTGTTTATCTTCTCAAAGAACCAGCTTTTAGTTTTATTGATCTTTGCTATTCTTTCCTTCATTTCTTTTTCATTTATTTCTGATCTGATTTTTATGATTTCTTTCCTTCTGCTAACTTTGGGGTTTTTTTGGTTCTTCTTTCTCTAATTGCTTTAGGTGCAAGGTTAGGTTGTTTATTCGAGATGTTTCCTGCTTCTTAAGGTGGGCTTGTATTGCTATAAACTTCCCTCTTAGGACTGCTTTTGCTGCATCCCATAGGTTTTGGGTCGTTGGGTCTCCATTGTCATTTGTTTCTAGGTATTTTTTTAATTTCCTCTTTGATTTCTTCAGTGATCACTTTGTTATTAAGTAGTGTATTGTTTAGCCTCCATGTGTTTGTATTTTTTACAGATCTTTTCCTGTAATTGATATCTAGTCTCATGGCATTGTGGTCAGAAAAGATACTTGATACAATTTCAATTTTCTTAAATTTGCCAAGGCTTGATTTGTGACCCAAGATATGATTTATCCTGGAGAATGTTCCATGAGCACTTGAGAAAAATGTGTATTCTGTTGTTTTTGGATGGAGTGTCCTATAAATATCAATTAAGTCCATCTTGTTTAATGTATCATTTAAAGCTTGTGCTTCCTTATTTATTTTCATTTTGGATGATCTGTCCATGGGTGAAAGTGTGGTGTTAAAGTCCCCTACTATGAATGTGTTACTGTCGATTTCCCCTTTTATGGCTGTTAGTATTTGCCTTATGTATTGAGGTGCTCCTATGTTGGGTGCATAAATATTTACAATTGTTATATCTTCCTCTTGGATCGATTCCTTGGTCATTATGTAGTATCCTTCTTTGTCTCTTCTAATAGTCTTTATTTTAAAGTCTATTTTGTCTGATATGAGAATTGCTACTCCGGCTTTCTTTTGGTTTCCATTTGCATGGAATATCTTTTTCCATCCCCTTACTTTCAGTCTGTATGTGTCTCTAGGTCTGAAGTGGGTCTCTTGTAGACAGCATATATACGGGTCTTGTTTTTGTATCCATTCAGCCAATCTGTGTTTTTTGGTGGGAGCATTTAGTCCATTTACATTTAAGGTAATTATTGATATGTATGTTCCTATTCCCATTTTCTTAATTGTTTTGGGTTCGTTATTATAGGTCTTTTCCTTCTCTTGTGTTTCTTGCCTAGAGAAGTTCCTTTAGCATTTGTTTTAAAGCTGGTTTGGTGGTGCTCAACTCTCTCAGCTTTTGCTTGTTTGTAAAGGTTTTAATTTTTCCATCAAATCTGAATGAGATCCTTGCTGGGTAGAGTAATCTTGGTTGCAGGTTTTTCTCCTTCCTCACTCTCAGTATGTCCTGCCACTCCTTTCTGGTTTGCAGAGTATCTGCTGAGAGATCAGCTCTTAACCTTATGGGGATTCCCTTGTGTGTTATTTGTTGTTTTTCTCTTGCTGCTTTTAATATGCTTTCTTTGTATTTGATTTTTGACAGTTTGATTAATATGTGTCTTGGCATATTTCTCCTTGGATTTATCCTGTATGGGACTCTCTGTGCTTCCTGGACTTGATTAACTATTCCCTTTCCCATATTAGGGAAGTTTTCAACTATAATCTCTTCAAATATTTTCTCAGTCCCTTTCTTTTTCTCTTCTTCTTCTGGAACCCCTATAATTCGAATGTTGGTGCGTTTAATGTTGTCCCAGAGGTCTCTGAGACTGTCCTCAGTTCTTTTCATTCTTTTTTTTTTATTCTGCTCTGTAGTAGTTATTTCCACTATTTTATCTTCCAGGTCACTTATCTGTTCTTCTGCCTCAGTTATTCTGCTATTGATCCCATCTAGAGTCTTTTTCATTTCATTTATTGTGTTGTTCATCATTGTTTGTTTCATCTTTAGTTCTTCTAGGTCCTTGTTAAATGTTTCTTGCATTTTGTCCATTCTATTTCCAAGATTTTGGATCATCTTTACTATCATTATTCTGAATTCTTTTTCAGGTAGACTGCCTATTTCCTCTTCATTTATTAGGTCTGGTGCGTTTTTATCTTGCTCCTTCATCTGCTGTGTGTTTTTCTGTCTTCTCATTTTGCTTATCTTACTGTGTTTGGGGTCTCCTTTTTGCAGGCTGCAGGTTCGTTCCCATTGTTTTTGATGTCTGTCCCCAGTGGCTAAGGTTGGTTCAGTGGGTTGTGTAGGCTTCCTGGTGGAGGGGACTAGTGCCTGTGTTCTGGTGGATGAGGCTTGATCTTGTCTCTCTAGTGGGCAGGTCCACGTCTGGTGGTGTGTTTTGGGGTGTCTGTGGACTTATTATGTTTTTAGGCAGCCTCTCTGCTAATGGGTGGGGTTGTGTTCCTGTTTTGCTAGTTGTTTGGCATAGGTTGTCCAGCACTGTAGCTTGCTGGTCGTTGAGTGAAGCTGGGTGCTGGTGTTGAGATGGAGATCTGTGGGAGATTTTCACCATTTGATATTATGTGGAGCTGGGAGGTTTCTTGTTGACCAGTGTCCTGAAGTTGGCTCTCCCACCTCAGAGGCACAGCACTGACTCCTGGCTGCAGCACCAAGAGCCTTTCATCCACACGGCTCAGAATAAAAGGGAGAAAAAGTAGAGAGAAAGAATTAGTAGAGGTAGGAAGAAAGAAAGAAAGAAAGAAAGGAGGGAAGGAAGGAAGAAAGAAAGAAAGAAGGAAAGAAAGGAGGGAGGGAGGGAGGGAGGAAGGAAGGAAGGAGGGAAGGAAGGAAAAAAGAAAGAAAAGATACAGTAAAATAAAAGTATAATACAGTTATTAAATTAAAAAATAATTATTTAGAAAAAAAGGGACGGACAGAACCTTAGGACAAATGGTGGAAGCAAAGCTATACAGACAAAATCTTACACAGAAGCATACACATACACCCTCACAAAAAGAGGTAAAGGGGAAAAAATCATAAATCTTGCTCTCAAAGTCCACCTCCTCAATTTGGGATGATTCGTTGTCTAAAGGAGGGAAGGAAGGAAGGAAGGAAGGAAAGAAAGAAAGAAAGAAGGTAAAGTATAATAAAGTTATTAAAATTAATTATTAAGAAAAAAATTAAAAAACGGACGGATAGAACCCTAGGACAGATGGTGGAAGCAAAGCTATACAGACAAATTCTCACACAGAAGCATACACATACACACTCACAAAAAGAGGAAAAGGGGAAAAAATCATAAATCTTGCTCTCGAAGCCCACCTCCTCAATTTGGGATGATTCGTTGTCTATTCAGGTATTCCACAGATGCAGGGTACATCAAGTTGATTGTGAAGATTTAATCCGCTGCTCCTGAGGCTGCTGGGAGAGATTTCCCTTTCTCTTTTTTGTTCTCACAGCTCACAGGGGCTCAGCTTTGGATTTGGCCCCGCCTCTGCGTGTAGGTCGCTGGAGGGCATCTGTTTTTTGCTCAGACAGGATGGGATTAAAGGAGCAGCTGCTTCGGGGACTCTGGCTCACTCAGGCCATGGGGAGGGAGGGGCACGGCGTGAGGGGCGGGCCTGCGGCGGCAGAGGCCAGCGTGACGTTGCACCAGCCTGAGGCCTGCCGTGCGTTCTCCCAGGGAAGTTGTCCCTGGATCCCGGAAACCTGGCGGTGGCGGGCTGCACAGGCTCCCCGGAAAAGGGGTGTGTATAGTGACCTGTGCTCGCACACAGGCCCCTTGGTGGCGGCAGCAGCAGCCTTAGCGTCTGCCGCCCCTCTCTGGGGTTCGCGCTTTTAGCCGCGGCTCGCGCCCGTCTCTGGAGCTTAAGTGGCGCTCTTAATCCCCTCCACTTGCGCACCAGGAAACAAAGAGGGAAGAAAAAGTCTCTTGCCTCTTCGGCAGCTCCAGACCTTTTCCCGCACTCCCTCCCGGCTAGCTGTGGCGCACTAACCCCCTGCAGGCTGTGTTCACGCCGCCAACCCCAGTCCTCTCCCTGCGCTCCGACCAAAGCCCGAGCCTCAGTTCGCAGCCCCGCCCGCCCCGTTGGGTGAGCAGACAAGCCTCTCGGGCTGGTGAGTGCCGGTCGGCACGGATCCTCTGTGCGGGAATCTCCCCGCTTTGCCCTCCGCACCCCTGTTGCTGTGCTCTCCTCCGCGGCTTTGAAGCTCCCCCCTCCGCCTCCCGCTGTCTCCGCCCGCGAAGGGGCTTCCTAGTGTGTGGGAACCTTTCCTCCTTCACAGCTCCCTCCCACTGGTGCAGGTCCCGTCCCTATTCTTTTGTCTCTGTTTTTTCTTTTGCCCTACCCAGGTACATGGGGAGTTTCTTGCCTTTTGGAAGGTCTGAGGTCTTCTGCCAGCATTCAGTAGGTGTTCTGTAGGAGTTGCTCCACGTGTAGATGTATTTCTGGTGTGTCTGTGGGGAGGAAGGTGATCTCTGCGTCTTACTCTTCCGCCATCTTCCCCTCTGCCTCTCAACTTACACTTTAGATAACAGTAACTTCAGCTGAGTTTGGCAGAAATAAAAGTAGGCCCAGGAGAGTTTGATAACGTGGGTTGCCTGACCCAAGCCCCATTCCTAACCAGTGCCCTTTCCCATGATGTAGCCAGGAGACACAATTCTAGCTAATAAGACACAGATGGGGGCTTCCCTGGTGGTGCAGCAGTTAAGAATCCGCCTGCCAATGCAGGGGACATGGGTTTGAGCCCTGGTCCGGGAAGATCCCACATGCTGCAGAGCAACTAAGCTCATACGCCACAACTACTGAGCCTGTGCTCTGGAGCCCATGAACCACAACTACTGAGCCCATGTGCCGCAACTACTGAAGTCCGGGCGCCTAGAGCCCATGCTCTGCAACAAGAGAAGCCACCACAATAAGAAGCCTGTGCACTGGGATGAAGAGTAGCCCCCACACACACTGCAACTAGAGAAAGCCCGTGTGCAGCAATGAAGACCCAACACAGCCAAAAATAAAATAAATAAAGAATAATAAATTAAAAAGAATAATTTAAAAAAAAAGACAAAGATGGAACTCTACTGTGAGGTTCCTGATCCTTTCTCCATTCTTCCTGTTGTGAATAAGAATCTGATGGCTGGTGCTTCAGCAGCCACATTGCAATCATGAGGGAATCAGGATCAGAAGAACCTTAGAGACATTAGTGCTGAATGAATGGAGCCACCTAATTAGCACCAACAGCAATTATCCACCTCCAGACTTCTTGCTAAGTGAGAAGAATAAATCCTTATTTTAACCTCTATCATGCATTTTCTATTATTTTCAGCCAAAGCTCTATTGACAAATATACATAGACACCTGGAAAGTGGGAGGGGGAGCACTGCCATAGCCATGCTTGCCTACAGGGACCGAAAACAGTCATTCCCAGAGTAGTGTCTAGGTTCAGACTTTCTGGATAAAAGACAGGGTCCTGAGTGACTCAGATCTCTACTCTGAGACATGATTTCCAGGACAGCTTGGTGTCCTGAGTGCCTGGAACATAGTTGGTGCCCAAAAACGTACTGCTTATGAAGCGATGCTGGGACCCTCATGATCTGGTTTCTGAGTAGCACCCTATTTAACAACCAGTGTGTCACTTAAAACTTGTCTTGACTGTCTTGAAGGGAGATAGGTAGACCACAGCAATCTTGAAGGGAGATAGGTAGACCACAGCAAAAGTTCTTTAAAACCTTCATTTCCTCTCATAACTGCTTCCCTCACACACTGTGGTTCATTTTCTCACGCCCAAATCTCTCTAGGGACAGGGGGATGGTGAGTGGAGAGCCGACACTGACCCCCTAAGCGTGGCTGTCATCCCTGTCCCAATAGGCCCTTCTTCTCTGTGGCCCGGCTGCCAAGCAGGGCAGGCCTTTGTCTGTGGGCAGGGAGAGGAATACGCCACGTGGCACGGAGCACGCCTCCCCTAGTGATGTACGAGGAAAGGGAGGGGAGAGAAGAGAAGGGGAGGAAGAAGTGGGCTCTGCTCTTCCACTGACACATCCTGAGCCCTGGACAGGTCACTCCCCACTGCGGGCCTCCGTCTCCTTATCCCTAAAACATGGCTTTGGGTCTGACTTGTAGCTAAGGGCCCTTTCCCACTTTTCAGCGTCTGGATTTATCTCATCGGGATGCGCCTACTTGATCTCTTTTGTCTTTTTAGCTTCTCCAAGGAATTCCAAAGTCATACATGGAATGTATCTTTGAGAAGCACAGGGTGTTACCCCCAGAAACGGAGAGTGTTTAGAAGAAGGGAGAGCTGGGATCCGACCCTGGTTGTCTGGTGCCAATAGCTGGGCTGCTTCACTGCCTCCTGCCAGGTGCCTGGTTCCCAAGGTTCTCTCCTGCCCGCTTCTGGGCACTGGCCTGTTTGTTGGCATGTGAGGGAGGGAGGGATGGAGAGGGCAGCGCCTGCAGTCCCTTGTTCATCCTGTCCACAGCTCTCAGGACAGGCTGAGAAAGTGAAATAGACAGTAAGGTGCTGGCTTTGGTGTTGGACTCCGTGGAGCCAAGTCCTGGCCCCTCCAGTCACTTTGTCACTTTAGGGCAAGTTCCTAAATGTCTCTGTGCCTTGGCCATCTGTAAAATGGGGACATGCCTATCTGGTGGCATTCTTGAGGAGTATGGCACGGAAAAGCCTGTAGAGCAGTGTCGGGCTCTCAGTAAGCCTCTCTCGGTGCAAGCTACAAGTTGATGGATTATCAGCAGATTTCGTTCTCCCTGTTCCCCCTGAGGTCTGGGTCTCACGTTCCCAGCAGCTTCTCTAGAGAGGAGGAAAGATGCCGTGCTTTCCGCAGGCTGCCTGGACCATGGGGTTGGGAAATGGTCTATTCAATATGAATGAAGTGGGCATCTGACAGCCCAGAGGTAGGCAATCACTTTTAAAAAACCAAACAGCCACATTTTAAAGGCCTACCGCACAAGCCCTAATCCCCAGAAGAGAAAATGTCTGGTGAAAATGCCTTTTAGAAAAGCCATAGGGTGGTCTACAGGGGTATTGTTTAAACAACCAGTGTATCTTGATTATGCTATCTAATCCAACTCATCAAAATTCCCAGAAGACAATTTAGGAGGAAAATAATAGACAGGAAGAGGAGGACCAAGGGGGTCCCGGGAAGCCTCAGCTGCTCTCTCTGTGACAACTGAGGTCAGCAGTGCCTGGGGCAGGGTCTGTTAGTTCATTCATTCATTCATTCGTTCGTTCCATAGGCATTAGGTGCTTCCTATGTACCAGACAGGGGACAAGACAGACTAGATCTGACCCCCATAGAGGTCATATTCTCCCGAGAGGAAGCACTAAATAAGTGACAGATGCCAACACCCTCAGTAATAAAAGCTACAGGGGAGTCGTGGGGGTGATGCTGGGATAGACAGGGGCCAGGAGCTCCAGCTACTAAAGGTAGACAGGCGAGGCTTTTCTGAGGGTGATGCCTGGAGGAACCAGAGCTGAAAGAGAAGAAGAGCGGCCTTGGGCAGATTTGGGGGAAGAGCTTTCCAGGCAGAGGGAAGGGCAGGTGCCAAGGCCCTGGGGCGGGAGCGAGACTGCAGGGGCCGCTGCACAGACCCCCGGCTGGCAGATGAGAATGTCTCTCCCCTAGCGGGTTAGGGCAGGAGGGACAGAAAGAGGGCCCAGGGTGGGCATGGGAGTCGGGGGAGCACGGCAGATGAGGGACTGTGGGCAGGCTCAGGTCTCAGGAGCCTTGCAGACCATAGTAAGACCTGGGCTAAGGTGGTGGGACCCCCGCAGGTGGGCGCAGAGAGTCCGTTCAGTCAAGGTCAGCAAACATTCTGGGGCACCAACCGTGGGCCGTGTTCTGAGCTGGCAGCAGGGATGGGAACGTCTTCAGCTTTGTCCTGTCCTGCACAGTGGCTGTTTCAATCCCTCACCTCTGCCCTCAAGCTTCTGCCTGAGTCACCACCCGTTGGGGGATTACTGTCTCCATCACAGAGAAGACAGAAGTAGTAGCTGAGATTCCCTGGCTGCGTCTGCTGCCACCCCTCCCGCTGGAGTAGTGAGCGGGAGCTGTCTCCTTGCCCTGCCCCCCCCCCCATGCCTGCAGCCCCACCCCAGCCCTGTGCTATTGATCGCCCTCCCTCCTCCCTCCTGCATCCTCCACCTCTCCCTCTGCACAGCATCCTTTCCCTTTGTATTTAATTATCCTCAAATGTCTCTCACCCAGAAAAGCAAAGCAACAACCGAATCACCCCACTTTAGCCTCTGCTCTATTTCCCTTCCCCTCCCGGGAAAAGAGGGGAACATTGAAAATGTTTCCTGCCCACTGTGTCTCCACTTCCTCCCTTCCCCCGACAAGCCTGGCCACGGGTAGCACGGACAGTGGACAGCGTGTTGACATCCACCAGGTCCCTAGCAGGCTCCCCTCCCCAGCCTCTGACCTTCTGGAAAGCTCTTCCTGACCATGGCTCAGCTGCCTGCCCCTGCCGGCCTCCTCTCTGTATCCAGCACCCCTCCTAGAATGCATCGTAGTTGATGATATTAGTTTCTTTCATTGTCTCGGCCACCCAGCCCTGCCACCACTGGCTGTCAGTTCCATGATAGAGACAGTGTGTCTTAGTCCCTAGCTCTTGCTCCTGGCACAAAGTAAGTGCTCAAAAAACATTTAGTAAATGGATCAATGGAAGGCATGCTCTCTGCTTTAGGGGTTCGACTTTTATTGGAAGAGACAGGCAGTACACACACCATTATGAATACCAAGTGTCAAGTGTCAGAAGTGGTGCAGGTCTTACACAGGCCTGCGGAGGCCAGGGGAGCAGACCCAGTGCGGGAGCCCAGCCTGTTCCTGCTCCGGCAGTGACGTCCCCACGTGTCTGTGAAGCTGCCTGTTGGTGGCAGTGCACCAAACGTTGCCCAGGACAGACAGCCCCGGCAGCTGGTTAATGCTCCGTCAGTATTCTGAATGTAAATGGAGCTGTGTTTGTATGATAGATATGCAATTCAACAATTCTATATGACACTGGAGAGGGAGACAGCCTGGTGGCACAGCCCATCTGGCAGCTCCAGCACCAGCAAGTGCACTTGTGCTATCTTCTTCTCAGTGTAGGTCCAGGACCCGTTTTTATCAAAACTAAAGTCCGTGTCACAGGCTGGAGAGTTGCTTTCATGCCCCAGATCTGCCTGGTTTTGCCCTTTTTAGCCGTGTGATCTTAATTCTCTGGCCCTTAGGTCCCTCACCTGTAGAAGGGGTGTAGTAATAGCATTTCCCTTATGGGCTTGTTGTGAGCATTAAATGAATTAGTACTCGTAATACAGGTCTGCACTTACAACAATGCCCGGCCCATAGAAAGACCCAGAAAGCACCAAGTGTTAGCTGTGACTGTGCTTTCACTACCTCTGTGATTTGGGGCATTTGTGATCCTCTCTGTACATGGGTGAACACTCTTTACAGGATTTGAAAAATGCAGGCTGGTGGTTTCCTGGGGGCCGTGGATCAGAGATGGGTGCCCCTGGGAAGTAGGGTTGCCAGATGTAGCAAATAAAAACACAGGGTGAGTAGTTAAATTTTTTTTTTTTTTTTTTTTTTTTTTTGCAGTACGCGGGCCTCTCACCATTGTGGCCTCTCCCGTTGCGGAGCAGAGGCTCCGGATACACAGGCTCAGCGGCCATGGCTCATGGGCCCAGCCGCTCCGCGGCATGTGGGAACTTCTCAGACCAGGGCACGAACCCGTGTCCCCCGCATCGGCAGGCGGACTCTCAACCACTGCGCCACCAGGGAAGCCCAGTAGTTAAATTTTAATTTCAGATAAATGGCAAATAATTTTTTAGGACACATATGTCCCATGCAATATTTGAGATATATTTATACCATCACTGCCAGCAGGGTTTTTTCAGGGCATGGCCCTCTGACCTGATGGCCTGTAGTGATGCACACGTGGACAAAGACAGGAGCCAGGGTATAAAAACTAATGGCCCATCCCGGAGTCTCTAAGCACTCTTCACTCTGTCCCCCCAGTGCTCTGATGAATTGACTGACTGAATGAATGATGGAGTGGGCCTGAGGCTTGTGGGTATGACTTGAGGGGACTTGGAAGCCTCTATTTCACCCCAACATTTCTAGCTCATGTTTCCCTGGAGGTCTACAGAACTTATCACCAGAGGACCAGTCCTCCGAGCTATCTGTCCCCAAGGAGGCTCCTTCAAAGTGGAGTGGCCCTGGAGGGGAGCCCTGCACACATACACCAAGCCACCATCAGCCACCAGGTTGACAGTCTCTGTGAGCCTCCCGGGGTGTAGTTAAGCTGGGGGGCTCTCAGGGCTCCATCAGAGATTTGAATCTGGACCCTCCAGGCACCTGGATGTAAATCCCAGCTCCACCCACTGAAATGTGTTTATTCTCCCTCTATTTCCCCATCTCCCATGTCAGCCCGACAGCCTCAGAAGCTGCTGCACGCCTTGGTGCAAGATTTAACATGAACTTGTGCCAAATGCCATTGAGGGCACCGGGAGAGGGGAAGGACAGGGGCTCCCTCAGAACGGCCTGGGGCAGAGTGAGAAGCTGGGAACTATTTGGTGAAAGCAAATTGGGAAGATAGCAAGAGCTTAGAGGAGCTTTCTGGCTTCTTCCTGAATGTTCCTGGGCCCTAAGAGTGATGTGGGGGCTTCCCTGGTGGCGCAGTGGTTGAGAGTCCGCCTGCCGATGCGGGGGACACGGGTTCGTACCCCGGTCTGGGAGGATCCCACATGCCGCGGAGCAACAGGGCCCGTGAGCCATGGCCGCTGAGCCTGCGCGTCCGGAGCCTGTGCTCCGCAACGGGAGAGGCCACAACAGTGAGAGGCCCGCGTACCGCAAAAAAAAAAAAAAAAAAAAAAGAGTGATATGGGCCTGAAGGGATCATGAAGGCAGGAAAATGGGTGTCTCAGTAGTACACAGTAGAGACAGATCAACAATAACAACGGTTACTGAGTGCTCCGTGCCTGGCCCTGATCTACTTACCTTACAGGTATTAATTCACTGCCTCCTCACAGCAGCTTCTGTTTCCCACGAGAAAGCTGAGGGGTGGACCGTTCCACTTAGGAACCACCAGAAGGTCTTCCTTGAAGCCTCAGATTGTGTGAGATCCTGGGCGACAGGAGCAGCTTTTATACTGACTGAGGGTAGATTTATTCAAGTTGGAGGAAATGGAGACTTGAACTTCACTCTAAGAAAAAAAAAAGTGATATTTTGTTTGTCAGCTGACATTGAGACTCTCCGCACACATTCATTAGGAATATGCGGTTTCAACTCCGCGTTGTCTGCTTTTTGATCTGGCTTGGCAAGTGCAAGGAGGGAGAATTATGGAGCATCCGGACAGCTTCTTCCACCCTCTCCCAAGGGAGTGGCTGCGAGGGGTTCCCCATCAGAGCATCCCTGGGGTGGGGGTGGGGGGTGCAGGGGTTGCTGGGGTAGGAGGAGGGTGGCAGCTGCGTTACATGCAAGCACCAAGCCGAGCCCAGGGCCCACAGCTGCGTCTCCCCAGAAGGGCTCGGAGCACCGTGTCTCCAAGGCCACTAGGGGCAACGTCAGCCTGCGGTTCCCAGGGCCGGCCTCGCTCCCTGCCTCAGAACCCGGAAGAGATTTTCCAAACACGCAGATTCTGATACAAGGCTGGAGACTCCCATTCAGTGGGTCTGGGTTAGAGCTCCAGGAATCTGTGTTTTCCTACCCCAGCCGACCCCCTCGGTGATTCTGATGAGTCAGGGATCCAGGTCCACCTCCCGCTGGCTCCTCCCGGCCCCTCCCCCGTCCCAGCCCCGTGACCGCTGGTCATCCATCCATGGCTTCGCAGGAGGTTCTGAACGCTGGAAAGTTCTTTCTTACGTGAGCCGAAGGTCGGCCTCGCTCCGCCCCCTCTGCTCCACATGACGCCCCCCGCCACCCGCTCCTCCCTGGGGGCCAGGCTGCACTGCCTTCCAGCACCTTTTCACCTGGCAACTCTTCACCTGGGAGGACCAGGGAGGGTCGCGGCCTCCCACGCAGCACTCCTGGACTGCCACCTGGGGGGCCTGTTCATTAGACACGTTGGGCTCCATCCCCGTAAAATACACCTGCCGCCAAACCTGAGCCTCACCCTCCAAAGGGTCCGGTCAGGAGAAGAGGCAGAGACCCCAACCCCGCCCTTCGGATGAGGCACATTTATGTCGAGAAGCTAATGACAGTTCTTTCCTTAGGTGAAGTGTTTTATTGATCACAACTGCTGTATCAATTACTTAGGACCTCAACAGCATCATGGAAGTCTGGGAAACGATCATACTGACTTAAAAGGGCCCCATA
This sequence comes from Phocoena phocoena, assembly GCF_963924675.1. Lineage (NCBI taxonomy): Eukaryota > Metazoa > Chordata > Mammalia > Artiodactyla > Phocoenidae > Phocoena > Phocoena phocoena. Next base: position 132,232,468 of record NC_089219.1, on the reverse strand, counting down.
CAATAGTACTGGCAACCCTCAGGGAAGGCTTTAAAAAAAACAAACAGGTTGAAAAATGGCTTACAGGAAGCAAACAGCACCTGCTGTATCAACTCAGAATAGTCCTAGCCTCACTCTCGCACTCGCCTAGTTCCACGATTGATTTTTTTTTTTTTTTTTTGTGGTACGCGGGCGTCTCTCTGTTGTGGCCTCCCCCGTTGCGGAGCACAGGCTCCGGACATGCAGGCTCAGCGGCCATGGCTCACAGGCCCAGCCGCTCCGCGGCATGTGGGATCCTCCCGGACCGGGGCACGAACCCGCGCCCCCAGCATCGGCAGGCGGACTCTCAACCACTGCGCCACCAGGGAAGCCCGCGATTGTTGTTTTTTAACCTTAACATTTTTATTTAGTTGCAACCAGAGTGTGTGTACTGCTTTATAATTCTGCCATTTTCATAAAGTACCATTTTCTTACATCTCTGCAAATTCTTCCTAATTATCATTACGGTGACCACACAGTACAGCGTCCTTCGGCCTGGGTTCAGATCCTCGTCTTCCAGGCTAGTGCTCCTCTCCATTCCCTGATCACATCTCCATGTGCCCAGCCCTTATGTCTGGTCCATTGTTCTGTCCTCCGGCACCTGTGCTCTTAACCATGATGCGTTCCTGCCACTTGGGACAGCGATAGGATGTCACACCCTTTATGCCATTGTCCATTGGGGACCCCAAGAACAGCTATTGCCTATAACCACCATTGCTTATGGAGCTAGGCTACCTCGGGCCAGCCAGGGGCTGGGCACCTGGTTTACCTTATCGCAGGCAATACTCAAGGCAACCAGGAGATAGCCACACACAGCTCCTCATTACAGATGAGAAAAGTGGGGGCTCAGAGAGGTTCAGCAAGCTAGCCAAGACCACGCAGCCATCACAAGACAGAGCAGGGCTTGAGATGCAGGTCTGTATAAACTCTCAGCCTGTGCTTATGCCACTGTTCTACAGGGCACATTCCAGGAAGCGTGATCTGGCTCACTGGGTATTTGAGCCCTTGTAAAAATGAACTTCAGTATAATGGAGCTGCAGCAAACCTTGCCAATTTTGTACTTCTCCATTCCAGGCTGAGAGACGCGCGTTTTCTCTCCTATGATGTGTGAAAGACACGCCTCTCAACCCACTGTGCAGATGGAGCCCTTAAGGCACAGACACAGGAGGCAGCTAGACCAGAGAAGGATCGAGGATTGGCATTCAGACCCCACAGGCCCAGAGAACAGGTGGAAGGTCATGGTGAGGGTGGGATCACTGGCGAGAGGATGCCCACGGTGAGCGGACCTGTCTGCAGTTCAGCCCCTGGGAGCTCCAGGCATCAGAGCCAGACCTTCCCACCTCTGCCCCTTGTCAGGAACACCCTTCGCCCAGGCTGTGCCCTGCCCATCTCTGTCCTCACCGCAGACCCATCTCACACAGCCCTCCTCCCGGGCCTCTCCTGACCGAGCCCACTCGCAGCAATCACACACTCCTCTGAACTCCTCGGCAATTATAATTTCAATACTTCATTTGGCAATTAATCGTATCCTGCCTTGTGACATCTCTTCTATTCCATGTTGAGCTGTTATTTAGAAGTGCAATTGTTTAAGTTCCCATGAGCAGCATAGGCTGTCTCACTAATCTAGCCGGGCTTTTTGTTGTTTATTTTCTGGCAGTCAGTCAAACCAGGAGGAGAGCTTTGAGGCCCACACTGAGGGGTGGGGGGGGGGGGTGGTGGTGGTGAGGGGGTGAGCCGGGATCCTCACTGAGGGGGCGATGGGGGCGGAGAGTTGGAACCCTTCTGACAACAGCTGCTGGGAGAGCTAGACAGCTCATCGCACCCCTCAGCCTCCTTCCCTCTGGATTCCCCAGTTATATAACAGTCTCAGGAATTTTCCATGCATTTATAGCCTCCTTGACTGCATTACATTTCCTGTGGGCAGAGACCATGCTTTCTCTTTTCACTGGAGCTGCTTCATGTGATGTGGCAAACTCTGAAATTAGAGAGGCAAGTCCCAGACTGGAGTCTGGGCTCTACCACCTCCTAGTTGGGAGACTGGGGAAGTCATTCACTTCCTCTGCCTCCGTTTCCTCATCTCGGAGATGGGGTTAAAATGCCTGTCTCATGCACTTGTTATGGGAATCCCGAAACAGACTCATTCGTACTCTGCTCATTCTAAGAGCCTTACAAACACAACTCCTTTCGTCTTCACAGTAACTCTTATGAAGTAGATTCTGCTATCATTTCCATTTCGCACAAAGAGATTCACGGGTGAGGGGAAGAGGGAGCATGGAGGGGATGCTCTGGGGACACAGGGAAGGCCCACCAGGACTAACGGTGCAGGATGAGTTTCCACGCCTGCGGGTGTCTGCGTGTGAGTGAGGGACAGGTGGTCGGAAGGAGTGGTGGATGGGAGCTGGAACTAGCTGAGGGATGATGTCTCAGGGTTCCACAGAAGTTTCCAGGCTTCAGGTCTGGTATGGGGTAGTAAAGGGTGACAGTGGGGAATGTCCCAAGCTTAAACAAACTCCAAGATCAATGAATTTGCTTGGGATGAACTTGACCAGGGCCGAGAGGAGCAATCTGAAGTGAGGTCACAAAATCCTGGGGAGAGTGAAGCGAAAGAAAGGAGTCAGGGGAAGCTTTCTCCATGCCCGTCCCTTTTGAACCCTAGATCCTCCTAAAGCCAAGGCCTGGAAGGGGCCATTGCAATAGAATTCCAGGCGGGAAGGGAGCTCTCACTCTTTTTAGCCTAATCAGGTGCGGGGGTTACACCAGTAGGAAGGTCACCTTTGGCTTTCTGTTTTTTTAAATAAATTTATTTATTTTTGGCTGCATTGGGTCTTCATTGCTGTGCGCGTGCTTTCTCTAGTTGTGGCGAGCAGGGGCTACTCCTTGTTGCAGTGCACGGGCTTCTCATTGCGGTGGCTTCTCTTGCTGCGGAGCACGGGCCCTACGCGTGCAGGCTTTATTAGTTGTGGCTCGCGGGCTCTAGAGCGCATCCTCAGTAGTTGTGACACACGGGCTTAGTTGCTCCGCGGCATGTGGGATCTTCCCCGACCAGGGTTCGAACCTGGTCCCCTGCACTGGCAGGTGGATTCTTTTTTTTTTTTGCGGTACGCGGGCCTCTTACTGCTGTGGCCTTTCCTGTTGCGGAGCACAGGCTCCGGACGCGCAGGCTCAGCGACCATGGCTCACGGGCCTAGCCGCTCCGCGGCATGTGGGATCTTCCCGGACTGGGGCACGAACCCGTGTCCCCTGCATCGGCAGGCGGACTCTCAACCGCTGCGCCACCAGGGGAGCCCCACCTTTGGCTTTCTTAGATGCCCGCACAACACCCAGGCCAGCATGCTCTCTACTTCCCCCTCTGCCCCACACTCAGGATTGGAAGTGCTCTGTTTTCCCCTTCCCCCAATGCAGCCACCTAGCCAGGCCATCAGACAGGGACTGTGACCATGTGCCAGGACAGAGGCAGAGGGGATTTTGAAGAGGAAAAGAATGTGTTAAAAAGACAGAGAGGATGGGAAGGGAGAGGGAGGGACCCTGGGGGAGGCTCCCTCCTGACCCAGGAGATGGATGGCCAAGTGGGATGCCCAGGGATTCAAGACCAACCAGGACCCGGGAACACCTGATAAACTGGGAAAGCTACCTGACCCTAACGCCTTCGGGATCCAGTATAGTAGCCACTAGCTACATGTGGCTACCGAGTCCTTAAAATGTGGCTTTTGAAAATTGATATGTGCTGTGAGTGTAAAGTACATACCAGACTTCCAAGACTCGGTATGAAGAAAAATGTACATCTCATTATTAAGTTTTATATTATAGGTTGCCATGATATTTAGGCTATATTGAGCTAAGTAAAATATACAGTTAAAATTACCTTCACTTGTTTCTTTTCATTATTTTTCTTTTTTACTAGAAAATGCAGAAGCGGCTCACAGGATAGTTTTGTCATGCAGGGCTGCTCAGACCCTGTGGCCCCCAGGAGGTTGACTGGATGAGGGGAAGGTGTTCTGTCATAGACTTTACCCTATCCCCCCTTCCTCCTGAGCAAGGTCACAGGAATTAAAGGACTGCCTTTAAAGGAGCATGGCCTTGACCTACAGGGAGAGAACAGTGGGAGGGAGCGTGGGAGGACGCGAGGGAAATGGGTACAAGAAAAATAATTCTGGTTCTCCAGTCTGTCTGGTTGCCATCTACAAAATCCAAAGCACTGTTCTAGAAGCTATGGGGTTAAAGAGATGAGAAAATGCAACCGCTTGTTTTTTACAGTCAGGTAGAGGGTGGGTAACGTTGAGGCATCTTAAATGAGCCTCTGTAAGAAAGTCATCAAAATAAACACAGAGCCTGGGGGTCCTGGATGATTAAGAAGCATTTTAACTGGAAGTCAGGCGCTGGAGAAAGCCGGGACGCGACGTCAGAAGAGAAGAGAAGGGGCCTAGCATCTCTTTAGAGCCCCTTGTCTCATTTGATCCTCAGAAGAAAATCTTGTCTGATGTTACTGTTTGATGTGTGATGTCTGATCCAATCACAGATGAGGAACAGAGGATTCGGGGAGTAACGTGCCCGAGGTCAAGAGTCACAACCTCCCAGGAGATGAGTTCTTTTGTAGGCCCTTCTTACTGGCTGTGTGAGCTCAGGAAACTCGCTGGACTTTACTGAGCTTGTCTCCACCCAACTCTAAAGGCTGTGGTGAAGACCAGAGGACACGGTGAATGAGAATAGAGACTGGAAGGCCTCCGTGTGCAGCTCCACACCCATCATGCATGTCCACTCCCAAATGTGTCTGCCTGGCCTCCATGTCTAACAGGCATCTTAAACTTAACATAATGTACTCAAAATTAACCCCCGAGAGGCCCCTCCAAACCTGTTCCATCTTCTAGTTGCTGAGGCCAAGTCCATGGAAATATCTTTGACCCTTTTTTTTCTCAGCCCCTTGCTGAGCCACCGGCAAATCCTATTGGCTCCCACCTCCCCAGGCTCCTGGCGAAGCTTCCCAATTTGTCTGCTGGCTCCCATCCTTGCCTCCTTGCATCAATACTCCACACAGCAGATGTGTGTTTAAGACACATCAGATCCTGAACTCCCTTGAATGGTCTCGTGGCCCTCAGAGTAACGGCCAGGCACTGGAGCAGCCCTTGGCTACAGTCTGATCTCCCGTCAGCTCTCCACCTAACCCTCTGTCCCTGGCACTGTCTCACTTCAGACGCTCTCACCTCCCTGCTGCCCCTCAAATACAGCAGGTTCGCCCCACTTCAGGCTTCACACTTGCCGGTCACTCCTCCTGGATTGCTCTGTCCCCAGACACCTGCCCTACTTGAGTTTTCATCTCCTTCAAGTCATACTTAAACTTTCACACTGACCCTCACCTAGGACTCTATCCTTTCTCTCTGATCCAACTGTTCGTCCACCACACGTTGGTTAAGAATTGCGTTTCTTTTTTTCCCCTGCCATATCCCTGAGTTTTAGAATAGTGTCTGGCGTGTGGTAGGCTCTCAGAGAATGCTTGATGAAGGAGGGGTGCAGGAGGGGTAGGTGTAGGCCCTGCAGTGCTGGGAGGGGGGCCCCAGGGAGGTCCAGCCTGCTGCTACGGAAACGCCGAAACTGCCATCTCGTCCTCCACCATAAAGACACATTTCTCCCCTTCTGGCACAATCAGTTCAAAATCAGTACAACAGAGTCTCTCTCTTGCTCTCTGTGGGACCCCCGTTCTTTGGGTAAAGCCTGCAGGGCAGGTTGGTAGGGTAGGCTGGGTAGCCTGTACCCAGGCCGGGTAGGTCTGCACACTTGGTTGAGGCTGGATATTTGGGAGACCAGGGGAGTTTTCCTGGTTCAGTTGGAGCACAAAGCAGAGATGTCTGCACCCCCCCACCCCAGGGCAGGGGCAGCCTGAGCTGCCAGTTTTGAATGGGAGGGCTTTTGAGAGGGGGGGCCCAGGAAGGAAGCAGAGGCCGGCTGCAGAAGGGGCCTCCCGGGACTCTTAGGGAGACAGGTGTGGGGAGGTGGGACGGGGCGTGGAGATGCTTCCCCAGACAGGTGAGGTGACAATAAATTGGGACCATCTGTGCTGTTGTTAGACCTTCCAAGTACAGCCAGATTCCCAGAACAAAGAAAACAGCCCTTCAGGGAGAGGAGAGAGAGAGAGAGAACACAAACACAGCAGCAAGCAACCTGCACACACACACACACACACACACACACACACACAGACACCCCTCATCTAATCATAAAAACATATTCCAAACAGGTTCCAGAGCTGTCTTTGAGAGGGATGTTTGAAATATATATATACACACACACACATCCCTGAAATGTTAACTGTCCGATCTCTCAGGAAGTGGCTTTGCTTGAACAGACTTTCCTGGACCTTCATTTCATGACGGTTGAAAACAGAATTTTTATAAGACGAGGCCACACAGAACTGGTGACAATTGTTCTTGAAGGCTCTTTCTTATTTTTTTACACCAGTCACATTTCTCTCATGCCCAAAGCCACCATGGCTCTTCTGGAAACTCAGAGGCATTTTTCTCATCACGAGGGGTCAGGGGAATGTGGAGGGAGAGGTGATCATGGGGACAGGCCCAACCTCAGTGGGAAAGTGTAGAAGAGGGATCAGAAGTTCTGGTTCCTGCAGGGCAGGCGAGCTCGGGCCCCTAACCACCTTGAGCCTCAGTCTTCTCGTCTGTGTAATGGGAATAATGCCTAGGGCTAAGGTGAGGCTTTGAGGAGATAGTGCATGTAAAAGGGCAGTGAGTCGTCAGATCCTTGAGAAAGACTTTGCTGTGAGGACCCTTTGCTTTCTGAGCGTGGAGGCAACACCAGGAGGCTTCTCAGCCAGGAGCTTCTCTGGCCTCTTCTTGACAAAGAAGAGGTGGGCTTGGACGCAGGTAAGGAAAAAGAGTAGAAGGGGATGAGCGGAAAGAGTTTGGGGTTGTTGACAGGGAGGGAAGGGACCAGAACAAACATGTATTTAGAAATCTCTCTGTGTCAAACACTGAGTGTGACACTTTATTGAATCTCACCCAAGCTCCCCACCTCCCTGCCAGGAGACTGACACCCTTACCCCATGTTCCAGAGAGGGAAGCCAAGGCTCAGAGTTGAAATACTTTGTCCAGAATTACAGAGCTGGGATTCAATTCAAACCTGTCTCTTCTTGGCCCCGATACCACATCTGAACTGGAAGGTCATCAGTACACTTGGACTCTAGCCCCTCCTCATCCACTGATTGCTGTGTGACCTCAGGGATATTTACTCCTGTCTCTGAGCTTTCTCCCCCGCACCTGTAAAATGAGAGGAGCAGGCTAGAGGACCACTGTAAGTCTTTACTATGGGGACTGTGCTATTGTCGGGATACTCACTGTCTATCCCTGTGGGAAGATTATGACTCCTCTGCCTCTGTGGCAGGCTTGACCATGTGACTTGCTTTAGCCAGTGAAATAGTGAAAGCTATGGGGACTAGGTCCAAGCGGAAGCCTGAAGAACCATTGCACAATCCTATCATTGCTTCTTCCTCAGCCAGGTAGGGCTGCTCTGCATCAGCCCTGGTCCTGGAGTGGATAGGGTGTGGAGCAGAGCGCTGCAGACCCACCAGGAACACGGGTGTGAGCAAGAAAGAACTCCTGGCTGCTCGAGCCACTGAGATTTAAGGCCATTTTTACCACTGCTGGACTTAGCTTAAATTGATGGGTACGACGATTACGTGAGGAAAGGAGGAGGAGAAAGGGAGGGCAATGCCCTAGGGACTGATTGACTCTGACCTTGCTTGAGTAAACTTGGGAGCCATGGAGGGAAGGGCAGTGCCTAGGAGTTCCCCTGAGATGTAAATGGCTCACTGAGTTACCTGAACCTCTATTGATCTTCCAGAACAGGGTGTCCAAAGACTGTGGGACAGACAGACAGCACTGAGGGTGGGGAGGGACGCCAGCATCCCAGGAACGGTGGGGCAACATTGTTCTTACATGGTGTGAGGTCAGTAAACACAGGAAATAGACGAGAGATGGTACTTAGAGGATGCTGCAAGATATTTCTCTTGTTTCTAAGAGGAAAACAGTATTTTGGAGGTAGGGGAGCCTCTCCAGGCTTGTTTAGGACTGTTCTGTTCTTTGACAGGTGAGGAGATTGAGGACCTGGGGGTGCTGAATGGCTTGTCCCAGGTCACACTGTGAGTCTCTGTTGGAGCTGGGACTCGGGCCTGGGCCTGATCAATGCTAGTTCTGGTCGCATCTTTTCTGTTTCCCTTTAGTGATTAACGGTGAGACCTTTCCAAAGAAAAGGGCAAATTATTTGACTTGAGGGATAGCAAGGAAGGTGGGAGCTGGGGTTTGGGTTCCCCCAGCCCACTGGGAAAGTGATGTTTCGGGGAGACAGATTAGCGAGACAGGCCACCGAGTGAACCTCAGGTGCAGGCTCCCCAGGAGGAGAAAGGAGCAGCTCAACTACCTGGTGTTGGGGGCCTGGAACACACAGGCTGCCGATCAGCCGCTTACTGCATCCTACCTCACACCATCAGAAGATTCCCAATGATTATAGGAGTCATTTGTGGTTCAGGGAAGTTAAACAACTCGCCAAGATCTGAGTTTATAAGTGGTCGAGCTGGTGTTTGAAGCCAGGTCTGCATGATCCTGCTGAAGGAAGTTGGTCAAGAGAGCGTGGGAACGGACCCAGAGCAGGAGGAAACGGTTACTCACACCCAGGCCCCCTATAGGTCCCAGTAGCCCCACCTCGGAACGGTTGTCAGAGCTTTCAGTCAGCAGCTTCCAGCCAAGACCCACTGGAGCTCACCCAGAAGGGCTCAAGCCTGTGGTCAAGCCAGCCTGGGATCCTAAGTCACATTAGCTTGTGTGGCGTGCCGGAGTCTCCCTGGTGGCGCCCCTGCCGCCCTTGCAGCAGCCGAGAAGGAGCCACGGTTGCCTGTTTGTTCTTGGCTGTGTGGAAACTTCCATTCGGACCCCTGCAGCCCCTAGGCCACCTGCATGTGACAGACCCCAGCCTATACACCCACCAGTACAGCAGACCTAGAGGGCAGCCGAGGGAGGGCTTGATGGAGCTTGGCTTTGGCCCAAGGGCACGTTTGTGGCTGGACATTTTCTCCCAACTAATAAACAAACAATCATGATATTTCTCCGGCCAAATGGAAGCTGGCCTCAGTGCTCTCAGCAAGAGAGCCATAAACTGGGTTATCGACAGGCAGGGAGCGCTTAACAGGCCACAGACCGATGAGGATCTGAGATGGATGAGGGCTGTGCTATGGATTATCGGGGCCCCTCCAGCCTTCCCAGGGGGACTCCCCGTTCTGTATTTTCTCTCCCAGGCTAGACTCCAAGAGCTCCCCAAGAGATTAGCTGGATTGTGCGGAGGACTGCGCCTCCTGCATCCACGGCCCTCTGGGAAGGAGCGTGTGTGTAACTGTGAGAAACAGGGCAGGCCATCCAAAGCGCATGACTTCAGCCACAAATCCCGGATACGCCAGTCACGGTCCTATTTTTCTCCTACGGCAGCGCAAGAGCAGACCTTTCACCAGGATAGGAAACAGCAAGCACAGAAGGAGTGTCCTCTACCCATTCTTATCCCTTAGTGGCCAGAGTCAAAGAGACTGAAGGAAACTCCCTCTCGTCTGGCTGAGCCCAGGGTCCTTGGAACGTCTTGTTCCCGGGAGTTGGGGCAGAAGGAGGGAGGTGACTCCAGCCCACCCAGGAGTCACAGTGTGACCGCACTGTGCGGTCAGAGAGTACAGTGACAAAGCAAGAGGGAGCGGGGGAGGCCAGCCGGGCAGATCTAGGTTCATGGGGCCCCGGGAGTTCAGCCACACCCCTAAAATCGTGGGCAAGCTTCTGTACGCGTGGTCCATAGCATCGAGGACATTTTCAAAGAGGTCTGTGCACATATATACACTACCAAACGTAAGGTAGCTAGCTGGTGGGAAGCAGCCGCATAGCACAGGGAGATCAGCTCGGTGCTTTGTGACCGCCTGGAGGGGTGGGATAGGGAGGGTGGGAGGGAGGGAGACGCAAGCGGGAAGAGATCTGGGAACATATGTATATGTATAACTGATTCACTTTGTTATAAAGCAGAAACTAACATACCATTGTAAAGCAATTATACTCCAATAAAGATGTTAAAATGAAAACAAACAAACAAACAAAGAGGTCCATGCAAGCCAAGCACCAGGGTCTGGGCCACCTCCTCTGCCCTGCTGATGTTGGGGGTGGCTCCTGATGGCTTACCTGCACAGCTGTGAGAAGAGGCCCAAGCTTCGCCTGTCCCCACCCTCCCATCCTCCAGTGTGCAGTGGACAGCTCCGTGTCCTGTTTCCCATACACAGGGGCACCTCATGCTGAGCCAGGGAAGCCCCTTAGGCCCCATCCCATCTGCCCAGCAGGCTACGACCTCCAGATCCTCCTGGGGAGGAAAGCCCAGCCCCACCCATTCCTAATCTTCAGAGAACCAGAAAGGAGGATTGGCCCGGCTAGGGCGGTTCCTGCTCGCCCATGTTGAGAGCCCGCCAGCCAGGCTCCCACTGGGAGTGGCCCAGGCCTCATGCCCGCAGGGTGGGCCGCGTGGCCTGTGGGCAGTGCTCCTGGATGAGGAAACAGCCAGTGGCTCTGATGTCACTGAGAGGCCTCCACTCAGGTCACCCTAAAGGAAGGACTCACAGTCTGGGTTTAAGGATGGCTTTCAGAGTCTTGAGGAAAGAGTCTCCAGGATGATTAGGGCCCTGGAAATGGTCCCGGGGGGCAGATAGAGGAGCTGGAATTAGCCTGAAGACGGTCAGGTCTGGGCTGAAGGTGTGAAGGGTTTCTTGTGTGTCGGACGGCTGCCACGGGCCAGTTTCCTCCTTTGCCAGGAAAGCCTTGGGTTGGGCAGTGAGTTGGGAAGTCTCAACTTCCTGGGGGAGACAGGTGCTTCCAGGTGGCATCAACGGGGTGAACTGCCGTCTCCCTTCGGGGTCACTTTAACAGGTGAGAGCTCCATTGACTAGAATAGGGTGTGTGCAATCCAGGTGGGAGACTGGACAGGATGACCTCCCAGGCTTCTGTCAACTTCTGATTGTGGGCGGAGGGGTCAGGGGCAGCCGCGGGAGGGGCCCCTGGTGACAGACAACAGGGCTGCCAAACACTACGGGGCTGCGTATGCGGCTGCGGCAGGAGCCGGGAGAGCCAGATGGACAAGCTCAGCTGCTTCCAGGTGGAGAATAACAGGGAATCAGACCAAAGCTCGAAATGGCACGAGTTGCACAAGATGGTCAGCTGAACTGAGAGTCTGGGAGAGGCTGCCAGGACAGGCAGGGAGCCGGGAAGTTACAGGGTTACAGGCAGCGGTGGAGGAGGCTAGTTTGGGGAAAGCCTCCGGGTAGCCGGATAAAGTGGTGGCATGAGCCTTGAGGGCAGGGCAGCCTGGGCTCCAACCCCGCCCAGCCCATCACGGTTCTGTGTTGTTGGGCATACTAATTCTCAAGCTCTGGTGTGTGATTCAAGAAACTAAGAGTCCGGTCAAGGCTTTAGAGTCCTGCCTGACGTCCAGTCCCTGCCCCGGGCTCCTGCCCTGACTCCTAGACTCCACCTGGATGCCTGATCTGCGTTGCATCTCGCCTTCCTGGAAGGGAAGCTGTAGACGGCGCTGGGGCCCCCAGGAGCCACCACAACAGCATCAGACACCAAGATAAATGCAAGCTGAACATTTAGGCTTTGGGGGCCAAAGTAAAAATGAAAGGATAATTAGCACGTTTCTAATTGCTCTTTCCCCCTGTGAACAACAGGCACAGACACAAAGTGCCCGAGTCACACACACACACCTTGCACTAGATACAGGAAACAGGAGTAAGCAGAGCACCCAGACGTGTGTAGGTCAAGTCGAGGAAGACTGGAAAGAGCTGTGACCAAATCCAGCCCACTTAACATTTCCAGGCATGTCTCTCTCTGTGGTTATTGTCTTATCAAAGATTTATATCTGTCTCATAAGTATCTTTAAATCCTTGGTCTCTTGTGAGACCTAAAGCCAAGAATTGACATTTTCCCAATGTAAATAGGAAATATTACAGAATGAGTTGAGGTCGGTTTTTTTAAAAAATTGCTTTCTTGACTTTTAACCTTGCAGTCTTGCTGACTATTTAATTCTCCTTGCAGTGGCTCAGGAACAAGCCTGTGATTGCTTCAGTGTGACACAGGGGTTTCAAAATAAACCATCCACCTCTCCAAATAGTGCCTCAGGCCCACTGGTGCCAAGTCACAAAATAACTCCAACTACCAGAGGGAGGGCGGATGGGTCTTGAGAGAGGGTCACCAGCTAGGGACGCATGGGACAGCCCCGGCCGCTACAGGAATCGCGTTCATAACTCCCATGTCAGTCAGGTGCTGGGCACTAGGAAGGCCTTTCCCGGGGAACCAAGTCTGTGATGGCAGCTGGGTCCGCGTGCCCGTTTCCAGGCACAGATGAAACCCATGATGTGTCCAAGGTCATTCTGTGCAATTGCTTCACACCCCCTATCGAACAGCTGCCCTGTGCCGTGAGAACATTATCCCAGGGCTCACAGCCGTGTGGGTTTGTCTCATGAGCACCCACCCACAAGGCAAACGCCGAGGCACAGGGAGGCTTAGGGTGTTGCTGAGGCCACATAGCTCTACGGCCACCTCTGACTACAGTCCTAGGAGTTTCACTGGAGAACAAGACCCCACCCATGGCTACTGGAGAGCCTGGCCCATGTGCTGGTTTTTACATCTGTGTTGGGGAGCTCAGACTCCAGGATATGGGGTGGAGGGTAGTGTGTGTGTGTGTTGTGTATGTGTGTGTGTGTGTGTGTGTTGTGAGGTGGGTCTCTGGGGTAAAGATCAGGAAGAGAGGAGAGGGGACTGAGGAAACAGATGGAAGGGAAGAGAAGTGAGGACCACTTACCTCCCCTTCTGTCTCCCTTGAGTCCCATTTGTCGTCTCCTTGTCTCAGTCCTCCCTCTCCCCTCCTCTCTCCTTTCCCCCTCACCTCCTCTGCATCCCTCGGCTGCTGTAGCTGCCTTGGGTGACCTCCAGGGTGATGGAGAGGCTGTGGGGAGGCCCTACCTGACAGCAGCTAGAATGACACAAAGACACACCTCCGTGGCCAGTGCACAGGGGACGGAAGCCACCCAGGATGTTTTGAGAATTGGGGCTCCCTTCTTCAAAGACGTCCAAGCCTGAGGTGGCCAGCTTCTAGAAACTCATAGTGAATGTTTTAGGCTGACGAAGCAGGCAAAGTGTGGTGCCTCTGGGTGTGTGTACAGGGGGCACAATTAGCTTCATCACAGACAAGCTGTTGTAGGTCATCTTAAATATGGAGCCCCTCCGGGTGCATTTAAAACATGACTCAAGCAATTGGATTAAGAAGATATGATATATACATACACGATGGACTATTAGTCATAAAAAAGAATGAAATTCTGCTGTTTGCAGCAACATGGATGGACTTAGAGAATATTATGCTTAGTGAAATAAGACAGAGAAAAACAAATATGGTATGATATTACTTATATGTGGAATTTAAAAAATAATACAAATGAATGTATATGCAAAACAGAAATAGACTCACAGACGTAGAAAACAAACTTATGGCTACCAAAGGGGAACGGGGGAAGGGATAAATTAGGAATATGGAATTAACAGATACAATCTACTATATATAAAATAGATAAGCGGGCTTCCCTGGTGGCGCAGTGGTTGAGAGTCCGCCTGCCGATGCAGGGGTCACGGGTTCGTGCCCCGGTCCAGGTAGATCCCACATGCCGCGGAGCAGCTGGGCCCATGAGCCATGGTCGCTGAGCCTGCGCGTCCGGAGCCTGTGCTCCGCAACGGGAGAGGCCACAACAGTGAGAGGCCTGCGTACCGCAAGAAACAAAAACAAAAATAGATCAGCAACAAGGATTCACTGTATAACACAGAAAACTATATTCAATATCTTATAATAACCTATAATGGAAAAGAATCTGCAAAAATACTGAATCACTATGCCGTACACCTGAAATTAATAGTGTAAATCACCTATACGTCAATAAAAAATATTTTAAAAACCCGCTTCACGCAAATGGTGGATGTTCCATCTACACACCCATGTGCAGAGATACTGGGAGAGGCGCCTATGGACGAGAGAGCCGAGCAACTACATCAGTTTCTTTGCTTTTCTGAGGATTTCCCTCCTTCTCTCTTTAGGCTCCATTTCCCCAAACCATTCAGGTATTAGGTTTCTATTCCTCCCCGAAGGACAGCGTTCTGCCTGATTGCCTGCATCCTGCCCTGTGGGCTTAGCGGACTCCGAGCCCCCCGAGGGCAGGCCCGTGTCTGTCCTTACCATGTTCCTCCAGGCCTGCCTGGTGGAGCAGAAGCTCAGAACACGCTTCAGGGAACATGAACATCAGCCCTCCCGCCGCACCGTCCTCCCTCTGGCTCGTGCCCCCTCCTTCTCACCCCCAAGCTCAGGGAAAGTCGTCTTATTTTCTGTCTTTGCCTTCTTCCTCCTTGCCCCCCGCCCCCGGCACCGGGGCTCCAGAGCAAGCTTGTGAGGTGTGGCGTGGCCCTTGGGGAGGAGGCAGGAGGTGGGGAGCTGGTGGCCCCGCTCAGTGTCCGGCGCTGCTGGACTGCCAGGGCTGCTGCGAGGGGCTGTTTCTGGATCAGAGGACAGGGCTGCTGAGGCCCGCTAGGTGGGTATTTATAGAGCCAACCTTGCAGAGCTGGGATGCTCACATGCCTGGAAACTTCCCTCATCTCAAGGTTTCTAAAAATAGAGCAGTGTGGCATCTGGTATGAGACAAGGTACACTAATTCCTTGTAAATCCACCAAGAGTTTTCTAATCAATGCTGACGACTTTTCCGGTGCTGCTTCTTCCTTCTCCCCTTGCTACTCTGCTCTGTCCTGCTGCTAGTTTCAGTTATTGGTGGATGATAGTCAGTCCACTGCCAGGGAGACTGAGGGATCAAAGGGGTGAGCACCTTGCTTAGGAGGAAGGTCCCCAGCCCAGGGCTAGAATCAGCAGCAGGGGAGGGAAGGGGAGAGCAACTCACATTTTTTTTTTTGTTTGCCATTTGCGAGCACTGTATTGGGTGCACTATGACACCTAATCCTTGCACCATCTCTGTGAAGTAGGTGTTCTAATGCCCGTTTTACAGATGGAGAAACTAAGGCTCAAGGACTTGCTTAAAATTGCTCTAAACTGGTGGAGTTAAGAAGTTACTCACCCCACTCAGCCTAGGACCCTAGGGAGGAAGGTAAGAGAATAGCATCACTTGTCTACATATTTCAGATGTGCATTTGGAATTCTTATGCCCAAAGCTAGTGGGCTTTAAGGCCATGTTGGGTGACTGCTCTTCTCTCTCATCTTTTGCACTAAAATGAGAACAAACCAGGCTTGGTGGAGCACAGCTTCTAGGGGTGACAGATACTCCTCTTACCCCAGATGGGAGACCCTTTTATGTACCATATAAAATGCCCCATCCCACTACTTGTCCATCACCATTGAAAAAATGAGGATATAAAACAAATGGATGGATATTTACTGAGCACCCACTGTGTGCTGGCCACCATCTTTGGCCCACGAGAACACATATTGCTCCATCTCCTCCTGTCCTCCTGGCAACCCTGTGACATAAGTGTTTTCCCTCCCGTTCGCAGGTGAGGAAATTAGGGCTTGGAGAGGTGAACTCACTTGCTCAGTGTCCCCACAGATCTAAGAAGCACAGCTAGGGTGCCCACCTCTGGACCATCTGCCCCAGTTAGGGCCCACTGATTTCCTGGTTCCAGCAGCATCTGGGCGTGGCAATCACATCCAGCACTGCCTGTGTTTTCACTGCTTCTCAATCGACCAGTTCATGTCTGACAGCATCGCCTTTGTAGTGTGTAATGGGATTTGAAGGTTAAGGTGACCCACACTGATCCAAGCTGCAGTCCATTTGTCCCCATCACAAGCACATGGTGCCCTCCAACTCAGGCTTGGGGGGGCAGACATCAGACTCTTCAGAGTCTGAACATGCAGCTGAGTGGCCAGGGCTGTGGCAGTGGGTGGTTGGAAGCCTGCTTCGCTCCAGGCCCAGGGAGCTCCTCTTGAGGCCTTGACTGCCTGACCTCCATGTGCCGTCTTGGCACTTCTCCTGGGAAGTCAGCAGCAGGAGGCCAGGGTGGCAGGACCACCCACGAGAAAAGGAACTGGTCCTGCAACTTCCCTGCTGAGAACGTTCCAATCTGTTCTTTCTGATGACTCAAACTCCACTCATTTTTAAGGGCCTGTCTGAGGCCCCCTCCTCCTGGAAGTCTCCTCATTTCTCCCTTTCTCTCCCTACTAGATCACGTGTTGTGTGCTCTACACATTCTGGAACTATAACGTCAATGAACTTTGCAAAGCACAGTCTAGTCTCCCAGCCAACTCTGGAATCCCTTCCCCAGCATCCTGCAGTGTCCATCCTCTGCTTGGCTCCTTACCCCTCAAGGCAGCCCATTCCTTGATGAGATAGCACTAAGCATTCCAACAGTCTTCCTCTCTTTGAGCAGAAAAACATCTCTGGTGTCTTGTACTGACACCTGCCCTCTGGACTTGGTCCCTGGGCAGCCTCCAGGTCTTTGAAGAGAACTCTCAGAGCCCCTCCAGGTCTTCTCTTTCGCAAACAAGATCAGGACAACCTTGGCAAAAGTGTGATCCAGTAGAAGTGAGAGGGAAGTAAACCCTGAAGGTGGTGTTGCTTCACGTACATACTCTAGCCTGGGCTCTGGAGAATGAGCTTCTTGAGAGAAGGGTCTGTTTTGTATTTTTGAAACTGAGCAAGACCCCGTGGGGCCTTCCTGGGGATAGCCCCCGCGTCCCCTGCCTCTTGTTTGTAGAAAAACTTTAGTCTCCTAGGCCTTCCCCAAGTTCCAAGGAGAAAACTTATTCAGAGAAGTGAGAAAATGAAGAAACAAAGGAAAACAGTTAAGCAAGACAAAAAAATATAATGGTTTAGCCATACAACAAAGTGAAGGACTTTTAGTTCTTCCTCAAGCATTCTAGATAATATCCTGGACCATATCCTTGAGTTGTTTTACAGATACTAAAACCGCCACCAGGTGGAAGAAGTTAACTGCATGCTGACCACCAGCACACAGACCCCAGGCTGGTTGGAACGGAAGAGTTGATGGTTGAGATTTCTGAAACATCACCCCGTTACCTTACCACCAACCAATCAGAGAATTGAGCTCAAGCTGATCACACAGCCCACGACCCTCTCCCTCACACTGTCTTTAAAACCCAACCCTAAAAGCCATAGAGGAGTTCAGGTCTTTTGAGGATGAACAGCCCATTCTCCTTGCTTGGCGCCCTGCAGTAAACACGGGACTTTGCTTCACTACAACCGGTATCAGTAGATTGGCTTTGCTGCTCATCGGGTGAGCGGACCCAGATTTGATTCCGTAACATTCTTATTTTCTAGATCCCATTCCTGGAAAAAAGTGGGTGCCCACACAATTCATTCATTACACCTGAGATGGTTCATTTTATTCACTAGTTTTTTCACAGTTGGCAGGTCTTTGGCTTCACGGTTTGTGTTTGCAGAGGGCTCCGTGCTACCAGCACTCCCCAGGCCTCCTCCTCAGAGAGAAACCTGGTGAGCCCAGTCACGGAGGGGACTTCCCTCCTCTGGACCTCGGTTCCCTCTACATAAAATCCTGTAGTTAGACTAGATTCTTAGCATTTCTCCCAGCTGTGACATTCTCGAACCTTGGGGTGGGACTTGCCTACTTGGCTCTCTGGGACGCCATAGCTGGCCTTCTGGAGTGGTGCCGGGACGCCATTGCTGGCCCTCTGGAGTGGTGCCGGGACGCCATTGCTGGCCCTCTGGAGTGGTGCCGGGACGCCATTGCTGGCCCTCTGGAGTGGTGCCGGGACGCCATTGCTGGCCTTCTGGAGTGGTGCCGGGACCATTAAAAGCCTGCTACCAGCAGGTGATTCCTAGCACAGCTGGGAAAGGGAGCTGCTTCTTCTGCCCCAGATAGCAGGCATTGGAATTTATTCAGGAATAACAAACAGGCCAGAAACATTTGCATAAGGAATCACGAAGAACAATACATGTTATTTAAACCGTCTCTGGTTGGCAACAGAAGCAAAAAGCAGCTGAGATAAATCTGCAATGCAAACCAGCCTTCTCTGGAGCGGAGCCTCAGCTTGTTTTGGGGAGTGGTGGGCGCTGCCAGAGACTGGGAGGAAAGAAGCCTCACCGTCCCCACCTCCTCAGCTCTGCTTTCTCCGCCCGCCTTTCTCCTGCTCACGTACATGTTCTCATTTCTCTCTTTCCCTCCCTTCTTCAGAGATTAATGGAGACAATTTATCTTCTAATGTGACTACAGCTTATGAATTCTTTGTCTCACTCTAATCTTTTAAATTATCCACATAATAAAATATGTATCCAGTGATTTCAGGTCATAATTTGATCTTCTAGGAAAAGTGCGGAGGGGACAGGGGAGCTGAAGCGAGCCCTTCTCATCGTTTGCTCCTCTCCATTTGTCTTTATTTGTCATTGTCCCGCCTAGGGCACAAGAAGGGCTAATTCAGAACGTTGGGGGGCAATAGGCAGCCTCCCTGGGTCTCTCTCTCCTTCCTGACCTCAGGGCCCCCTCTCTTAATAGCAGCAGGAAGATTTCTGACTCGTCAGGGGCCAGCCAGTTCTAGAAAACTAGGCTTTGACTACCTAATGGCCAAAGGGGTCTTTAAAAAGTTCACTGGTCTGGGTGTTGCCCCTCATCTGCATAACATCAAAGGACAACTCCCTGCAAAACACACCCATCAGTCCTTCTGGGGAGTGTCTGGCAAGCTCACCATCAGTTCGCTGGGGATCCCCCATGTTGGCTGCCCATCAAGGCCATTTGAGAGAGGACTTCCCACTGTCTAGTCTGAGAGAGGCACCCCTGGAACTGCAAACCCACCCCCGGCCATGCACTCAGCCTGCTCCCCTCAAAGCCCCAGTATTCTACGTGAAACTCAGGAAGGCCACTTCCTGGGGCCACTGTGTACAATTACGCACCTGGTGGCCTGCACACGGGCGGATGCTGAGCGAAGGGACGGGCTGGGCCATGGTTCTGGAGGTTCCTGCCTAGAGGGGGAGCCTTTTTATAACTTGCACAAAAGCATCATAAGGGCAGGCTTGGTCCTGCCCTCATCCCCAGTTTACTTTGCTCACTGTGTCCTGGGCTCCACAGTGGCCTTGCCTGTGCTCGTGACTTGGGGCGTTCACTGGGCAAGCTGCTCTTCTGGCACCCGCCCTCAGGCCTCAGGCTGAGGCTGCACAGCCTCATCCACCGAGCGGGCATTGCCAGGGGCGAGCAACACCTCAACATCTGCCTCCGTCTCCTTTAGCGACGCCTCCGTCTTAACAAGCACCCCGTCTACGCCCACCGCACCGTCAGTGTAAACCTCTCGCGCAACAGGACAAAGAATCGCCCAGCTTCACCCTCCGAGGAGCCTGCGAAATAAGAGGCTGCGCACTGCTGGTGGGAGGCCCGTGAGCCTGGCGCTGACCTGGGGAAGAGCGGCCCAGAGAGGGGAGGGAGGGGACTTCTTGCGTTCTCAGGGCAGCGTGGAAGGTCTTCAGCAGATGAGCTAGCTGCAGGATGAGCCACAGGGGCTGCAGGCGACCACCGGGGCGTAGCAGGGACTCCGGACAAAGGAGGGAGGTGCCGATCAGGAGGTGAGTGGGGAACAGCCCAGGTGTAAGGTGAGGCCAGGACAGACTGAGTCAGGCCCTCACTCTCTTATCTATGGAAACCAGAAAACAGAGTCTTTATGGAGCTCATTTGGAGGCAAAACCTGCCATGAATAAGGCTATTTATAGTCTTTTATTTATTCCCGCTTGGCGTGAATATTCGTGGCTTTCCCTGAAGAAGTAAGTATTCATGTGTCTGCCTGCAGAGAGTTGGCCCCGACCTTGCTGGGATGTTAGACACCAGAGGAGATAAGCCACAGGTCACCTCCCTAAAACAGCCTGAATTGTGAAGCACATCGGGCCCCATGTGTTCGGGAGGAGGGGTGGGGGCCCGTGATGTATGTGAAAGCACGTGATGTGCAGGAGCGAGTGGCGTGGGGCACAGAAGGGCAGGGCCAGATGGGGCAGCGTCTCGGAAGGAGGCCTGATTGGGTCAGGGAATGAGAGGATGGAGTGGACCAGGTAGGGGCAAGAAGGGTAGAGAGCAGAGCTCGGTGAGTAACCAGTGGGCAGAGGCAGGAGCTCCTTTCTGTTTTTCCTGGAATGGTGATGAGTTTCAAGTTAGGTATTTTTCTACCAGCAACTCTGAAGAAGGTGCTGCCAGGGTGGGCTCTGTCCCCTGTGAGAGCAGACTTAGATTGTAGGAGAAGAGGCTTGGGAAGAGCTGCGGGGGTCCTGACCCCTGAATGACCAAGGGCTCAGGGCGGCTGGTTTGCACCTGGGGTGCCTGGTGGCTGCAGGCCTCTTCTTGGTCTCTCCTGTGTGAGGACACTACTCCCTGTGTGGAGCTGCAAGGAGAACGCATCAGTACCCAGGACAGATGAGCCCCCAGGCCCTTCACTCAGGGAGTCACAGACGGTGGACCTTTGGGCTTGGGGCTCAGTGGATCTCACTTGGGAAAACAGGGCTTCAGGCAATGCCCTTTCCAGAACCAGGATTAAGTCCCTCCCCGGAGCGTCCCCCTCTGTCTCTCCATCCTACCCTCTCCCTCTCTAGGTGAGTTTCCTCACCTTGCAGCCCCAGGAAACATCCCAGCTCAAGTAGACCTTGAGGTAGGGGAGCCAGAAAAAGCAGGGGTGCATCACGCAGTGGGGGTGAGACCCCGTGCCTGGAACCCTCTGGGCAACGGGAATTCCTCAGGGGACCATTCTTTTCTCTGCTTCCCCTGCGGGACAGGCAGCACCTTGACATCAGATGTACAAGCTGTAACGTTTTTCCAAAGAACACTCCAGACATGGGCTGACCTCAGAGAACATTCAGCCAACACCCACCCCCACCCCCGCCCCGTCCACTTACAGGGGGAGGAACTGAGGCAGAGCCAGGGGAAGGGGTTCTGGGTCCGACATCCGAGTTCCTTCTCCTCCTGAATCCTGTAGGGTTGCTGCTCACCAGCCCCCTCCCCCAGTGCCTCCCCTCCTCATTTCAGGCTAAAAAAAAATTCTCCTTCCTGAGGACTCACACATTTTAAATATTTGGAGAGTGTTGTCATGTCACCCTGGCTGTTGCTTAGCCCAGCAGTCCAGCAGCGCATATTTAAAGACTTTGTTTTTGGTCTCACGCAGGCTTCCCTGCTTCCCTTTTCCCTTCCTCCCATCCTGTGGTTGCCCAGCTGGTCTCAGGCCTCTTGCTCCAGAAGCCAGGGGATGGGGATGGGCTGGCCTCTGGTGGCATGTGTATGTGTGTGTGTGGAGGGCGGTGGGTGGCTCTTGGGGTTGCTGGGAGCAGGGAAGAGCCTCTGACCACCCTGAGCAGGGCCGAAGCCGTGTGGGCAGCTCTGGGTTTCCCAGAGACCCTTCACGTCAGTAAGGAAATTGGAGTATGGCCTCTGAATCCAGACTAGGCAGTGGAGTCCAGCTCTTGTGTGATCCTGGGCCAGTTACTCAACATCTGAGCCTCAGTTTCCTCATCTATAAAGTGGGATAACAATTGCCACCTTAAAGGGAGATCAGGGCCAGGACCTCTGTGGTCACCTGGATCTTGTTACTGATGGCATCTTCTGACACCCAAAGCAGGACAGGCTTGACAAGGCAACTTAGAGGAACAATGGGGGAGATTATTTGAAACTGGATTTTCCGTGATAAATCCAGAATGTGTAGTTTGGTTGTTCTTTGCATTGGTGAGAATAGGTACTTAATTATAGTTATTAACTAATAAATGTAATTATTTATCCTGCATGTTTTAGTTTAGTTTAATTTACATACTATATTTTTATTTAATTCCCACAAGTATTAGGGCAAATATTATTGTTATTATGGAGATTCCCATTTTATGGATGAAAAAGCTGAGCTCAGAAAGGTTAAGTGACGTTACCAAGGTAATCTAGTGGACAGAACCAAGGCTAAATCACCAAGCCTTGTCTTCTTGGCTGGTTAAGGCTTGTTCCATATCACCCCATTCTAATACTGGGAAGATAAATCACCTTCATACCTACCAAACCCATTCCCTTGTAACGATTTTATGCCTTCCAGAATTGGAGTTAGAATAGATAGCAAATTGTAGTATATTCACACTATGGAATACTATACATCAGTGCAAATAAAGAAGCTATCCACACGTATCAACGTGGATAAGCTTGAGGGAACATATGCTGAGAGGGAAGTCAGTTGCAGAAGAATAAATGCACAGTGTGATACCAATATATGTTTAAAAGAAGTGAATCAGTACCATATAATAGTGTGTGTTCACCTTACAACTCAGCAAGTGCGATCTTAGCCATTCGCATCAGAAGAATCAAAACTTAAGTTCACACAGAAGCTTCTACACAAATGCTCGTAGCATCTTTATCTGTAACAGCCCCAAACTGGAAACAATCCAAATATCCTTCAGTGGGTGAATGATTAAACCCACTATGGTACATCCCTTCACCGGAACAGTACTCAGTAATGACAAGGAACAGATCAGTGATAGATGCAACAACTTGGATGGATTTCAAGGGCACTCTAGTGGAGGGAAAAAAGCCAATCTTATATGGTTGCCTATTATATGATTCCATGTATATGACTTAATATGGCAAAATGATAGAAGTGGAGAACAGATTAGCGGTTGCCAGGAGCTATAGGGAGGGCAAGAGAGAAGATGGCCGTGACTGTGACAGGGATCCTTGTGATAGAACTGTTCTGTATCTGACCGCGGTCGTGGTCACACAGATTTTCACAGGAGGGAAACTTACATGGAACTAAATGCACACATGCACCTATACACACACACACACACACACACACACACACACACACACACAAATGCACGTCACACAGGTGAAATCTGAATAAGGTCAGTGGGTTGTTCCAACATCAGTGATCTGGTTGTGATATTGTGCTAAAATGTTGCAGGGTGCGACCACTGAAGGAAACTGGGTGAAGAGTATACAGGCTCGCTCTGTTATTTCTTATAACTGCATGCGAATCTGCAAGGATCTGGAGATAAAAAGTTAAAAGAATAATGTAGTATATAAAGACACAGGGGGATAGTAAGAACCTAATTCAGCATGGTAGCAACAACTGGGCAGGAGGCAAGGAGATGGGAGGAGCTTACACTCGTAGTTTTCAACACATTCGTTATTTCCTTTAAGGGGGGTGGTGTGTACACGGTTGCTGACGATATATGATATTTCTTTAAATGAATTATTCCATCATTAAAATAATAATACAATTTTAAAAATTCCCCGTGTTTTCAGAACGAGAACTGAAGCAGAGTAAAAAGGATTCCAATCTGGCTGTGAGTCTGCCTCGTCTCGTTCCTGCGTAAAGTCTTTTTTGAGTGAAAAGCTCCCATCTTCTGCTACTTGGCAGACAATACTTGAAGTAGCCCTGGAGCTCTGCACCATTGAAATGGTGGATCTGCACATCCCAGCCAGGTCCACCACTGGCATTATTGCAGCAACCTGATAAAGCCCTTACAAACAGGTGATGTTATTTTAAGCAGCATAAATCAGGGCCTGCTGCACCATCTCGCCAGCTTCTCAGAGGCTCTTGGAGCTTAACTTGGCCTCCCAGACCGAAGCAGAGACGGGGACATGGAGAGGGCAGGGAAGGGGTAGGATGGGAGGGAGAGCGGTAGAGCAAGGGACTCGCTCAGCTGGGGATTGTTGGCAATCAGTGAGGACCAGCTGAGCAAAGCCTGGGGAAGCAATGGAGTGTTTCCCGGGAGGCCTGGGATGGGAGCATCAAGGTTTTGTTTGGAAATTGCTAGGATCTG
This sequence comes from Phocoena phocoena, assembly GCF_963924675.1. Lineage (NCBI taxonomy): Eukaryota > Metazoa > Chordata > Mammalia > Artiodactyla > Phocoenidae > Phocoena > Phocoena phocoena. The sequence continues at coordinate 132,208,598 of NC_089219.1, read as the reverse complement.
GTGTCTGTCAAGTGTCATTAGCGCATTGGGAACTGGGCCGGCCTTGAGAGCCAGGCTCTGTCCTTGCCTGGCTGGCTTACGGGATAAATGACTTGGGGGTTGAGACTCAACAACACTCAAATGGAAATAGCAGCAGCAGCCTCCAGGGTTTCCGGCTTCAACTTGGCTTTGAATAAAATACCTCATTATCCCCCAACATCCTTCTTCTACCTGGTGGCTGCTATAGTTCAATCAGGCCCCCAAGGACGCAGGTGATAGATCCCAGGCCTAGGGCCAAGGAAGGCAGCACACTTTGTCTCAAAAATCAGCCACTGGCCCTAAAAAATAAAAGACTAAAGATTTAGGTAAACCTTGAGAGAAGAAGGAAAGAAACTCAGACTGCCTTCAGTTTTGCCCACACTGCCTTCCTGGTGGCTACACCACTTTGGTTTTCCATCAATGGAGTGATTAAAAGCTGGGGAAAGAGGAAGTGAAAGGATAGGAAGGCCAGCCGAGAGTCAAAGTCAGAAGGGATGTGCTAGAGTGATGTGTGTCTGCTCTGAGTAAGGGGCAGGCCCTCAGCAGGCCTACCACGTACAGTGGTGTGGGATGTGCACTGCCCAAATCCAGGAAGGGTCATGCACAGCATAGTGTACGGGAACGGTGTCTCCTGGAGCTGGGCAGCGCACAACCTGAGTGGTGGCGTGTGAGTGGACCTGGGAGGGGTCCAAATGCAGTAACGTAAAGCTAACACCTGTTACGCAGCTACCCTCGGTCAGGCACCTGGGGAGGGGTTTTATGTATGTGACTTGACCCTCACAGCAATTGGACAGATTTTGCCCACTGTTATAGATGCAGCAGGGAAGATGCCAAGTGTTCAGTTCCCACGTAAAGCGGCTCTGTTTTCCATTGACTTATGCACAAGTTTCACACAGTATTAAAAGTGTGTGTCCAATTTCAAAAGTGTGTGTCTGTAGGTATCCATGAGCACACATGTACCAGAGAGAGAGGTTGAACAAGGCACGGGCTGAGTCTGGATTCATCCTGAGTGTTGGTTATGAGAAGCCTGAGTCCTCACTCTCCCTAGGCCTACAATTCCCTTCAAGCCAATCTTTCTCTACCTGAGTTTCCTGCCCCCTTTCTCTGCCTCCAAAGGGCTGGGAAGCTGGGTGGGGTCGTGTCTAACGACAGTGGCTACGTTTCTTGGCCTCAGGGTGGGAAGCCCACAGGTGGTGGCATCATCCTCTTGGCTTTCCCCATGCTCATCCACACCCAGGGAAGAGAAATCTTCCAGCTGCCTCTGCTTTGGCCTTTCTCTGACAGGGGCTCTGGGAGCTATCTTGTGGGGACCACGGGAGCTTGGATGATGGCTTAGCATCCCCACCTGCCTGCACCCTCACGTCCGGGTGGAGGGGTTTTCCTCAAAGACCATGGGTCTTCTAAGGGAAGTATGATGAATATCCTTCCGTAGGTAAGGTGACTGAGGCTCAGTGAGGTTAAACAGCTTGGCCTAGATTATCTAACTAGTACCTGAGTTACTAGCAGAATCCATACCAAACCTGAGTTCGACTCAGGCTAAACCCTGTGTGACATGTTGCCTCCCTGCAAAGTCTGCAGGTGGCTCTTATTCCCAAGCTGAAAAGACAGAGGGGCAGACCTTCACTGTGGGTGATGACCTCCCCCACCCCAAGACTGCTCCCCCTCTTAGGCTCCCCCCTGGAGCCCTGACCTGCCTCCACCTGTCCTCCCCACCTGTGCTCTCATTTACAATCCCTTTGGGAGGGGCCCAGTGCAGCGATATGTCGCTAACATCTGTTCAGGAGCTCTTCTGCATCAGGCACCGTGTGAAGGGTTTGAGGTATGTGATTGAACCCTCACAGCAGTTCTGCAGGCAGGGATTTTGCCCACCGTATAGATGCAGCAGGAAGATGCCAAGTGTTCGCTTCCCACACGAAGAGCCCACCAAGACTCTCGCTGACACGGCACGTCTGACCACTTATAAGACGGTGGGAGATGGGGATGGGGTGCTTCTATCATCTGTCAACTGAAACTCGAGAAGGTCACAGCTCCTTAAAAATCTACCACCGGGCTTCCCTGGTGGCTCAGTGGTTGAGAGTCCGCCTGCCGACGCAGGGGACGCGGGTTCGTGCCCCGGTCCGGGAAGATCCCACATGCCGCGGAGTGGCTGGGCCCGTGAGCCATGGCCACTGAGCCTGCACGTCCGGAGCCTGTGCTCCGCAACGGGAGAGGCCACGACAGTGAGAGGCCCGCGTACCGCAAAAAAAAAAAAAAAAAAAATCTACCACCCACGAGCAGCTCTACCTTCTCATCCTGGAATATCAGAAGAGCTTGTGAGAAACCTTCCAGGATGCCCTGAAATCAGAGGATCCCAGCCCTAGTTAGAGGTTCCATGCACTGGGGGACCAAGAAGCAAAGACAGGTCCCTTTCTGCAGAGCAGGTCCCTGGGCTATCACCTTATTCTCATGCTCCTCTTCTGGATTAAGGTACCCCAGCTGCTGTCCTCTGAGGCTCTATTTGGAAAGCAGGAATGATTACGGGGTTGGGGGAGTCTTGGGGGAGAGACCACAGACTCCGAGCAAAGGGCAGGTAGGCAGCACTGACGATTCCCGGTTGGCCCAGCTGCCATCCCTCCGTAGATCTCCAGGGTTTATCCTCTGGACCAGCAGATCTCCCTCTCAGGGTTCTCAAGGAACCCAAGGGCCTTCCTGCCTACACTCCAGGCAAATCGTATATTTCAGAGTGCTTCCTTTCTCTTTGCTGGAGGCTCCCAGCCTACTCTGAGTCCAGCAGCTGCCCTTCTTTAGCCCCTCTGTCCCTACAAACTAATACGCCTCTTCTTACTTCCCATCTCCTCTGTTAGCTGCATCCAAACCCCGGGCTGGTTCGTCTCCTCTCGGTCCCCGCCACCTCATCTTGGATTTCAGGCATCCCAGGGTGTCTGTTTGTATCATGCTGTTTTCAGTGGGTTAACTTCTTCCTCGTTATGCACACTGCTACTCACACCCACAGTACAGCCGCCTCTCACGGTCACGGGGCAGTTCTTCCAAAGAGTTCATAACACATGCAGAAGTCTGATCCCCTACCTGCTCCTTGTGAGCTGGGGAGGGGCAGGGAGAAAGGCAATAGGAAGGATTTCTACTTCACTGCATTGCTTGCCAAAGAATTAATCAGTTGTTTGACTCCAGATAACACGGTAATTAATAACGTAATAAGATGCAATTTATGGGCACTCATGCCTGAAGGCCTCTGGTCCCAAGGCCCTTGGTAAAAGGCAAAATTAAAAGCATCCATAATCTCTAAGAGGACAACATGACCAGAGCTCACGGAGGCTGAAAAGAACGGGAGGCCTCTGATGCTCCACACTCAGTGGACAGCAGCCCAGGCTCTCAGCTCGCAAGAGAACCCTCCACCCAATATCTAGACTCAGCGGAGTGGGAAGTCAGTCATACGCACGTGGCTGCCAAGCCCCCTCAACAGACTCACAAGAGACTCCTAAGAAGAACCCTCTCCTATTGGAAGAGGAGGTACAGGAAAGTCACAGCCAGGTATCCGTTGGAATCCCAGTTCTTACCGCTTAATGGCTACTGACCTTGGATATCTCTCTGCACCTCAGTTTCCATTTTACAGTGTTGTTGTGAAGGTGATTGAGAACAGCTGCAAAGCCCTTCTGAGTTTACCAAGTGCTTATTCGCGGGCATTATTTCCTGTAGTTCTTTTTTTGCGGTAGGCGGGCCTCTCACTGTTGTGGCCTCTCCCGTTGCGGAGCACAGGCTCTGGACGCGCAGGCTCAGCGGCCATGGCTCACGGGCCCAGCCACTCCGCGGCATATGGGATCTTCCCGGACCGGGACACGAACCCGCATCCCCTGCATCGGCAGGCAGACTCTCAACCACTGCGCCACCAGGGAAGCCCTATTTCCTGTAGTTCTTTAACAGCTCCCTGAAGTTTCACAGCAGACTGCCTGCCCAGTATCTACACTCATCAGCTTCTTTCCTAAGCCTCCTCCTTTTACTCCTGGGGACAATGTGCAAAACTAAAGACATTTCCCAGCCTTCCTTACAGCTACGAATGGTCAGTGAGATGTAAGCAAAAGTTGTTGGGGGGTGGGGTCCCAGGAAAGTTCTTTAGGAGACTGACTCAGCTGCAAGTATGCCCCTTTGCCCATCCCTTCTTCCTTCTAATTTCTACCTAGAATTCAGACATGATGTACGGTGCTCTGACAGCCTTCTTAGACTGTGAAGTGAACTTGGAGTTGGAAGCCATGTGCCAAAGGATGGTGAGATAGGAAGATAGCAAGAGCCTGGAGCCTCCAATGTCTATGAAACTGCCAAAGGAGCGAGAATGACCTACTTCTAGATTTTTGTTACATGAGAGGAGAATAAACCTCTATCTTGTTTAAACCAGTGCAATCCATCTTCTACTGGTAGGTGTGATTATCCTGCCTTTCAAAGTAGGAGATAGTTGCTAAGCAGAGTTAAGAGACTTGCTCAAAGCCACCTTTTTTGGTTGAAGGGGCCATAGTCACATTTCCTAAAAGAGAACATTTCCAAATGTTTTTCAGTCGGCAAAGATCCACAAATTTTAAATACCAGATGATGATCTTCTTTTGCCTGAAGATCGAAGCATCTTGCTTTTCAGAGCTGCCATTTCCTGAGGGCTCTTTTTATCTCTGGCTTTCTTTTTTACTTCTCCCTCCTCTTTGCCCTTGGTCCTTCTGCCGTTCAGTGCTTCCCAAAGCCTTTTACCTACCAGTAGGAGAACTCTGTTTGGCAACCCTGAGCCATGGACTAAGTGTGTGAAGTCAGGGACAGTGGCAGCCCTTGCCTTCAGCTCATGTCCCTGGAAGAACTGAGACAGAGCGAGCCCCTCCCTGGAGCTCCCTCTGGGGTTTCACAGCCCTCGCTCCCCAGCGTTGCAGGCAGTAGAGGACTTGTCTTCCTGTCCTCAATCAACCTCCTCCTGCCTCCTTGCATGTAGAAGGAGTGGACAGATATGCGTGAACTTCTTGGAAGTCTGTGAGAGGCTGGCAGTGGGATGACAGGTGGCCTGGTACAGGAGGATGAGCTGGGGTCACTCAGGCCCCTGGCCCTTCATGGCAGAAAGTGGAGCAGACTTTCCCTGTCCTGGGAAGATGTACAGTTTAGGAAGGAAATGCCGGGTTTCCATAATGCCTCTCATGAAGCTTTGAAATGGATAGGCGGCTTTTGCCATCCTCTGATCCATCCATGGGCTAAAAAAACCCTGCATGTTGGTCTTCGGTTTGGCAGGGTGGATTCAAGAGTGTTGAGTCAGGGGCTTCCCTGGTGGCACAGTGGTTGAGAGTCCACCTGCTGATGCAGGGGACGCGGGCTCGTGCCCCGGTCCAGGAAGATCCCACGTGCCGCCGCTGGGCCCGTGAGCCATGGCCGCTGACTCAGCCTGCGCATCCGGAGCCTGTGCTCTGCAACGGGAGAGGCCAAGACAGTGAGAGGCCCGCGTACCGCAAAAAAAAAAAAAAAAAGAGTGCTAAGTCAGACAGGGGCAACCTAAGAGAGCCCCCAAGAGTGGAGCTGGAGTGTACAACATGTGAGGGGCAAGTCCCATTCTCAGACCTGGCTGGTGTTTGAATTGCCATGTGGCAGGGAGGGAGTGGTGGAGATGTCCTTGAGAACGGGGGGACTCGGAATATAATAAAGATATATTTTACTTCTATATAAAGTATTCCGAAGGGAGAAAAGAGGTCCATATTGAGTTTTTCACTCCTCACTCAGCCCCAAAGCAGAGGAGCTGAGGAAAATGTTCTCTCTACTACTGATCCACCAGGCAATTGAAGCGAATAGTAACATAGCCAGCACAGACCATCTGCTGTGTCAGGTACTGGTGTGTTTCACATGTGTTAACTCATTTAATCTTTACAATAACAGTCTGCAGTAGGTTCTATTATTACACCCATTTTATAAAAAAAGAACAGTAAGAAACAGAGAAGTTTAGTAACTTGCCCGAGGTCACAGAGCAGGAGACCCAAACTGAGGCAGTTTGGGTTCTTAGCCGTTACAGGAACTGCTTCTCATTCGATGCTGGACTTTGGGGTTCTGGGAAAGCAAGGAGGTAGAATAACTTTGGTTCAATCCCTAGCTCAGCCATTCACTAGACTGGTTTAATTAAAATATTAAAATCTATTGCATATGTGAAATGCCTGGACCCACTCATTCCATGATAATCCATTACTTTTGAATAAGGTCTTGTTTTTCTCCAAACAGGTGCTCATTGCTCCCTCATTCGAACCTTACAACCTCCAGTGAAAGAGCAAGGTCAGATGCAATTATCCTCACTTTATCTATGAGAAAAATGAGGCCTAGCGTATTTCCTGAACTACTTCCAGAACATTCTACTATCTCTCTTTCTTTTCTTTTAAATGGTTCGAACAGTACAGAAGAAAGCAGAGCAACTTTCCCACACCCTTCCTTGGAATTCACCATTATTAGTATTTTAGTATCATGTCAGCCTTTTTTTCTAAGCACAGAGCATACTCATGTATGATTTTTAACGAGCACACATGTGATCGTGCTGTAGTCATTGCTTGCCTTGTGCACTTCACAATATGTCACTGACTAGAGGTCTGCTCCATTTTTTTTTAATGGCTCCATGATATTCTACAGCATAGATGTATTATTACTTATTTATCCCCTCTCCTCTTGTTGGTCATTTAGGTTAGTCCCAATTTTTATGTTTATAGTAAATGCTGTAATGATTACTCTTACTCAAACATTTCAGTGCACATGTTCACATGGTTTTTGCAAAATGAATTTCTAGGAGTGTAACTCTGGGTCTAATGGTATGAACATTTAAAAATGTTAAGTTCTACCAAATTATTAATCCAACAAGTTTTGCCAAACGCACATTCACACAGGGTCTAAGAGTAGCCATTCTCTATTCTTTTGTCAAAGCTGAGTATTTTCAATTTTCTAAGTTTTTATTTCTCTAGTGGGTGAAAAATAACACTCTATTGTTTTCAATTGAATTTCCCTGATTACGAGGCTGAGTATCCTTTTAATATACTTATTAGCCATTTGTATTTCTTCTTCGACAAAATCTCCTTTGTATCCTCTCCCTCTCCTTCCATTGGGTTTTGGCTTTTCTCTATTGATGCAAAGTAATGCTCTATTTTCTAGACATTGATTTTTTGTTGTTGTATATCACAAGCGTCTTCCCTCTGGTGTTTATCCCTTGTCTTTTAACTTTGTGATGTCTTTTAACTTTGTGATACCTTTTGATGTAAAGCTGCTTTAAACTAAGAGTATTGCCTTTCAATTTTTCAAATTATGAGATGTTCCCAGCTCATAGACAAATATAAAAGATAACATACAACCTGTATATTCAACACCAGCTTTGTAAAACCTTGACATTTTGCTACGTTTAAATATCCCCACCATCTTGTAATTTTCATTTGCAGTTTACTTTTACCCTTTTTAAAAGTGAAAAATAATATTTATCTTTTTCATCAAATTGCAATTGCATTTACTGACATGTCTTATACATTTCTCTGCTCCCCATTGCTTCCCCGGGTCCAGATCTTCCCTCTGGGTTGACTATTTCTAAATGAAGTGCATCCTTGATAGTGCTTTTAGTGAGAGGCTGCGGATGCCAAATTCTTTTAGTATTTTTTTATGGCTAAAAGTGTCTTTATTTTGCTTGCACTCTTAAATGGTAGCTGTGGCAGTTACTGTTAGCTGCCCAGCCCACATCTTTTCTTTCTCCTTCCTTAGAAAGGGAATTGGAACACTGATTTTATTTAGGCCATCTGTATGCTCAGCCGAAAGCCTGTATTTTCTAGACTCTCATAGCCATGAGTGGCTAATGAGATGTAAGCAGAAAACACTGAAGGGGGGAGATCTTCCTAAAGGGAGCTGACTTATCTACGAGGAGCACACTTTTACCCTTGTCCTTCTTTTGTGGAACACAGGAGCCTTCATGGGACAATGAAGAGAGAAGCCACAAGCTAAGGAAAGTAGAGCAGAAGCATGGGAATGGACTTGGGTTTTGTGATGCCCCACCCACTCCTGGGCTGCCACTTCCATGCCCCCTTGATGTGAGACAATGAAGCCTTTATTTGATTTGTTTAAGCCTGTTATTAGGTCTCTGATGCTAACAGCAAAATTCAATTTTAGGTTGATATTTAGTTTCCTCTTACCCTCTGAGGCTGACATTCTATTGTTCTTAGCATCTGTTATTATGGATGAGAGGTCTACTGTTAGTCTAATTGTTCTATCTTCCTATCTGATAATTTTAAAGATTTCCCCATGACCCTTGTTATTGTTTTTTAATGCATCGGTGATTGGATTTATTTGTATTTATCTTACTAGATTTTTAGAATGCACTTTCTGTTTAATGACTCGTGTTTTATCCAATTTGGGAAATATTTCAATAATTATCTCTTAAAATATTGATTCTCTGTCATTCCTTTCATTCGCTCTTTTTTCTAGAATTAGATAAATGTTAAAACCCCTCTCCCGGGGCCTCCCTGGTGGTGCAGTGGATGAGAGTCCGCATGCCGATGCAGGGGACACGGGTTCGTGCCCCGGTCCGGGAGGATCCCACGTGCCGCAGAGCGGCTGGGCCTGTGAGCCATGGCCGCTGAGCCTGCCGTCCGGAGCCTGTGCTCCGCGATGGGAGAGGCCGCAGCGGTGAGAGGCCCGCGTACCAAAACAAACAAACAAACAGAAAAAAACCCTCTCTCAATTGTTCCTTCTTGTCGCTTAACTACATTACATATAGTGTGTGTGTGTGTGTGTGTGTGTGTGTGTGTGTGATTCTGGGTGAATTCCTCAGTTCCTTCTTCTAGACTATGAAATATTTCTTCAACAGTGTCCTGAGTTTTTATCAACTATTGAATTTGTAAAATTTACTGACATTTTTCTTTAATTTCTAGGATTTCTAATGAGTTCTCTCTTAGAACTAAATTTTAGGATTTTAATATCCTTATTTTATTGCTGCCTAGTTTTGTTTAATGATATCTTATTCTTTACAATACGGAAGTTATAGCTTCCCTTTTCTCTAAGAACATACTAAAGATACTATAATTAAAAGTCTTTGTCCAACTGTTGTACAAAATTAGTTTCATCTAAAACATTCTTATCACAAATTAAAAAATTTGGAACTATGTGTCGTAATGGATGTTAACTAGACTTACTGTGGTAATCACTTCAAAATATATACATGTATCAAATCAATATGTTGTACACTTGAAACTAATATAATGCTATATGTCAATTAAATCTCAATTTAAAAAAAGTTGTACCTAAAAGATAGAAAAGCCATAGCTAGTTATTAAAATACTATTGGAAAAATACAAATAGAAGGATAGTTGCTAAGTACATACTCCACTTCTACTTAGAACTATGTATAGCTTTTTACTGAACATAGAGTAAAATTATAAACCTAAGCAAGGTTTGCATGAACTCACCCCTGGTTACTGTACAACCTCATATCTCACCAATATCCTCTTCACTCTGGCCATACCGACCCATATTTAGTTCCTTCAACACAAGACCTTTCCCACCTCAGGGGGAAAGGTCTTTGCACATATTGCTCTCTTTCTGCAATGCTCTTTGCCCAGTGCTTGAAAAGCCTGCCTTTTTTTGTCCTTCATGTCTTAATTAAAAAGACATCAAAATGAGAGCAGCGATTATCTATCTCTACATGGTACAATTTGATATAATTTATTTATATTTCTTTTTATTATTATTATTTTGTTTGGTTTGGATTTAAATCTTTTTTACTCCATGTACATTATGTTTTAAAAAGCAAAAAGGCACAATGAGTTATTCTAATCTTTAGTATGCTTGAAATGTGCTTGGCAAGAAAGAAAATATTGATATTACATTTCCCCCTAATGCCATTTATCGAAAAAGTAATTTCATCAAGAGTGAATTTGTGTTGCAAATGTTTTGTTGGCTGTCTGTATTAGCGTTCTTTTCTTTTTAATTGAAATATAGTTGCTGTACATGTATTAGCTTTTAATTTCTTTATGTATATTGGGATTTTGGTTTGAAGGCTCATTTTGAGTGGGAGGTTTTGGGTTTTTGTTTTTTTTTTCTCTCTCCCTCTTTTTTTTATTCTTACCCCTCTCTATCTAGCTTTTTTTGTGGTTGCCCTTACCTGGCTAGAGCTGCCAGATAAAATACAGGATGCCCTGTGAAATTTGAATTCCAGCTAAATAACAATTTTTTAGCGTAAGGAAGTCTTGAATATCGAATCAGATGTATTTATAAAATTGTTGTTTAGCTAAAATTCAAATCTAAATGGGTAAGCTGCATGTTTATTTGCTAAATCTGGCAAACTTATACCTGACCTTCTATGCCCCTAGCCAGAACCAGATTTTATTTTTTTTATTTTTCACATCTTTATTGGAATATAAATGCTTTACAATGTTATGTTAATTTCTGCTGTACAACAAAATGAATCAGCTATACATATACATATATCCCCATATCCCCTCCCTCTTGTGTCTCCCTCCCACCCTCCCTATCCCACCCGTCTAGGTGGTCACAAAGCACCGAGCTGATCTCCCTGTGCTATGCGGCTGCTTCCCACTAGCTATCTATTTTACATTTGATAGAGTATATATGTCAATGCCACTCTCTCACTTCGTCCCAGCTTCCCCTCCCCCCCCCCACCCTCAAGTCTGTTCTCTACGTTTGCGTCTTTATTCCTGCCCTGCCAACCAGATTTCCTTATGGGGATTTGGGCTCCATATGATATTTAGGGCATCAAATAAATAAATAAATGCATACATGAGGTATAACAAAACAAAAAAAAGCTGCCTTTTTAGGGCCACAGAGAAAATTCTTGCTACCTGAGAAATGAGAATTTGCTCTTCTGGGATAGGACTTTTCTGCTGCTTACAACCTGTAAAAGACTGGTGCTGGAAGCTCAGCCCTTCCTCAGCTCTCCCCACAGCCTCAGAACAGCACCTTCTCTCTGATGTCACCATGATCATCACTTGTAAATCCACCCAGTCAATAGAGCATTGTCTGGTACACAGGCCAAGAGAGTTAGATGTTGTGAAATCGTGATTTACAAAAGAAAGAGAAGAGGCAATTCCTATCCCCAAAGAGTTTATAATCTAGTTTGAAGTCCAAACAAACACAAGAAAAAAGATAGACTGAGTCTGATACTGAAGAAAGCAGTGAATTGAGACAGTGTTCTAAAAAAGGAACCAATATTTACTGAGCGTCTATTATAAGCTCTCTTGATCATCTCACTTAATTCTCATTGCAGTTTTATGAGGCAGGACTGATCATCCTGATTTGATAGAGCAGGAAATGGAGGCTCAGAATTATTAGATGTCTTGTCCGATGTCACAGGATTAATCAATAGGTCTTCTAACGCCACACGCCTTTCACTAAGCCGTGGACCAGTGCTGGTTAGTTAGTGCTGGGAAACGTGGGAAAGGGAGGTCAAATAACAGTGGTCCCATTTTAAGACCTTAAAATGCAAAGTTAGAAAAACATTACAGCAAATCTTATTCTAAAAGGGCTACCCTGCAACGTTTTCCATCAGTTTTTTCCTGGGCTTTCCAAGAGACAGACCTTAGATGGATCAAAAGGTATTGACCAAGGTCTTGGTAGAACAGGAATGGAATTCAGAACTATGACTGTTGACTTTTTGGTAGTCTGTTTAGATGTCTATCCCTGACTTGTTTGAGCCCTAGACTATTTCTGGAGGGCTTATAGTAACTTGAATCACCACACTAAATGCTGTTATGAAATAAACTGGATTTTGATGAATTCCCTTGGAAAGTGAGTTATCGCGTTCTGAGAGAGCTGGGTGCTGTAACGTTTACATTCCCGAGCTGGGAATGACTATGTTTCATCAGAGTGACAGGGATACCAGCAGCTTACTTCTGTCTCCTCAAGTGTGTGGCAATGAAGTTTACAGCATCGCACACCGTCAACCTTTATGCAAACACAGCTCTTTTCTGGCGCCTTCTCAGCCTCTTCCATGGAATGGGGAGAACAAGACAGAGATAATATTTGCTACAAGTTGAGTTTGCAGCCTGCCCACAAGACGGAGATTTCACAAGTGCTGCCAATGTAGAAAATGCTAATATTTATGTGAGGTTATTCTGAGGACTGAGTTGGGGGAAGTGGTAAATTGTGCTGGAAACAAGTTGGGAAACCTTACAACTGTGTTTGTGGGCCTGAACTTTTTTCAAGTATAGGAGAAATCGGAGAGGCAGAGAACGTTTTCCCATGAGCTTGCCCCTCCCTGCCAACACCCTTGAGAAAAGCAATAGAGGGAGTTAAGCCAGGAGAGTACAGACTTAAATTCTGCCCATCACTACTTCTCAGTGTGAGCAAGTATGATTAGGAGATACGGCTGAAGCTAATCATAATAGGACCTGATGTTTGTGCTTATAATTTTCCATTTCCATTCATTCATTCTCTTACTCATGCATTTATTCAGTAAGTGTTTATGGAGTGCCTACTATGTATCAGGCATGTTAGTGAGGCCTTGGAGACAATGATGAGGAAACACTGATATGGTCCCCACCCTGATGAAGCTATAATTCAGTGAAAGGGGCAGGTATTATGCAGTCAAAAACCACTGTGAGGTTACTACCAATAAGAGTTCATGGTATTCTAAAGCTCTATTCTATGTGTCAGGGACTGTTCTAGGAGCTGAGAATACAGCAGTAAACAGGGTAAAATCCTGTCCTCATTAATTTTATGTCCTAGTACAGGAGACAAAACACAACTGAACATAAAATTTCAAAATAAACAGAAAATGTAATTTCAGTGCTATGATAAAAACAAAGCAGAATAAGTGGTTAGAGTGTGAGTCTAGGCAGGATGGTATGGAAGGATCCCTCTGAAAGGATGACTCGTGAGCAGGGAACCAGAAGAGCTGTGAGAGAATCCCACAGAGATCTAGAGGAAGATCATTCCAGGTGGAGAGAACAGCACGTGCAAAGGTCCTCAGGCTGGAAGGACAAGGGCTGCATGTGGAAACAGACTGTAGGTGGGCAACAGTGGTGGGAAGGGGGTCAGCAGGAGCCCAGAAGGGAGATGGTGGGGGCTTGGGCCTGGATGATGGTGGTGGAGGAGGTGAGGTGGTGTGAGCTTTGGAATTTCTTCTATTATAAGAGGGTTCCACCCGGTTAGGGAGGCCAAGGCAGACTTTCCTGAAGAAGCAACACTTGCACTGAGATCTGAAGGCTGAGTAGAAGTAGCTAGGTGAAGACAGGTGCGTGCCCTGTGGGGGCAAGTTAAGGCTGAGGTGCTGAAAGAAGATCTGGGCGCCTAGGCAGCAATGAGCGGGGAGGGGAAGCTGGAAACATGGGAAGCACAGACTCCGTGGGGCTGTGTGAGCCCTGTGGAGGACCTTGGGCTTTTTTCTAAGGGTGGTCGGGAGTCATGGAAGGGTTTTCAGCAGAACAAACCTAGCGGATATGAGCCTCGGAAAAGCTTCTGAATGCAGGAGGGAAGAAGCTCCGGTTTCTTACCGACATTCACCCTCTGAGGGAGGCTCTCCTGTCCCTATTTTACAAACAAGGAAACCGAGTCTCAGACAATTGATGGCACTCGGCAGGGCCCACAGAGATGGCTGACTCTGGGGTCCAGAGCCATTGCCCTTTGTACCTGTTTGCCTTTATTGCCCCTTCCCACCACCCCCAGCAACACCCCTACCCGTGGCCAGAGCACTCGATAGTGACAATACAATTATGGTTATTTCTACCTGTTCCTTCTCAGTCTGGGCATTACTATGTCCCCCTTTCCATATTTCCAGGGCTTTGACTTCATTCTCCACGGTGGAAATTTCCAGACTTGCAGGTGTGGTCTTCATTTTCCTACCCCAATTTACATTTTAGAATTAATCATTATTTTTTTTATGGGGTCCAGGAGGAGTGACATACTGTTACTAACATTCATTCATTCCTACCAACAGCACCCCTCTCACCCTCCCTCCCTCTCTCCCTCAGACTTTCACTGGACTCCATCTATGCACCTGGCATCAGGTTCACAGAAATTATTCTTGTCCGGTTTGGAGAAAAAGATATGAAAACCAACCGTCACAAATTAAATTGGTAATGATGTGTGAAGAAGTTGGCCAGATGTTTACCTTGCTGGAGACCCAGGGAAGGTAAGAGGTGAGGAGAGAGGCAAGATTGGGTCAAAAGAGGGAAAAGGATGCAGACAGAGTTTCCCAAAGAAACTTGCAACTTGGTTGCAATCTAATCCAATAGTAGACACTGTGTAGGAAAAGTCTCTTTAAAAATGTTCTTGGTGTTTCCGGTCCTCACAGATTGTGATAACAAGGAAGATGTGGGCTGACAGAGCATGAAATTTTCAGCAGCTATGGAATAAGAGGTCCAGAAACGGGGACTAGTGCTTCTTGAGACCATGTGGTGAAAGAGACCCCGAGAACAGTAGATGATGGGAGGGAGGGGTTGGGGTGCCCTCAGTCTTTCCCACGTCTGCCTCTGCTCCCCTGCCCTGCTAGGCACGAAGATCAGTTGATCTTACGGGGTGAGGAGAGCTGCTCGCGTGTTATTGTTTCCAATGGCTGCGGGCTGTGTTTATTTATTTACTGATTTATTTTGCCAAACTCAGGTTTATTGACAGGACTCAGCCAGCCCCTGGGCTCTTCCAGCCCACCGACCACAGTGCACAGAGAAATAATTAGTTGCTGAGGTGTCGGGAACAAATGTCCAACTGACATCTTCCCTTCACCAGAGTCAAATTCAGCAGTTTTCCTGCCTCCCGATAAATTACCAGCCTCGTGCTGCGTTCCTCTCCCTGCCACCTACCTGGTAGGGCTTTTCTCACTCATTAAGAGCAGAGCCAACCCCCTGGCCTGACTTTGATCTATAACGTGTCCCCCTTTTCGCCTTTTCATCTCATTTATTCCTTTCTGATGGACGTGGGAAGGGGAGAGTGCGGCTTGAGTAAGCTCTGATTCCTCCCCACTAAGAAAAGCTGGGCTCTCCCTGTTTCTCTTGGAGATCTCGGGAAGGGAAGGGGTAGGCTGTTAATTACTTCGTATCGGGGCAGTGACGTTTATCTCCTTGGGGGCATCCTGAGGGTTTTTTGCAGATGTGATCAAAGTAGGGTGCCCTTTCAAAAGCCATGCTCTGTTCTGAACAGTATACAACTTCTGTGCTCCGAAACCTCTAGAAAAGGCAGGGTGGAGTATTGGGGGGTAAGGAGAGGAATGACTGGGGCTGTGGAGGTGGCGGAGAACACCAGAATACAGAGATGTGCTAGGCATGTGCTTTAGAGACGTCAGTTGGGGCTGACAGAGTGGGTAATAACAGGGCTGGCAGGAAATTTGTTTATTCATTCACTCAGCTAATATTGGTGGAGCTCTTTTATGTGCCAGGTCCTGGGGATGCTGGAATTAGCTGAGTATGGTCCCTACAGCTGGCCGGCTGGGGAGTCTGGGGAGTCATACTAAAGAAGTTGACCTTTATTATGAAGGTGCTGGACAGCCTCTGAACAAGTTTAAGAAGGGGAATGATGTGATCCAATTTGCATTTTAGAAAGATCACTCTGGAGGCCGGGTGGAGGAGGGATTGGGGGCGGGACACTGAAGGACACCGGAGACCTCGTGAGAAAACTCTTGTAATAGCCTGACTGAGAAAGGACTAGGGTCCAGCAGAGGCTGAGGCAGTAGGTATAGAGGGAAAAGACGTTTTGGAAGTGCAGTCAGTAGGACTTAAGAGGTTGGGGTTAAAATAGGTTTAAACCTCTTATCTTACAGCTTAGAGAAAGTTCAAGGATCTGGTTCAGGTCCTGTAGCCTGTCAGAGTTGGCAGAACAAAGCTGTTACTTCAACTCCCTGACTTTCCCCTGAGGATCCTGTTCACCACTTACAAGCCGCTGCCTCTCCCCCAGACGAAGACCCGGAAGTTGTCTCCCCTTACCTTACCTCACAGAAACTCAGGACTGGAAGATGTTCTTAAAGGTGGTCTCATCCAACAGTTTATATAATCACCAACCCTGTCTGCAGTCTTCCCACTTCCCACTTCTCGGGCTGTGCACTCTATCCTTGGAAAGCTTCCTTCCAAAACTATACCCAAATCAATCTCCAACAGATTCTGCCCATTACCGTTAGTTCCACTTTGGGAGGTCACAAAAACCAAATAAAACACAACACACAGCAGATTGGAAAGCTCCTGATGGGTAGTGAATTCTCCTCCCAGAACCAGATCTACTTGGGAGAAGGATATGACTGCAAACGTTTGTCAAGCACCAAACATCAGGCGTTGGGAGGGTGGGTAGATCACCTTCTAAGAGCAGTCACTTGACTGAGCCACCCCTATCACTGGGCGAGGGCACTTGTCATCATCTGGGCAATGCAGGAAACACTTTGATAAAACATTGCACACTCTAACTCCTGGATTTCTGGACTCCACACCCAGTATCTCCCACCTCCTGCTCTCTGCGATGTACAAAACAATCCACCAGGTCCTTGTCTGTTCCTGTGAACTATTCCCTCCTACCTGAGGGTGAGGAGTGAGCCCGTGTGAAATCAGAGAGCTGCAACTCTGCCCTCTTCACTAAAACCCTGCAACCAATCTAATGATCTGATTTATCGGCTTAGATACAAACAGCAGTTAGGCTCCAGTTCTAACGTTTAATTGGCTGTACAGTGGTGTGCAATCATGACCTCTCACTAAACTCTTCCTATTAAGCTTCCATGTTTACATAGCACCATAAATTCACTCATCAGTCTTCTGGAAACTTCTCCAATTTCTGCCTCTTTCTGTGGAGCCAATTATTTCCCTGTTTGTCTTGCAGGTCTATTTGAAGCCTGACTTCCTGAACTATAGACACAGAGCATGTGAATCAGCTCTTCCCTCTTCCTACTGCCGAAGCTGGAGATGCTCCAGGTCCGCCCTTTGCCCCATCAATTTACTGCTGCAATCATTCACTGGTTTCCTCTTCTTGAAGCATCTTTTGGTCAGGGAACCCTTCTCCTCCTTGGGTCACTATGACTTTCATTGCTTGGACCTCTTCTCAGCCGGGCAGTGACATATTTCAACCTTGTTCAAAGGGCCCTGTGCCCCTCTCCCTCCTGAATTAACCCAAACTTATTAATACAAGTTTTGCAGCAGAATAAAAAAGTAAATAAAGCTGTAAAAGCTCAGGAAAAACATAAATAGTGACAGAAATGAAACCAACATACTTCCAAGCCAGGGTTCAGGAAATAGAGAAAATATGCCTGGAGAAAAATAAAAGAAAATTTAAAGCTTATTGATAATAATAACACACACAAATAAGTGGAGACTATAGTTACATAATAGATATCATAAAAATAGAATATTTTTAGAAATGAAAAAAATACTAAAATTGACTCTGGATGACAAATGTGTGAGATGTAGGATAACTTGGAAAATTAAACAAAAACATAGAAGGATTAAATAAACAGATAATTATAATGCATGAAAAAAATAATAGACTAGCTGTACAGGAAAATTTACTCTATAGAGAATAGGAATCAAGAAAGCTTAACAAATAAGGAAATAGTAAATAAAGATATAATGGTAGAAAGTTTCCCAGAGTTTTTTTAATAAAGAATTTAATCTGTATAGAGTCCCTTTTAGAATTAATGACCAGAGAAAGACGATCAGAAAATATCATTGTAAAGCTTTAAAGACAAAGAAAGGATATATCAAGTAAAAAAGGAGAGAAACAGAATTTAAAACTCTGGGATCTTGCAACCTAAACGACAGAAGCAAAGGGGATTAGGAAGGCGTATAAGAGTATTAATTACAATGTCACATAGCTACACTGTTACACTCCAATCAGAAAGAAGGAAAACTACTTTTTTTTTTACATATATAAATTTATTTATTTGTTTATTTATGTTTCGCTACGTTGGGTCTTTGTTGCTCCGTGCAGGATTTCTTTCGTTGTGGTGAGCGGGGGCTACTCTCCGTTGGGGTGTGTGAGTTTCTCATTGCTGTGGCTTTTTTTTGTCTTGTGGAGCACGGGTTCTAGGCGCCCAGGTTCAGTAGTTGTGGTGCACGGGCTTAGTTGCTCCGCGGCATGTGGAATCTTCCCGGACTTTTGAATGACAAGGCAAGTACAGTAGATGACAGTATTCTCCAAGTTAACTTACAGTTTTGATACTATTAAATAAACAGTAAAGATATGGAAACTATTGTAAATTATGATACTTAAGAATAAAAGTAATTTGGAAAGCTTTGTTCATTTCTTCTATAAACATTTAATGAGCTTCTACTGTATGTCATGCTGCTTGCTAGAAACTTGCACTCACAGGTTATTTTTTTAATTTCACAGTGAGAATTACTAAGATGCTATGGTACTGACTTAAAAACAGAATACATTCCAGAAATAGACTCTAAAGAGGAACTATTTTAAAAATATGTGACAAGAGAAGTATAAGGGACCACAAGGGAACACATAATTGTATATTTTGTTGGGATCACTAGAAGCAACGTGGAGAGAACTCCAGATCCATAACTTACACCATATAGCACTGTATATCTGAGTGGATTAGAGGCACGATATTGAAAAAAAAAAAAAAGAATAAAATAAATCTTATCCTTCCTAACTGTGGAGGGGAGCTGATTTCTTCCTTGCTTGAATCATAACATTTTCATTAATAAAAACGTCAGGTTAAGATCCATATAGAGTTAAAAGTTCATGAAAAACAATAAAACCCAGATATTAAGGAAATGAATGGGAAATGGACATCACAGATAACAATGGAGAAAAACCTGTGAAAAAGTTTTATATTCAACATAAACAGAGAGCCTACACATGTCTACAAGGCATAAAACCACATGTCTATTGACCCTGTAGCTGGAGAATGTAAACAAATATCAAATGCAATATTCTTTTCTGCCTGTTGAGGAAGATGACCCATGTCATATGTAGTTAATTTCTTTTTTTAAAAAATTTTTGGCCGTGCCACACAGCATGTGGGATCTTAGTTCCCTGACCAGGGATCGAACCCATGCCCCCTGCAGTGGAAGCACAGAGTCTTAACCACTGGACCGCCAGGGAAGTCCCTGTAATTAATTTTTTTTTCCTGTAATTAATTTTTAAAAAAGAAAGATAAAGCAACTGTGAGCTCCCACTTCCCGTCTATTAGCAAAAACAAGCTAAAATAATAAAACCCAATGCTGGTGCAGCTCTCTGCAGACAGGAGTTCTATCACCAGTGTCAATGTTAATATTCTGGAGGACAGACCATAAGTAACCCATATATGAGGCCATCTTCAGGCTTGTGTTTCCCCTCCTGGGAGAGTCTGTTCTTTATGGGAACACTGCTTATAATAGTGAAGACCCAAATCCTCACACATCAAGGAGAGGTCAAGTAACTGGAACCTCAACTATTCAAAGAAATATTATAAAACCATTGGCCACAAATTGAAAGTTATTCAGATACCTGGGAAAAGTATATACAATGCTTTTAAGAGCAAAGTACAGAATGCAAGATCCACTGAGCATAACAAATTTGAAATTTTATGTATTTATAGAAATCCGTAGAAGAGACTCTAAGAAGTGGTGATGGCTGTGATGATAATAAAAACCAGTGTTCATTGACCCTTTATTTTTGCCATGCTCTGTCCTTCATATGCAGTAGGCATGCTCTCCAGAGCAAACATG
The DNA here is from genome assembly GCF_963924675.1 of Phocoena phocoena. Lineage (NCBI taxonomy): Eukaryota > Metazoa > Chordata > Mammalia > Artiodactyla > Phocoenidae > Phocoena > Phocoena phocoena. The sequence continues at coordinate 132,188,973 of NC_089219.1, read as the reverse complement.
CAAAGGTAAGTAACTTGCCCAAGGACTGGGGTGTGTTTCAGCTAAAAGCCTGGAGAGTCATCGTCAGAGGGAACCTGGCTTTCCTAACCGCCCCCTCAGCTCTGTGGCCGAGGCCACATGGAATAACAGCCTTGTCCCCCTCCCTCCTTTCATATATACAAGCCCCCAGCCCCGTGACTGTGGAATTGTCTGTGGTGTTTACTGTCCTGTGACCCCCTTTTCCAGCGAAGCCATTTCCAGAAGACGGCTCCACAGCATTCTCTTCTAACTCACTTCTCTTTCATGCAACCTCCTCTTTCCCAATGAATATTTAGCACCAACCTTCTTTAAAATGATTGTAAAAGCATTCTTTATAATCAGGCTCTCTGTCTGAGCCAAACATCTTCTGGAAGGCCCTTGGCCTCCCCACTCTCCTCTGGCACGCTTTCATCACATTCCAACAGGCAGAATAGAAGCACTTTTGAACACTTAGACAAGGTTTCCTCGCAGAACATTGCATTTGAGGTCAGGCGACAAAAGAAGCGTGAGCTGGGATGCAACCCTCCCAGGGCTAGTCAGCCACCCCCAGGGTTTGGGGAGCTCCTTTTCTGCCGTGACGGGTGTCTGGGCCTCGCACACAAGTGCGGGAAAGACTCCATCACAAAGCTGTTCAGTCCACATCAGGAGTTGAGAAACTAAGGCCTATTTTCATACAATCTGCTAGCTAAGAATGCTTTTTACATTTTTAAATGGTTGGGGAAAAAAGGAAAAGGAATATTTCGTGTGACATGAAACTAATGTGAAATTCAAATTTCAGTATCCATAAATAAAGCTTAATTGTGTACATGGCCACACTCATTCTGTGCCCATTTGGCCCATATGGCCCTCAAAGCCTAGAATGTTTACTACCTGTCCATTTACAGAATCTTTGCCGACTCCTGGTCTAAAGGAATGTCTGTTCTCCTTGAAGGCTGCCCCCGCGCCCTGACCTGCCATCTCAGTGCCCCCCTTGGTAGGGCAGAAGGAGCCCGAGGCTGCTGTGGATTCTTTGTGCTCCCGGTCTCAGCTCTCCTATCTAGGTCTCAATGGAAAACACTCCTGGTTCTCTTTCTTTTGGACCTTGCTATTCAAAAACCTCCCAACCCCATAACCATGGAGTTATATATATTAATATACATGGTGTTTATTTTCCTGTGACTTCTTTTTTTTTTCATTCTAAGGCCATGGAATGAGTCCCTGCAGAGAAAAATAGTATTTGTGACCATACAGCCACTTATTTACCCATGGCCTAGAGAGGGGACCTGGATGGAGAGGTGAAGGCTGTCCTTAAAGGGCTTAGATGTTGCCTCTCCAGTAGAAGTGGAATGATTCGAATGTTCCCAGCGCAAGAGATACGCGCTTGGTGTCCAGTGGGAGTTGAATCATAACCATCAGAGCAAGCCAGCCCACTTCTTCATCAAGAATGTGTCCGGGTCCACCCACTGGACTTGATGTCAAAAGCTTGGTCTCTCTGCGCTGGTGCAGAATCGAATCTCAGAGACAGAGTTCTGGGTGAAGTAGAAATGAATAGCTTTATTGCTTTGCCAGGCAAAGGGGGACACAGTGGGCTCCTGCCCTCGAAAACTGTGTGTCCGCAGCCAGGAGGATTTGATGAAGGGTTTTATAACAGTGGTTCAAGGGTGGGGTTGCTGATAAGATCAGGGTGTGTGCAGGGCCTCCACTCCCTTAATCCCCTCTCAGGTGGTTGTCTCAGAATGAGCTTCTCCGGTCCCTTTAATCCTGCCTCTGGTGGTTTTTTGGCTTCTCCTCCCTTGATTAGCAATTGTTCGAAACTGCCCTTTGTAACTCAGGGAAGGTCATGGAGGCTGGAGTCTTGCCTACCAGAAACGGGCAACCAAAAGGCCTCCGTGCTCAGGAGTCCCACAAGGCCTCCCTTGGTTTCAGTCTCAGCACACTAGAGGTCCTTTGTTTTTTTGAAATCTCCTGTCTCCCAACCCTTTCCTTGGAACTCTCAAGAAGAGGTTTTCACTTTAATAAAAAAAAAAAAAGTTAGGCCCTGCTCTCAGTCCAGAGAATTTATCTTACAAAGATGTCTCAGCAAGAGAATAGAGAAGCACTATGATTCATTGTAATAAGATAGATATTGTGACAAGAAAGATGTTAACATCTTCATGAAGGCCCTGAGGGGAAATTTGCATAAAATAGTCTCTTTGTTGCTTAAAGAGCCACTGATGCCTTATTTAAAAAAATCAAAACCCAGTTTTGTTAAATATTCAGTCTGGGAATGATTTGGAGTATTTCCCTTATCTCCTGGGTGTCTGTTTTTTTTTTTTTTTTGACAGAATCACAGATGCTTAGAGTTGAAAAGGTCCCAGTCATTCCTCAGCTCATTTTCCTTGAGGGCCCGGGGATGGGCACACTGTCTTATTCCTTCTGGAACCCATGCTTCCTAAAGTCTTGGAAGAACCAGAGGACAGAGACTCGGAACTCTGAAAAGATAACAAGAAATCCCTTTGCTCAAGCCTTCCTCCATTTATACACTCATCCATCTGTTCCTTCAACTCCATTAAAAAAGAAAATCTCAGTTGGATTTGGAGTCTCCTGAAATTTATTTTTCATTTTTGAAATTTGTCTAATATTTTGGACAGATTGTTTCTTGAACACCCCCAGTGGCAGGGAGCTCACCACCTCTTAAGACAGGAAATGCTACTTTGGGCAGGAATCTGCCTCCCACTAACCTCCCCCAGTGGTTTTAGCCCTTCCTTTGGGATTAATGAATGACTTCTTCTTTGTGGCTGCTCTTCATATGGTTGTAGACAATGGTTGTATATCTTCGTAGGGCCCTACAATAGCAAAGTTTTTTTTTAATTTTGTTTTTTCCCAATCATACAGTAACATTAAAAAGTTCCTCTGAGCCCCATCCCTCTAGCTGCTTTCTGATGGTGTCACAATGTCAATAGATGTTCCACAAGAGACCATCTCCATCCCTGAAAGCCAAGTGGTTCTCTTTTCTTAAGCAGATGCTCCTCCAGAAGGAAAGACTGAAGGAAAAGTAGCGGCTAGACCTGTATCATCCTAGGGTTTGAGGCAAGTCACCTGAGGGCAAAAGACTTCAGCTGCAATGGCATTTAATAAAGAGCTGAATTTACACTCTGCACCTTACTGGGAGATATGGCAAGTTCTTGGAGGAGCTGGACTCTATAGCTGTAGCTGGTGTCAGGCATGATGGGAAGTTTGGGGGAAATGCTCGTATCCTCCCGGGTATCAGATACCCAGGCAGGGGACTTTGCTGAGTGCCAGGAGATAAGGAGGGCTGAGCGTCCTTGCTATGGGACAGGGACATTTGATCAGTGAGGGATCATTGGAAAGAATGAGGAGGGGGAAGGTCCTAATCGAACCAAGTCAATGTTTTTAGCCTTTGCCAAAGCCGGGAGGTGGCTCAGAAGTGGGTGGTGAGCAGAGGTTTCCTCCCTCATTCATTCACCCGGCCACATCCCCCTCTCCAGTCCAAAGAAGTCTATTTATCAGTTCCACACATCCAGCATGGATTTTTTAGCAGAGCGCCAGCAGCGCCAATGGCAGCCTGACTGCCCGTGGGCACCAGGAATCGTTACTGTGTTACCTGCCTCTGCCCGGTGTCCCAGCCCTGCACCCTGGCCCACGGCTGCAATCATTATTCTTTGCAGAGATTCTAGTGGGGACAAGAAGCAAACAAAAACAAATGGCCAGCCCTTCTGTGGCCCAGTTCCTAAGGGAGGACATCTATATATAGCCCTTCCAGAGTAGGTTTGCGGCAGGGGTAGCTGGAGGCCGAGCCAGACCACAGAGGAGAGGTGAACTCCCAGTGGAATATTCTAGACTCCATTTTATTTCAAACCAACAGCCAATCTCAATGTGACTTTATGAATCAGGGAAGAAACCCTGTAAAATGATCCCTATGTTTTTCTCCTACTTCATGGTCCTACCTTGCTCACTGTCTTATGAAGAGAGTACCAGTGTGATGGCCAGAATTTGTTCTTTACGCTTCCCTTTCCTGTTTCCTCCTTTTTACTAAATGAGCATCTAGGGGCACGCAGAGCACTGACAGATACGCTTTGACAACTGTGACTCTAGACCTGGAAAGGACTTCTAGACCTGGAAAGACCTTTGTGGTCATGTACTCAACCCCTGTGTTTTTTCAAATGGAACAAGGGTGGGGCGGGGGTGTTGAGAGCAAGGCCTCTCAGATGTTAAGAGAGACCTGGGGTACTTCAACTTTTCGAGGCTCCTTGTATATTAAAATAAAAGAAACAATTAAAAAGGAGGGTTATAAAAATTGTACAATACTTCAAATGTTTATATTTTATAAATTAGAGCTCTTTACAGAAAACAGACAATGCAATATATTTTAAGAGTCACAAAACCTAGAAAAATATTAATCCACAGTCATCCTGCACTACAGGCAGTGTTGTATGGTCACAAAATCAAGTCTAAGTTTGAACCATGAACATCTTTTTCCTTCAGTCCCATCAGTGTATCTTTAGGGCTGTGTATAACTTTTTTAAAGAGAAGGTCAAAAGTCTACTTTTAGGGCACAGTGAATGTAGAGGCCACCTAGCTCTCCTGCTCTTTTTGTCTCTTCTGAGTTCTTCCAGAAACCAGCTGTGTGACCTTGACCACCTCATCTTCATCAGGGTAGAGGACCTAACTTTGCATTTTTGGCTTTCTTTGATTTAATATCTTACTAAAGTTCTGCTTGTTTAAAACACATAAAAATCAAAACTTTTATTTCATGCTGGAGTCATCGATGAAGCAAACCTGGGGCAGAGGAAAGATCCTGGTCATAACAGCCCACTGGTTTGTGGTAGTCACCTCCAAGATGGTACCTAATTATCCAAACTTCCCATATACCCTCCTACATTGTGTAGGACTGGCCTTGTTACCAACAGGATACTGCGGAAGGGAGGAAGTGTGACTCCCAAGCCTGGATTGGCAAAGACGTTGTGGCTTCTGCCTTGCTTGCTCTTGGAGCCCTCACTCTGAGTGAAGCCAGCTGCTGTATCCCGAGGATACACAAGTAGCCCATGGAGAGGGAGGATCAAAGGGTGATGAACTGAGGCCTCCTACCAACAACTAACACCATGTGAGTGCACCATCTTGGAAGTGGATCCTCCAGCCCCAGTCAGGCCTTCAGATGACAGCAGCTCCAACAGACAGCTTGACTGCAACCTCCCAGGATACCCTGAGCCAGACCACCCAGTGAAGCCACTCCCAGTTTCCTGACATTAAGAAACTGTGTGTGAAAATAAGGGGCTTCCCTGGTGGCGCAGTGGTTGAGAACCTGCTTGCCAATACAGGGGGGACACGGGTTCGAGCCCTGGTCTGGGAAGATCCCACATGCCGCGGAGCAACTGGGCCCGTGAGCCACAACTACTGAGCCTGCGCGTCTGGAGCCTGTGCTCCGCAACAAGAGAGGCCTCGATAGTGAGAGGCCCGTGCACTGCAATGAAGAGCGGCCCCCGCTCGCTGCAACTAGAGAAAGCCCTCGTACAGAAACAAAGACCCAACACAGCCAAAAATAAACAAATAAATAAATTAAAAAAAAAAATAAAATAAAATAAACTGTGTGTGAAAATAAATGTTTACTGTTGTTGTAAGCTGCTAAATTTGGGAGTAATTCATTATGCAGCAATAAATGACTAATATCGTCATTTTACACACCATACATAAGTGACTAACCTGGGTCACCTAAGTTACTTCCTGTAGTTGTAAACCACCTTCTCCTTGTCTGGCCTGGTGTCTAAAATTCTTGCACTTGAAGGTCATTCTCTTCTAGACATCAATTTTCAGGAGTGTCATCTTAAAAGGCAAAGACCTCTGTACATGCTTTTATCTTAACCCGTAAACTGCAATGAGCTAACCTCTGAATGAACATTAGTTCATAACCAGCTGAGAGGAGAGTGCTCCTGGGAGATGGGACTTGTGGGTAAGAGATGGGAACAAACTTTTGCTGTTGATTAGAAAATAACTGAGTATAGACTCAAAGTCAGACAACCAGCTTGAGCTCTTGCTTCATCTACAAGCTGTGTGGTCACAGGCAAGCCATGTAACCTCATGAGCCTTAGTTTCCCCATCTGTACAATGGGAATGATACAAGTATCTAATTCACAGTTTGCCCTCAGTCTTCCTGCAATGAGGACAAGCAATAATAAGACATCAAAAACATTTTATAAGTCAGAAAGCTTTACACAAAAGTTAGTTTATTTAAGGATAATCTCTAAACAGAAAAGTCAACTTCCCAAGATGCGTTCTTCCCCCATTTGCTAAGTGCCTTTTCTGTGCCATGAATTATTAGGAGTGGGGACATACAAATGAATAAAATAAGTTTCTTGTCCTCAAGGGGTTCACAGTACTTGGAGTTATAAATAAGAAAACAGGCAATCATTGTAGAGTGCAAAAAGTGCTAAGAACAGGATAATTGATTCCTTTCTTCATCAAACATTTATTGAGTGCCTTTCCCCACAAGGTAATGTGTTGGATGCTATTGATACGTGAACAATGATTAGGAAGCCCACTGAGAAGCCTGCCAGGAGGCGGTATCATTAAGCACGATCATAAAGTTTAAGGAGGAGCGAGCCCAGTGAAGTTTAAGAGTAGGGTAATACAAGCGGGGTGCATCAAGGCGTGGAGGTGAGCGCCAGCATGGTAAATTGGGGCCACTTCTCCCATCTCAGCACCCCGGGTAAAGTCAACACCATTAAGAGAAACCAGCCCTGAAGGACGGCTGGAGAGTTTGGGGTGCCTGGCTGACCCAGAACCTTGTTTAACCAGTTTACACTGGTCAACAGTGTGCCTGATGCCCCCAGTGGGAGTGCCTGTCAACTCCCAGTTACCCAACAGTGTTATCTCAGACCAATGCTCCTGGTTCTGCATGGTTATGGGTCCTTGTGCACTGTGAGTGACTTCGAGAATACCTACTAACTTAAATATTAGCCCAACCAATAATTAGGTTAATTAAGCTAATAATTAGGAGGATGGATTTATTATGTGGGAAGTCGTCTAGGGTATGCCAAGGCCAATTAAAATTAAAATTAAAAACTGCCGTTTGGGGTTCCCTGTGTCCCTGACCTCTCTGTTGGCTCAGACCATCCATCCTTGACTGTGCACATGAAGGAAGCCCCTTTTCCTTCATGCTCGCACCTGCTGCTCAGAGCTTACAGCTAGCTGCCAAGGTGAAGTGGAGAGAGCAAGTGTCCTTTGGGGTCACAAGCCCATTATCTGATGCAGAGAAATGTCTTGTTGCCCCCAAATGAGCAAAGTAAAAGATCATCTGATTTCATTTCTTCATCAAGATGGATGATTTCCAAGTGTTGAAACTGAACTAGACGCTTAAACCCATTTCCTTCCAAGGCCCAGTCCTGGCAACGTCGTCTCCCTCGGCTGCTGTATCCAGCCCTCGGCGATAAGAAAGAGGAGCTCAATACGAAAGGGCATTTAATTTGATTTCCAGGGTAATGTATCCCCCAAAGATGCAGATTCCTCTATCACTGGTTAGAGTTATCCAGACATCCCTGAGTACAAGAGGGAGCAGAAACAAGTCCTATAAATGGGTACTAGGAGTCTGATATCTTCGCTCAAATAAGACTCATTTTTTTAAGGGATTGCCCTTCTGGGCAAGGAGCCTGAGGATTCTGTGTCACTCCTGGCTTGTCTCTTACCTCCCAGCCTCTTCCAGCTATTGCATCTTGGTCAACATGCTGTGCTCTAAGTCATTTCTACTTAGGATAATAAAAGTAATGATTCTTCATGCTGATGGGGAAGAAAGGCTGTTAGCTTCTCTCTTTCGGTTGGTTCTTGTTGTAAGCTGCTCTGGGTCTCCATCTCAGCCTCAGACTAGCTTGTCCAACTCTCTTCTCTTTGTCAAAGTTCCCAAGAACTCAGTTTTCCCAAGATGGGCTCTGCCTACTAGCCACTCTTGCCCCGTGGTTCTTCTCCCATTGAGGTTCATTGTGAAGGGCAGTGCCGCCATCTCAGGTTTCTCCTTCGTTTTTACCTCCAGAATGACAAATACCTGGGCCCCCTTTGCCTTAAACGATTTGCTACAAATCCTGAGCTTTGGCCTTCAGTCTCCATTCCTGAGTGTATGACTCAGCAAACTCTAGGATGTTTGGCCCTCTCACTGCTAAATGATTCACTCACAAACAGCAGCCTCGTAGCATACGTGGCTGAGATTTGTGTCTCCGCAAAATCACACATCTCCACATGTCAAAGATCTTTGGGGCTGCTGGTACATGGTAGGTGATAATGTTAGCTTCTTGCATGCCAAGGGTCTACTGAATTAGAGTGTCTTTGGGTTACAAAGTGTAAATAGGAAATAAGGATTTAATTGGGAATGGCTGCCATTATTATTTGTCAATGCAAAAGATAACTAGAATAAAGAGATACCAGTTCTGGGAATTTTCCCAATTATATCTTATGCTCTAGTAGTAAAGCTTCAACCTTCTTTGGCATCCAGCGGGGCTTCAAGCCCCGTTGCTTCTGTATCCAAAGTCTCATTACTTTGCACTGTCTGGGGTGTATAGTTGTCAGGGGGCTGTTTTGTTTTAAGGTGACTTTGAATATGGGTCTGGTGTTACTTCCTTGGGAGAACCAATCACAAGTGTATAGGAAGAAGAAGGAAATGTTAATTACCAGCTAAAAGATTTTTGTCTGGAAACTGATGATGTTGGACCAAATACAGGGAGATCAGGCAAAATGCTGTCATAAAAACATATGAGAGACAGTAAAGGCTTGAAATACTGCAATAGTAGTGGGGTTGGAGAGGAGGTGGTGGTTCAGAAAGGTGCTTAGTAAGTCAATATTTTCCTGGCAATGTCCTGGCCTTGATCTTAGGAGCCATTTCTTACTTTTGGCATCCTTTGCTGTTTAGAGAGGCTGAGAATTTTCAGAACCATAAATTCCCAGTTCCTCCTTGTTTAACAGTCCTTTCTTAATATATCCTTCACTTTTTACATTTCCTGTCAATACTATAGGCACTTGACCTGTAAATATCTCCAGCTAGATCACCCAGTTCATTGGGTATATTTTTTATTGTCCCCATTACTGCAAGTGGCAGTATTGCTAAACTTTCTGACACTACGTAACAAAGATCCCCTTTCCTCCAATTTCCAATGCTCCATGAGCTATGTGAAATGGCCTTGTTTATAGGTTAAAAAAATGGTTGAATATTGGAAATTTCATATAGTTCAACCTAGTAGATAGCTCATTTCTGTTAGTTTTGTAAGTGGGAGGGGTTACTGACAGGTGGCTTCTAGTTAACATGTTCTCAACCTTGCCTGCACTCTGGAATCACCTTGGGGAGATTTTAAAAATCACGACACTCAGGTTGCTCCTCAGAGCAATTAGGTCAGACCCTCTGCAGGTTCAACTCAGGCCTCATTGGTTTCAAAAGCTCCACCAATGATTCTATTATGTAGCCAACTTTGAGAACCATGGATTTAGGGTATGCAAGTAGCTTATTTTCTGGGAGAAGACTGTCCAGATGTCCCTGTAGCCTTAAGTTATTTGGGACAGTACCCTGATTCTCCAGTCCTAACACGGACCTGCAAGTTAAAACTTTAATGTTGGAACTCCCATTTTAGAGAGCAGCCCTTAAAATTTGACTGAGGTAAGCACTGAAATACGTTGTTCTGAAAGTAAGAACTTAGAGCAGCTGTTCCATCACTCAGTGACAAATTAATTTCCCTTATGTGAGCCTCTGGTGCCTATGATTTTAAGGGTTTTCTGGAGGACTAATGGAAAATTCACTTTTTTTTTTTCCGAATTTTTTTTTTTTTTTTGCAGTACGCGGGCCTCTCACTGTTGTGGCCTCTCCCGTTGCAGAGCACACGCTCTGGACGCACAGGCTCAGCGGCCATGGCTCACGGGCCCAGCCGCTCCGCGGCATGTGGGATCCTCCCGGACCGGGGCATGAACCCGTGTCCCCTGCACCAGCAGGCGGACTCTCAACCACTGAGCCACCAGGGAAGCCCGGAAAATTCACTTTTTCTGAAGCTTTCCTTTTTCACCTGTTGGATTTGTGACTTCCTTAGTTTTGTGGGCTTTGTTGTCAATCTTTTCCCTTTCACTTTTCAGAAAATTCTTCTTGTGTGGGCTACTAGTTGGCGCCTTTCTTGACTTTCCAGTGCTGCTTTGAATTTGTTTTTATATTTCTTTTGTCATTACATGATTTTGGAAGAGAAGAGAGGCCATATTATGTGTTCAGTCAGTTAACACTTACTGAGCACTTACTATGTACCATCTTCTTTTCTAAGAGCCCTACATCTATCAGCTCATTAGCCTAACTTGTGAGGAAGGTGTCATCATTTGTATTCTCAGGGTTCTCCAGAGAAAGAGAACAAATAGAGAAAAGATTTATTATAAAGCATTGGCTCACATGATCATGGAGGCCAACAAGTCCCAGGATGTGCTGTTGGCGGGCTGGAGACCCAGCAGTAAAACAGCAGAGCTGATGGTGTTGTTCTAGTTCAAGTCCAAGGGCCCAAGAACCAGGAAAGCCAATAGTGTAAGTTCCAGTCCAAAAGCCAGCAGGCTCAAGACCCAGGAAGAGCCAATGTTTCCGTCTGAGTCCTAAGGCAGGAAAAAACAATGTCCCTGTTCAAAGGTCGTGAGACAGGAGGCATTCTCTCTTACTCAGGGGAGAGTCAGCCCTTTTGCTCTACTCAGGCCTTCAACTGATTGCATGAGACCTGCCCACATTAAGGAGGGCAATCTGCTTTGCTCAGTCGACCAACGGAAATGTTAATTCCATCCCAAAATATCCTCACAGAAGCACGCAGAATAATATTTGACCAAATAGGCAGGCACCCTGTGGCCCAGCCAAGTTGACACATAGAATTAACCATCACATTTTGATCTTATTTTATAGATGAGGAAACCAAGGCCTGTGACGAGTTAACTCAACCCAAGCTCATGCAGCTACTGAGTGGTGGAGCGGGGATTCAAACCCAGTTAGTGTGGCTCAACAGTACATGTTCTAAATCACTACACAGATTACCTAACTATAATGCCTAGTTTTATGTGCACTGTGAGGTAAGCCAGGATAGAGCAGGGAACTTGGGAGCATGTTGAATGTTTGGAATAACTGCTCTAAGTAAGGAGAAAGAGAAAATTCATTAGGGGTAAAGGAAAATATTACCACCCACACTGAGAACACAGGTGAGGCTGGAGGGCTGGGGACAGTAGCGCAAAGTAGCTTTCCAAATCAGAGCTCTAAGGGCTGACCATATTTCTAGAATGGGGTAGGACCAGTCGCCCAAGCTTCTCTCTTCTTTGTGGTCCCTTAAAATAGAACTACAGAGCTTTTATGCTCTAAGGGTTCTACTGCCAATACTTAAGAAAGGGCAAGGATAAAGGGGTTTGAGGTTGGTTTTTTTCTTTTTTTTTAAAAAAAATCTGTAGGGAATAAAAAGGTTCTGGAACCTTACAGCATTCTTATAGGAACTTATCCTGTTTCTGACTCCTTTCCTATGTTAGTAACTGGAAGGCCTGATAGTTCCCTGCTCTCGTTTTCAATTTATGAGGGTGGAACTCATCACACCTTCTCTCTCCTTCAGTTCACTGGATTCTTTAGACCAGCAATTTAAAAAAGTCGGAAGCATGATTTTTTCTAGACAAAATTTCACACAGTATCCTAATATATAAATCACATAAAGACACCATTTTATAAGTATAAACGTATTTAATAAATTCATACTTGCACCTTTCCTAATTATTATAAAGTCAATCAAAGAGAATACTGAATCTATTTTGATGGATGAAAAAACTGGAAATCATGATAGTGGCTGACATTTGCAGTCTTATACAAGTCTCAATATCCAACTTATTTCTGTAATCTGTTTTGGATATACAATATCAAGGAAATCCTGATTCAAACAGACAAGTAGCTTACCTTGCAATTCAAGATTCTCTTCGATCAAACTGATCCAAAGCATTAAAGAGGATTTGTAGGACTTTTTTGTTTCAAAGTTGAATCACCAACAACTAACAGCAAGCTCACTTCCTTATCATAAATATAAAAGTCATTCAATAAACACTCCACCCTTACAATAAACACAAAGCCTATCAATTTTATGACAATAACACAATGAAAAGTGTTCTGATTTTGTTATTGCATATTAATTATGACTCAGTACAGGCTGAATAAATGTGCCTGAGCCTTGTTCATAGCTATATAAAAGTGCCCAGAGAAGAACCGACCAGACACAAAATCAATGTTTGTTGAGTGAATGAATGAACAAACCAAACTTGCCTGGTCTCTCATGGAGTATTGGATTATATATACATTTTTATTTTTACTTTTTGATTTTTATTTGTGCATGTTTGAATTTTAAAAAGAACAGTGCAGAGCTACAGACATCATAATCAATGACTCATTTACAAGCCCTTCAAATATATCCCTCGATCTGTCAGTACAAGTTTTTCTCCAAGGTCTGCATGAAAACAAGTTAACTAGGCAGAATGGAGTTAACAACCCATTGGTTGGTTGTCTTCAATATCAAAGTTAGCACAGAGCCATTTGAGATTGTGTTGAGTCTTATTAGAATTACAAAAAATCATGTTATAAATTTGAGTCAGAACATTTGTGGAACCCAAAACATGTCATGGAACTCAGGGTACCCTTGGGTTCCAAGGGTTCCAAGGAGCACAGTTGGAAACCACTCCTGAAGTGTATGTAGGCCACTTTGTCCATGAAGGCCCCTCTCTCCACCATGAGAAGCTCTGAATCCAGCGAGGGCACACAAAGGGTAGAAAAGAGTAACCATTCAATTGGCCTCACCTTGGTTTGAAGAACTTGCCCATAGCTTACTAAAACCATTACCATTTCATGACTGATTTTTCTTTTTTAAACCTCTCTCTATGTGCCAGGCACTGTTATAATAACTTTACCTTTATTTACTCACTCATTTAGTTTTTGAAATAACCCTACTTAACAGGTGTTATTATTATTCCCACTTTATAGTTGAAGGGGCAAACGTAGAGAAAACATATAGCTGGGCAATGGCAGGGCAGGGATTTGCCCTGTGAGGACTACCTCCGAAGCCTGTCCCCAGGACCATGACCTCACACTGACAAATGATGGGGCTTCCTGAAAGCTACTTTTTGGGCTAAAGGGGAGAAATTTGCAGGCTCACATTCACTTCTACATTATTTCTTTATTTTGACTTCAGTAATAATAATGACAAGAATGCATTTAAATATATTGGTCCAAACCATGTTGGGTAAATTCAGGGCCATGTTTGCTATTTCAGGACAATCGGATCTACAAATTGATCAAAATGGCCAGCATGGAAATCTCAAACGCCAGTTCTGAGATGTTATTTTAAAATTCTTTAAAGGTATTCTATTTACTTGAAGAAAAGATTCACATTAAAGATTTTATTTAATGCAGAAAAGTAAATACAAATTAAATGCACTATTGTGGGAGAGTAGGTGTGACGACTCTGCTCTTACAACAATGGTCTTCTTGTTTTTGCTTGTTTTTAGGATACATCTATAATTTTGACATCAGGGGGTTCCAGTGATAGCAAAATACTGTGAGTGTGGCATAGCAGCTCTAATGTGACAATTGCATCCCCTGCCTCCTGAACCAACATTTAAGTTAGCTCATATCCTTTACGTACAAGTTACCTGCAATAGTTAATGTTGCAAATCCTGACACGTATACCCCTTAGGGAGGAGTTGAGGCTAAGGGATTGGAGACAGTGATTGTTTTGATGTAAACTATTTGGAAACCTCTGTTCATACAGCGTGGCTTGAAACAATTTGGCCTTCTGGTGGCACAAACCTGAGCACAGAATCCCATAATGCCACTCGTAAGATGATTCCAGATTGTGATTTCGTTATTTTTGGGGTTATGATTAACACAAAAGTACAAAATTTAAAAAATGATGTAGAGATTTTAGAGGATACTGGGAATACATCCAGGACAGTCCCACATGTAGGTATCCTAAGATTCTGGTTTAAGAAGCATACTCTTTGTACTGTTTCCTTGAGTTTCAGTTCTCCAAATGAGGGACTGACCCCAGCTCCATGGAAAGAGATGAGAAAAAGCTTCTATATCTACATACCGTACATCCACCTCCTTTAGTGGGAGGACAGCAACACTGAGGTTCACCCTTGGATAAGGAAGCAGGGAGGAGTTATGTGTGAGTCAGACAGGAGCTGGGAGATGAAGGCTGGCAGCGCCTCCGTGGGCCCATCTGATGGACCCAAATGTCAAAGGATGCTGTTTGCTCTGCAGCTGTATAGGTGAGAGGGGAGTCTTCACTCACCACCCCCAAATCAAAGAACAGATGGAGTTTTGACTTGAAAAGGCAGCAGAGAGGCATCTGAACCTTACGTTATTTATTTATTTATTTTAATTACCATTTTTCTTAACTGAGCTGGAAGTGGTACTTCTGTTTGATCACCTGGGAGGCCCTAATTAATGTGCACTCAGCACCACACACTCTGTGGCATCTTCGATTAAAGTTAGCTGTTGTTTATACCGCCCTCAGCCCAGTGGCTTGCTCAGCCTAAAGTCGGGTGTGCCACCCTGGAGGCCCTATATGCAGAACTGAACCCGAATGCAGGGAAAAGCACAGCAGCTCCCTCCTTACCACTTCCAACCCCCAGGAGACTCTTAGTTGCCACTGCGGTCTGGTCACCAGGTCCACAGATCCCCTGGCTTCAGGATCGCACTCCCCATGCCCAGCTTCTGGCCTCTGTCATCTCATTCAGTCTCAACTCTGACAGGTGCCTTCAACGTCAGAGCTTCCTGCCTCTGGCAAAAAATACACCACTGCTGCCACTTTGTGGTTTCCTAAAGCACGTCTTCCATGTCTTTGGTAATGGTATCCTTCTCTGGAATGTTCTTTCCCACTCTTTCTATTTGACCAACACAGCTTGAAGAAGCCTACCTACTGTTTCTCCTTCACACTCCAAGACTGAGTTGGATGTCTCTATTCCATGTTCCCATAATGCCACATCCTGTTATCATCATCTTTTTAGATGTCTGTCCCTCTCACTCAACTTTGAGCTCCTTTCTTCCTCAGCATCCAGCACAGCACCTGGCATGTAGTAGCAAGTACCTAATATATGTTTGTTGGATGGGCAAACGAACGAATGAATGAATTAATAAAAAGCTGTCTTGGCCTAGAAGGTCCCACCTTCCTGGCCATATCTAGGTCTCTCAAACCAGGCAAGGAGAATCGAACCCTATTCTGGTCTATTTCATCATCTTCTCTCTATCAAGCACCTAGGCCCATTACACAGGCTTACCCTCCATAGGAAATATGATATTCACCTTCACTCTCCTATAACTAAATATATTTGAATAATCGTGATGTTGATGAAAATGACTACTACAATAACAATCCCAACCATTTATGTACCATTACATATTTTAGATAGGTTTAATGTGAATCATTTAATGTTACAGGCTTTTTTTTTTGCGGTACGCAGGCCTCTCACTGCTGTGGCCCCTCCCGTCGCGGAGCACAGGCTCCGGATGCACAGGCTCAGCGGCCATGGCTCACGGGCCCAGCCGCTCCGCGGCATGTGGGATCCTCCCGGACCGGGGCACGAACCCGTGTCCCCTGAATCGGCAGGTGGACTCTCAACCACTGCACCACCAGGGAAGCCCTCCCACTTGTTTTTTTATTATGCCATTTATTTGTTGAGGAAACCAGGTCATTTCTCTACTAGATATGCTAAGAAAGAATTATATAAAATGCTCAATTAAAACCATTAAAGGCAGATAAAAAGTGGAAGACAAAAATAGAAAAAAAATCCAACAAGGGCAACAAATAGAAAACTGTAACAAATATGGTAGTTATATTACTAATCACTTTGACCATCATTGGTCTAAATGCACCAATTAAAAGACAGAAATTGCCAGAGTGGATCCAAAAACAAGACCCCACTACACGCTGTCTGTAAGAAATCCACTTTGCATATAATGACACATATAGATTAAAAGCAAATGGATGAAGAAAGGTATATCCTGCTAACATGGTTTTCTGGGGAAAATCAAAACTGTCAAGAAATAACTAGAACAGCAGTAAAACTCCAAGGGGTTGACCCTTGGATTTATGTCTCTAGAATAAAGATCCCTGGAAGACTGCTCCATCCAGGGGCTTTAAGCTGAGGATTCTGACCAACTTCAGAAAGGAGGAAACAGCATAAAACCAATACCTGGATCAAGCAGACGATGGAGTAAATTGTTCCTGCAAATTTCCACCTAAGACCCACACAACAAAATCCAGATTTCCTAAGCCATGCGTGATCGTGGTTTAATTTGCATTTCTTGTTCTTTGTTCTCCTAGCTAGTTATTCTTTCCTCTCAGCTAGTTTAAAAAATCTGCTCACAGCTACTTGTTAACCCTTAACTGTGACGCCCATAGGCTCCTGTCTTCATACTGCTCTTTGCATTTTAGAGTCTAATATCTGGCTATGATTTGCTTAGGATTTGGCTAAAATATATAATAAAACCAACTGTTGGCTTTATACTCATTTTTCTTTGGTTGCCACCGATCTTTATTCAGTACCAGCCCTTTGTGATGAGGCATTTGGTTTCCTCAGCCATTTGGTGACTTTTTAGATGGCAAACATCAAAGATGGCCAATGAGCTAAAAATCTAAGACTTGCTGTCACATCACACCTGGGAAGGAAATTTCCTATTTCCACTGAAACAACACCTGGGAACCTTTTATGGGAACTGGCCTATCTAACTGAATGCTCCCAGAAGCAGACCTTGGAAAGGGATTATGAAACATATGGGCCAGGGTACCATAAACATTTGGGAGCTGCATTACTTTTGCAGACCCTTCCAGAAAGGCTCACAACTTAAGCCCAATTTCCTGCTCTTTTGTTTCAGATCAACCTAATGATCTCTTTTCTATAAATCTCACTGGCACATGCCAGACCACTCTTGTCAAGTCCTGCCAGAACAAGATTCAACAACTTCACAGGGGTATTTTGTCTGATTACTGATCATTGGGAGGCTCCCAATAGCTAGGATTGAATTTGTGGCCAAAAAGCCTGCAACTCACAAGCCAGATGGGGATTTGTTATCCTGAAAAACAATAGTCTCTATTATCCTGCCTTCCAGTAGTCTCTGATATTACCCAGAATTTGTTTTGGCCCATCCATTTTTCCCTCTTGGAAGAAGATATTTTTGGATAACTCAAAAAACTAAGCCTTGATTTGATAGCCCAAATTTTAGTCATTAAGGAGAATTCTGAACTATTTTGTTTTTCTTCCAGCCTCTTTATTTCATGTTTTAAATAAAGGCCCTCAAATTCTGGAAATTTCTATATACTATGGCCCATTCATTGACCGGGGAGCTGGATAATGCTATGAAGGCCATAGAAGTCCTGGCTCAAGAAGGTTATAGGATTGGACAGATGGCGATTCACAACAGAGAAACCCCAGATATAATATTGGCCTTTCAAGGTGGAACATGGGCTATCTCAGGGGGAGAATGTTGTATTTAAATTTCTAGAGATCTGGGAGACTAGCGTAAAAAATAGGCAAGAAGGTAACTAATGACTCCATATATGGTTTTGTAAGCTGTTCCGTCTGTAATGGGTCTTTTCTCTTGGACAGACTTGGCTCCTTGCTTAGGACTGGACTGATCATAATTCCTTTCTTTGCATTAGTTATGCAACAGTGCTCGATGTGTACTTGCTGCTCCATCAAAAGACCCAACAAATGATCAGCCAGCAAAAAGCAGTGTATCAGTTTTCTAGCACTGCCATAAAAAATCGCCACTCATTCAGTGGGTCAAAACAATACAACTCTATCATGTCACAGGTGTGTAGGTCAGAAGTCTGGGCTGCTTTGATTGTTTCAGCTGCTCAATTTTCAAAAGGCTGAAATCAAGGTGCTGGCAGACTGGGCTCTTATTGGGGGCCTTCGGGAAGAATTTGCTTTCCAAGAACATTCAAGTTGTTGCCAAAATCTAATTCCTTACAGCTATAAACCAGAAGGTCCCATTCCTTGCTGGCTGTCAGCTGAAGACTACCCTTAGCTCCTGTAGGCCTCTCTTTGGTCCTTGCACATGGACCCCTACATCTCAGAGCCAACAAAGACATGTCAAATCCTTCTCATACTTGTAAACTTTCTTACTTCCCCTGCAGCTGCATCTCTTCTGCTTCCAGATGGAGAGAGTTTTTAGCTTTTTTGGGGCTCTTGTGATTAGACTGGGCCCACCTGATAATCCATAATAATCTTCCTATTTTAATGTCAGTAACCTTAATTACATTTGCAAAGTTTCCCTTGACACGTATGGAATATAACCTACTCACAGGTTCCAGGAATTAAGGCATGGCCATCTCTGAAGGGCCATTTTTCTGCCTACCAGAAACAGGAAAAGCTGATGTTTATAGAGGTAGAAATAGCTACAATCAGAATCTGACACATGATCATGGCACCTCAAACAGCAGGGCAGATCTGGGTAGATCACAACCCTAGAAAGTAATGGTTTATTTTCCAGCTTAGGCTGGAGAATGGTCATGAGCGGGGACTAAGAATTGAGACACCTGTGACTGCAGCCTCACTACACACCAACTTAGGCAAACAGTTTTCTTATATGCACAAACAGCTCTCTGATCAGAATAATAATTTGCTTACCTAAATAAACAACTTGCTTCTCAAACAAGAGAGTGCCTGTCAAGATTCACATCAAAGCCCTCTCTTTACTGTGTCCACTCAACTTAAACTATTATGTCAGGAGCTTTGCCTAATTTTGTCTAAGTCCTTCCCTTAAAAGATCCACCTTAAACTCTTTGAGCCCAGACCCCAAAGTACTATAAATACTCTTCCTTAACTTCTCCCTTTGGGAACACTGCTAAGGCCCTGACAAGATGGTGCTCTTCTTTCTGCAGTAAATTTAAGAAACTCGGGTTTGTTTGTTCAACAGTTTTACCTGATGGGCCCTGAGGGGCAGTTGACACTCTTGTGAACAGCCCATTTCTCCTTGATTCTTGAGAAGCAGGAGTGGGGTTGGGAGGAGGATACAGCAGAGACCCATCCAAGGCCTAGCCAATATTCGTAGCTCTAGCTTGTGTCCTTGGCAAGATGGAAAGCCTGAGGGGCCATTTCTGGATAATCATTAAAGCTCTGCCATGCTTTGACAGCTCTGTGCAGACTCTCTGGAACCCATCTTATCTGCACAGCACCATGCACTGTAGCCTAGGGTGAGCCTTCCATTGTCTGAGGAAAATGCTGTTGCGTAACTGTGTCATCCAGACGTGGGAGTGCTGCTCAAGTCTGGCTTCCCCCCCAAAGCTGGGTGAGTCTGAGGGAGAAAAATGAGAAAACAGTCCTGTCTTTGGGACAACACCCAACTGTGGGAGGTTGGGAGAGGGTTGTTCACTGGGCTATGAGCTTGAAAGATCCTTAGTGTTCCCAACTTCACGCCTGAAGGGGGATTCAGGCAAGAGTTCAAGAAGTGAGGCAGAGGGTCTTAGGACAAGGCCTGAGAACTTCCTTGAAGTCTGGAGGACGTGGATAGTGATGGCTGATGGAACTAGAACTTGTTTTCACCTCTGAGGCCTCAGGGATGCAGGTTCCTTTCAGAATGTTCAGATCTTGGGGGCAGGGGAAGATGGGTGGTGTGTTGGTGAGGGGAGGAAGGATGGTTAGAAGCTTGACTTCTGTTCATGGACTCCTGACTGCTCCCTAGAAAAGAGAAAATTCATTTCCCTAGTGGTCTATCACTGAGGAAACCCATCTCCCTCATCTTTTGTTAGAGCGAGATTCTGGTCCATTGTTTCTGAGAGTTGCGGGTAGCTGCACTGCTCACTGGGACTGAGGCGAGGCCATGTGGTCCCTGCTCGGCTGGGCCTGTTCTGAACGGGAGGAAAGGACAGGGCATCCACACCACTGCGGTGATGGAGCCAGCCTCTTGGGCGCCATTGGCTCTGCACACCCTCTTCCTTATTCCTCCATTCCAGAATAACTAGCCCAGAAAGGAGGAAGAGTGAAGACAAAGAAAACAAAAGTTCAGAGATCTTGAAGCTTCAGGGCTGAGACAGGTTGAACTGTCTCCTCCAAAAATTCATCAGTTGAGGTTCTAATATCCAGAACCTCAGAATGTGACTCTGTTTGGAGATTGGGTCTTTAAGGAGGAAATTAAGGTAAAATGAGGTCATTAATGGCCTAATCCAGTGACTGGTATACTGATAAGAAGAGGGAATTTGGATGCAGGCACATACACAGAGAAGACTACGTGGAAACTCATGGAGAAGATGGCCATCCACCAGCTGAGGAGAAAGGACTCAGAGAAATCAACCCTGCTGACACCTTTATCTCAGACTTCTAGCTTCCAGAACTCTGAGGCAATGCATTTCTGTTGTTTAAGCCACCCAGCCTGTGGTCCTTTGTTATGGCAGCCCAAGCACACTAATTCAAGAGCTTGAGGCTGTGGGTACCTGGAGGAGTTGGTAGAACTGAGGGACATCATCAAACTATCAATTAGGGCTCTATTTGTAGCCTTTCCTTCTGTTATTGTGACTCTTCTTCCTTCCTGTCTCCTGCTATTTCTTTTTTGTCACTCTCTCCTTTTTATTACCAGTGTTTCTACTTTGAGGTTGGAGTATACAACAAGTGTTGACTCAGAGATTCAGAAAACTGATTTATTCTATTTTTTAGGTTGTGTTGGGTATTTGTTGCGGCACGTGGGCTTCTCTCTAGTTGCAGTGTGTGGGCTTCTCTCTAGTTGCGGCATGTGGGTTTTCTCTCTCTAGTTGTGGTGTGAGGGCTCCAGGGCGCATGGGCTCTAGTTTGCGGCACACAGGCTCTCTCATTGAGGCATACGAGCTCAGTAGTTGTGGCGCACGCTGGCTTAGTTGCCCTGTGGCATCTGGGATCTTAGTTCATGACTTGGGATCAAACCCGTGTCCCCTGCATTGTAAGGCGGATTCTTTACCACTGGACTACCAGGGAAGTCCCTGATTTATTCTTTTTTTTTTTTTTTAACATCTTTATTGGAATATAATTGCTTTACAATGTTGTGTTCGTTTCTGCTGTATAACCAAGCGAATCAGCTATATGCATACATATATCTGCATATCCCCTCCCTGAGTCAGAAAAAAAAAAGAAGGAAAGAAAAAATAAAAGTAAGAAATGAACAATAAGAGGAAGAAAGGGAAAGGCTAAATACCACATACAATGAAACTTAAAATATAACATAAAACTTCCTTTTGACTGTAACTGTGGGCCTTGGCAAGTTGCATGGGGACAGGGAGAATGGATATTTAGGCTGAGGGATAACAATTCCTAAGTGTTAACAGAACATTTTGCTGGAGGAAATCTTAAACTCATCAGATCCAAATTTCTTGCTTCTGAACTGTTGATAGGATTCCCCTCAGGTGATTGACCACATTTTTCTTCTCTCATCTAGCTTGGTTGGAACAGTGTTGGTAGGTAATAGTGTTTGGAGGTATCAAGCCAGGCCAAAACCATAGAAATGACCCTGCTAATCACAGCAGTGCTATACTCCACCGCTGGCCTGCTTTTTGTCTGACACCTTCCTGCATCACGGATGTGCTCTTAGTGTATCTGAAGAGGGTGCAGAAAGGGATGAGAGGATTTGGGCTTACCCAGGTATGAGGATCCCACTTTGCTACTTCCCCACCAGGGGGGAGCAGGAAAACAAGATGGCACATTCAGTGGGGGCCCAGGTCAGTTGACTCTGGTGGAGACCAACCACACCACCTTTGAGAACCCGTGCCCTGGCACAGTGGCCAAATCTGAACCATCCCGAACCAGGGCAGGCTAGCTGTACATCTGAAGTCAATCTTCACTTCTTCCGGGTCTCTGCTCAGTGCCACCTCTCTGAGCCCACACTGACCATAGCGTATAAAAGATCAATTTCCTCTCCACTTCCAGGGACTCCCTTTTCTCCTTACCTGGCTTTATTCACCTGACATTTTATGTGTGTGGAAGGTTTTTTGGTTGTTGTTAATTTTGTTGGGGGCGATCTGGATCTGGTGGTTCCCTCACCGGAAAGTAAGTTCCATGAAGGCAGGATCTTTGTTATATTTACTGCTATATCCCTACGGTATGCCTGGGACATAGTAGTCAGAAACGTTTCCTAAGTGAATGAACTAACAACACTGGAACACTTATTCAAGTTATTATTTCAGCTAACCTTACAGACAGGTAATCTAAGGGAATCAGAAGCCCTGAAAAGCTCCACTGTGGAACTCCATTTCCCCCTACTCCACAGCAGGGGAGGAAGAAGCTTTCTTTAATTCTTGTAGGGTTCCTGGCTGGGTCTGAAAGTTAAATGAAGACAGATAAACAGAAGAAAAACATACAAGTTTTCATGAATGTTTACAGGTACGTGGGAGCTGTCACAAGAAAATGAAGACCTGAACAAGTGACCAGGGCAGGACGTTTTTATACCTTTCAGACAAAGAAACAATACATTTGTGAAGTGTTGACAAAACAGAGGGGTTTGTGCCAGGGGTAGTAAATGTGAAGAAGTAACCACGAAGACAAGGATTAGTTTGACAAGCTTTGTTTGTACAGATTTCTCAGCCCCCAATTCCCCATTTCTGGTGGTAAGAACGTCTCCCTTCCTCCTGGTACAGGGAAAGTACTTTTCACATAGGAGTTTAATGATCTGTTTCAGGGAAAAAGCGTTGAGGGGGGTCAGAATGACTTTCCTGATTCTGCTGTTTTCTCAAACTTTTTCAATTTAAAATATTTAATACGCCAAGGTGCCATATTTTGGGATAGTGTGTCCTGAACCCCATCACCACTGTATATATGTTTATGCAGGTGAAATCAGGTTAATTATTTAATAGTAATAATAATCTGTGCTTCTTTATTTGAAAAATTTGAAAGAATTTCTTTTTTTTCAGTGTTAGTGAATCTACATCTTTTTTTCATTGTCTACTCCTTGAATCTCTGTTGCAGCTTTCCAACCATTCGAGAGAATTTATTAAGTCATAGGACTAACAAAAAGCAGCACCAAGATTGCACCCTTACCTCCCACCAGCCGGTGCTTTTTCCACTCTGTGTCAGGATCCCAGCAGTGTGGAGGAGTCTAGCAGTGCACAGCTTCTCCCCCAACCCAGTTCTTAGATGCTGGTGGACCCAGGGGCCTGGGAAAAGCATCAGTCTGTTCTTTATTTATTCAAAATATTTTTTTGAACCTCTACTAGTGGTTCATTAATAGAAACTAGGAAGTCACTAGGGGGTCCTGATTTCGGGGGGCAAGTAATAAAATCCAAAACGAGGCATTTTGAGTTTTAATTTAAATATTGGACCCAAGTGGGCGGATCTCATAGGCAGTGGGGAGCAAAATGCTCAGGAGGAAGATCAGCCCTGAAAATGGAGAATGGGGCAGGATCCTTCCGGAAGGCAGAGGATTTACAGGAACAAACACGCTTTCCATCTGTGAAAGCCTGAAAACCGCCACCACCTTAAAAAAAAAGTTTCCAAGGGGAAGGTTTTACAGGTTATTTTGTATACCAGGTAATTTCTAGACAAGGTCAAAATAAAGGGTAAACAAAACTCCAGGCCCTTTTGAAAATTACCACGCTCACCTCACCACGCCTTCTAGCCCTGGATTTGTGCCTCTCTGCAGGGTCCAGCAGAGGAAAGCTGGCCTGCCAGGACGGTGATCAGGTTTCCGGGCAAACAGGAGGCTTATTCCACACCACAGGCTTTGTGTGAACAAGCATTCTCTCAGAGACCAGAGAGGTGGGAGGGAAGCCAGAATCTTAACAAAGGCTCAGGGGAGGGAGAAGCTTGTCTCAATCCACAGTGGTGGTGGAATTTAATTTAATTTAATTTAATTAATTAATTTATTTTATTATTTTTTATTTTTATTAATTTTTTTTTTTTTGCGGTACGCGGGCCTCTCTCTGCTGTAGCTTCTCCCGTTGCGGAGCACAGGCTCCAGACGTGCAGGCCCAGCGGCCATGGCTCACGGGCCCAGCAGCTCTGCGGCATGTGGGATCTTCCCGGACCGGGGCACGAACCCGCGTCCCCTGCATCGGCAGGCAGACTCCCAACCACTGTGCCACCAGGGGAGCCCCCGTGGCAGAATTTTACAAACGCTTATGCCCCCGAGGTTTCAACAGCCCCTCCCTCTAGTGAGGACCACTCTTAAGGTAAGCTAGGGCCACTGAACTGAGAGGGTGGGTCTGTCTGATGTGTTGGGTGGGTTCAAGATTGCAACTGCTGGAGGCCTGGAGGCTGAGCAATGAGTGATGGGGAGGCAAGAAGAGGCTAATCAAAGGATTCAGGGCAGGAGGAACCGGAGAAGGGCTCAGGGATTCCGAGGGAAAGCCCGACTGGTACGGAGGCAGAGTGCAGGGGAGTCTCATACAGGAGGGTGGGTTAAAAGTCTTGATGCCTGGAGAGGACGAGGGCAGTGAGGCTATGTCAGGATGGGAGTAAACCTTTGGACTGACTGCCGCACTGTGGTTATGCAACCACCTAAAACTTCACTCTTTTGAGGAAGAGATACGTTATAAATAATTTATTTTCGGAATTGGTTATGAGAGAGTCAGTCTTAAAGAAAGTTAAAGCATTTCACTGCAAAGTGGTTAGTTTAATGACAATGTGTGGCCGCATCCTCAATGAGCAGGAAAAAGAAAATCAATGGGACAGAAATAAACTCTTTTCCATTCATTGATTTTGTTGCCCTTCAGAGTCACGTCCACTCACTCAGTTACTTTTCACCCTTTTGTGGGCTCCTCATGGGGAGTCCTGTCAACACGAGGGCACCTCGGAGACAGGAGGGGCCAGGACTTCTCCCCAGGCAAGTGGGTGTGTTGGCCACAGGCCTGCCACCCTGCATTTGCGAGGGGAAGGAGGCGTGTGTGCGGGACCACTGGCTCCTGCACCAGCCCTGACTTTGCTGCTGCCGCCACTCTACCTCATTATCTCCTGCCAAGTCCCCGCCCAGCATGTTTCTGCCCCTCTCCCCAGGCCCTGGGTGGCCCTGGGGCACTGCTTCCTGCTCTCACCTAGTCCTCACTGTATTCCTTGGCAACCCTTCCTCTTTTGCATGTAGGCTCCCTCCACAAGGCTTACAGTGGCTCTTTCAAATTTTTCTCATTCCTTTTAACCTCCAGGTCTATTGTATTTCTGGGGGACTTGGGCAAATCAAGACCTTGTTAAAAAAAAGACCTTGTTGTGACTTTTTTCACCTTTTGGTTCCCTTACTGATACATTTTACCTCCATGTTTCAGAGGAGATGAAGGCGAGGAGACCCTGGGATATTGATTGCAAAAATGCCCTCAAGTCTTTTCTTTCCTATATCTGTGCCCCTTGCAATGTGCCTTTGTGCTTCCTCCACAAGCAAAATCACCCCTGCTCCCCTCGAATCGTGAATGGCTTTGTGACTTCCTTAGATGGCATGCTAGTTCGAGAACAGGCCTTAAGAACTTGTATGGGCTTCTGCTCTCTCTCTCTCAGAACCCCTCTACTGCCATGAGAGTAAGCCCAGGTGAGCCTGCTGGAAGATGGGAGACGAGGAAGAGGGAGGGCGAAGGTGTCCGAGCAGAGTGATCTTAGACCAGCCAAGCTCCTAGCCAACTCAGCAGCTGACCACCGATGTCTGAGCAAACCTAACTGATATCAGTCAGGCCTGGTCCAGAAAACAGAACTCCTCAGCCTCCATGTAGACAGGTGATCCAAATGGAATGGAATGTTTTAAGTCACTGAGTTTGGAGGTGTTTGTTTTGCAGCAATAGCTAACTGGTATAGAGAAGAATTTCCTTTCTGGGCCTAATCTGTTCCCAGTCACCTCCTTTTTCATCTCTGGAAAAGCCTGGCTTGCTCTATCATTTCTCCCTTTTCTAAGAGCCTCTCCGTTAGGGCTGTCTCCTCTTTGCATGCCTCTGAATGCAAAGACAGACACACAACCTGGTGGTGTGCGGGGACGGCACACCACCTCTTCACAACTCCTCAATTCCTTTGTGTCTCCTTCTTATTGCTGAGTCTGATGAACTCTGATCTCTAGCAGGGTGGCCTCCATCCTCAGTGTCCTCCCCAAGGGCCACTGACCAGGCCAATTTCTCTCCAGAGCATCAGTCAAGGTCATTTTGGAGTCAAGGTTTGAAGGCCTCTCTGTGGTCACTGTCGCACTCCCATGGCCTCCGCTCACAGCCCTCTCCTCTCCTCTTCCTTCTTCCCAAGCTGGACCTTCTCTAACCACCCTGTTCCTTCCCCTCCTGCAACTGAAGACACTTCCAATTTTCTATCCCATGCTTCCCTCTTGCAGTTTAATTTACTTGAGGCAAATGACTCACAAACTCAATCTCAAGTCCTGGCCTTAATTTCCATCTTATAATTTTAAACGTCTAATTAGACACTTTCACTTGGCTGTCACTTCAGACTCAGCATTTCTGAGATGATCTTGCCTTATCCTTTTAAAACTACACACACCCCCTTCTTTATTTCTACCACTTTCACTAGCATTTTCCCTATCAGACAAGCTTGAAATCTTTGATTTCTCTCCTGCTCTAGGCCCCATACAGTTTGTGGAGACTTTGTGGAGATGCACCCAGTTTTATCTTTTCCACCATCAGCACGGCCACCTCTCTCATTCAGGCGGTTATGATTTCTGGTCCAACTATCAACAGGAGTCATCCAATGCCTCTCCCTACATCTAGTCTCTTCACCAGCAACTCACCTTGACATTCCAGCCAGATCATCCTCCTAGAACATCTGTTTCATCTTGTCATCCTTCTGCTCCAAAACCTTCCATGGTTCCTATTTTTCTTTCTCCACCTGATTTCCCAGTACACTTCCTTGGAGAGCTATCTAGAACTAGGCTATGGGAGCCCCCCACGTGGGAGAGGGGGATGCAGGAAGATGTAAGCTGCCCCAGCTCCTCCTTTACACGGGGTCAGGTTCTGAAGCTTTCATCCCATTAAACTAGCCCTGGAAGCTGAATCCCACAATGAAGTTCTCAGTGGTGACTTCTGAGCTACAGACCCCTGCCCTCCATGATGTCCTTCTCTGATAATGAGGCTCCTTTACCCAGGGCTCCCCATGTGTCCCACTTTGTCTGCACTCTGGTCTAAATTCTCCCTTTCCCCATAATCCGCCTGGACAACAGGTGGATCTCCCCAGCCCTTAAGGTTTAGCTCCTATTTCTTCCAGCCTTCCACTGCAGGCCCTGTGGAATGGCCATGCCTGCATCAAGATGGTCCTCCTTTCCAGGACGTGTACATTTTCATTGCTGCCTCACCCTGAGTGCCCGCCTCTGTGGAATGAGCTCATTTTATGGATCATCACGTCGGTCCCTGGCATCAGCTGCTTCTCTCTGTCCCACATTGACCCCGCTGGGAAATGCATCTATTTTCTTTGATTCATGATCTTTGCCTGTAAAGCAGACTTCGATGCCAATTTGGAAGATGCTTATTTATACTGCAGCATCCACATCTTCCAATTAAACAGTAGATATTTCCTGTTCTGAAAAGCTTGTTGGCCATCTGCCCCTCAGGCTTTTTCGAAAGCTTCTTTGCCTCTCCAGAGCACCCATCCTGCACCCATTCTCACCCCTCACTCCAGGCTGGGCCCCTGGACCTTGAACTCTTCTTGTTCTGTTTATATAGAGCCTAACAGAAGGTGCTAGAGAAGCAAAGCTCACCCTTGCTTTATCCATATCCATCAGAGGCTCAGCCAAACTGAGAGCTTTCAGTTAACCACACACACCTGCCTTGGGAAGCTGCTACGGTCTAAATCCCCACTCTGTCCTCCCCCCACCATGCAGCAGTTCTTTCCCAGGTTTGGGGTTTACTCTGCTGCTTCCAGCCCTTGCCTGACAATCCCATTCCTGATTCTTCCAGGCTGGTTGCCACTACAGCTCTGAAAATCATGTACTGCCACCAACTGTGAGAATGATCTGCAAGTTCAAAGCTTCTGTGTAGACCTGGGAATTTGGCCTCCTGAATCTGGTCCCATTTTTGGGCCCTGCATCTTTCTGAGGCAAGCTTGCTCATAGGCAGAAACGTGCCTTCCCATCTGCAGGCAGAGTTCACCCAGATTAATTAACTGCAGGTTGAGAGCAACTTGGCTCCCTGCCTCTGGCCCCTGACATGCTTGTATCCCTGGCAATGGGCTTAGAACACGGGCTCTCACCTCTGAGTCCCAGACAGTGATGTCTCCTGCAAGACACAATGAATTAGACTCTTTGGGGGTCTGGGAACTTAGTGGACTGGCTTCTTTCAGAGTGTTCCTATGACATTAACATACGTGTTTTTCTTGGATTTAAAGTAGCCGTTTACTTGGATGAGCTCATTTTAAAAATGGCTGCCATCTTTTGGAAGGCAAGCTGCAGCTTTACCATTCATCGCGGACACTGTAACAGGGACAGAGTGTGAGCCAGTTGGGACTGTGGTATTGTCCCTGCTTTAAGGGCCTCCAGATCCTTGGCCTTAAAATGAGCACTTCTAGCTGCTTAACTTTAGAAACTGGTGTTGGCCTTGCAAGGTAGGGGCTCACACACTGCACAGTGGAGCACAAGCTGTAAGTCTAGCCTAGGAGGTGCAGGGAGACCACGGCCTCCGCACTTAACCCGGAGCCAGTGATGGGGGCTCCGGGCCCCTCCTCCTTCCTCTTCCTTGGCTCACGACTGCTGGCGGGGAGGTCGAATGGATAATAATAGGGCACGCACACAGCTAGTCTGCTGTCTTCCCATGCTCCCCACACTAGGAACAGGATGGAGACCCTTTTTCTCCCAGTCCCTCCTATGTGGATCCATATTTTGCTCCTGCTGTCTTTGTGACCTGACTCCCAGTTGGCCAGCGGGCCACTGCAGCTCCCCCAATTTCACTGGGCAACAGACAACGATGTCACGTGCTGTGCTTGTTTTTAATGGCTTCTTAAATTTCTGGTCCCATCCTAGCACTTACACAGCTATTTCTGAGTGCTTAATCGGTAGGTCCAAGATGTGGGCTAGAGGCCATGCTCAAAGGAGCAATCCTGCTTGTTGGCTTTTTACATTGGATGCGAACTTCTGTGTGCCCCATGCCAGCTTATCCTGGTGCCTGCCTCCCTTTACCTCCAGAGCAATTCAGTAGAATTCAATAAAGAACAAATGTTTACTAAGGACGCACTCTGCGTCGTGGGCTGGCGCTAAAAATGTGCGCCTTATTCTTTGTATTTTAAGAAGTTAGAGTCAAGCCTGGGAATGGAGAAATACAGCTGTCAGAAGCACTGAATGTTAGGCCCACCAGACTCTGCCCTTCATTTCACAGCCTGAAACACTCACAGAGTATGGTTTTGTGAGCCTGGACATGACCTTTAGCTGAAAAAAACATGTATGCACATACACACATGCATACAACACACATATTTATATATTATGTTCTTTTTTCCTCAACCGAAGTGAGTAAAGCTGGAAGGAAAATCTGATCGCTCAGTGAATTATGGAGGGAGTCACCGCTGGTATGATGTCAAATTGGTTTATCACATGAGCTGGTTGTCACCTCGGAAAGCAGATATCTTGGTCTTCGGAGGAAAGAAGATCAAGGGTCAAATTCCAGCTTTACCAGTTACCAGCTGGGACATGGGGAGAGTTAATAATTTTGCCAAGCGAACATTGACCAGGTGATGACCGCTGTTATAAGCCCTATACACAAACGATCGCATTTTATCCACAAAACAACCAACAGGTAGATACCAGAGCACTGGCTTCACTAGGCAGTGATGGGGGTTAAAGTTGGCAACGCTGAGGACACCAACACAGCGCCTGCAAACCCACGGTAAACACAGCTAGTCTTTGCACCAGTAGGGTGGGACATAGGACAGGTAAACTCTGATGGCGTACACAGGACAAGCTGCCACTGGGGCCTGGGGTGCTGGGATCAGCTCTGAGACCCTGGGGATGAGGGTGGGAATTGGAGGGGGAGGCTGTGGTCAAACAGGCTCTGGGCAGGCACTCAAGGCACCCTCTGCCCACATCATAAGTTTGTCTCTCTTTGTGCCTTGCCGGATGCTGGCCTGGTGTATCAGTCTGCTCAGGTTGCCACAGCAAAATACCATGTCTGAGTGGCTTAAACAACAGACATTTATTTTTTTCACAGTCTGGAGGCCAGAAGTTCAAGATCAAGGCGAGGGCAGTGCTGGTTTCTGGTAGGACCACTCTTCCTGGCTTGCGGACGCCCGTCTTCTCCCTGTGTCCTCACACAGCCTTTCCTCTCTACATCTCTTCTTATAAGGATCCCAGTCTTATTGGATTAGGGTCCTACCCCTATGCCCTCCTTTAACCTTAATTACCTCCTTAAAGGTCCTATCTCCAAATACAGTCACATGGGGCATTAGGGTTACAGCATACACATTTGGAGGGGGACACAAACATTCAGCCCATCACACTTGGTGGTACCAGGAATAGATCAGCAGTCTGCATCTACACATGCTTTGCCTCTTCAGTAGAAAGTATTGGTTAAGAGCAGGAACTCTGAGGCCAGACTGCCTGGGTTTTTATCCCATCTCTACCACTTACTCTCTGCATAAACATGGGCCCGTGTCTTAACCTCTTTGTGCCTCAGTTTCCTCATCAGTGAAATGGGAGCAGTGATATTCCAGCCTCATTAACGAATTGTGTGTATTGCATAAAATAAAGCATTTCAAGCTATTGGTGCAGAGCTGGGCAAGTATTGAGCACTCTGTAAATGTTTGTCAACAAACCTGAACCCAAGGGAATGGGTTGTTATTCACTCAAATCTGTTTTGACTGAGTATTCTCCCAGCCCGTGTAGCTGCCTGGCCCCATTTCAGATTATGTGTGTGTGTGGGTGTGTGGGTGTGTGCGCGCGCGCGCGCGCGAGCGCTCACAAGGAGGGGGAGATATAGATCAATTTAAAGACACAGGCTCTTCCCTCAATAATCTGCAAGTGAATATTGACCATGTTTTCTCTGGGCACTTTATATCCAAGAAACTATTAAAGAGGAACAAGGATATTGTTCAGCCTCTGTGGCAATTTCCCTGATATCGTATCCAAGGGCTTTCTAACTCTGCAAGGCCAGCCCTGTTTACATTTCGCTGGGAAGGAAGTTCAACAGGGCCCAATTACAGTTGAAGAAATCTTGATTTAACCCCTCACCAGGATCTTATGACCCAAATCCTCCCTTTAAGGAGTTTTCCGAGTGTAGATTTTCTCTTTCTCCCCTATGGTTTTGGTATTGACTTTTGCCTGTAGCTGCATAAAGATATTTCATTTCTATTCTAAATCTTTCTAGGGAAGATACCCTACATCTTTCCCAACTTGCTTTCTTATTAGGGCCACAGAGCGGGTCTGTGCATGCTTACTAGTGCACCTGGTCCTTTACTTCACTTTCCTTTTTCCTGGGAGTTAAGTGTATTACAGCCCTGGGCAATTGTTTGCCTTGGCTTTTGCCACCCAGCCACTACCCCTACACACCCAGGAAGCTTATTCCCCATGCATTTGATTTCTAGTTAATTAACTAATTATTTGAGCACTTGTTGAGCATGTGTAATGAGCTAGACATTGTGCTAAAATGTGGGAACACAGAGGTGAATCAAGGCAGTCCCTACTCAGAATCTCATGGGGAGACAGAAAAGGCAACAGATGCAGAAGGGAATGACAGGTCCTATAATGGGTGTTGTGGGAAACCGTGTGTGGGGAGGGAGCACCTAAATGAAACCAAACATTCAAGGAAGGTTTCCTGGAAGAGCTGATGCTTGAGCTGAGTTTGAAAGGACGAAAGTAGTTTGATCACCAAGGAAAGAAGTAACGGCAGGAGTCATTGCAAATACAAAAGCTTGGAAGCACAAAAGTTTAGCATGGCTGCAGAAGAGGAGGCTCAAGAGATGGCCAAGATCGGCTTTTTCTTGCTCATGGTAGAGATGACATCGTTCTTATTTCCAGATGCGACAACGAAGAGGTTACCCCTGCTCACGAAGTTAGGTAGTAGCAGAACTGGATGGAGGCCCAGGAACTTGAGCATAAACCAGAAGCTAGAAGTAGGAGGAAAAAGGAATTCTCACTGCTTCTACATTTCCATATTATTCAGGATGGCCTTTCTTCCCTCCTTACTTGACTTCCTTGGCTTAGAAAAATTACCCTTTTATTCTCTTCTGAGGACTTATTACTTCTTCTCTATAAACTCTGCTCTTAGAAGTGTACAAACCAGCCCTTTCTCCTATCTCATCTTAGGTGCTTCTATCAAAGGCACTAAATATTTTTTGTGGACTTTGTCATGTTCCTGTGCTCTGGCTCAGCACACCCACCCTCTGGGTAAGATATATTATAAAATAAAGGTCCTAACTGTAGTTTGGCATTAAGAATTCCTCCAGTTCCCCCAGATACTATTCTCAAGGGCGAATGGGCACTTTGAATGTTCAAACAACATTCCTCAGGACCTCCCATGTCCCAGGAGCTAGGCTAAGAGTCTGGGATACAGAGATGAGCAAGGTATATTTGCTTCCCTCAATGAATTTACAGACAGACCCACAAACCGAGCATTTCCATGAAATGTAGCAGAGGCCTCTTCTTAGACACACTGAATCCGATGGTCATGAGTAGAGGTGGGTCTCGCAGCTGGTGTGGACTCTGCATTTTTACCGGGCACCTCGGGTGATTTTTCTGCTCACTGAAGTTTGAGAACCACTGTTCAAATGTCTAGGAAGGAATTGTCACTCAATCCTAATTACTTTTCATGTAAGAATTATACATATGTTCTTCATTTGAGATGCTGGATGTTTAAGTTCCAAAATAATCCCCAAATGTAAAAATAGTGCTAGTCATTTCTAATGTTTACTCTGCTCCAGGTGTTGGACAACATGCTTTACTTTAATCCCAGTTAATTGTCCCAACAATTTTGTGACATCTGTATCATTACCCCACTTCACAGATGATGGTAAATGAGGTTAAGGAAATGCTGGTAAATGTCCCTGACTCAAGCCCCTCTATAATATACCAACCAAGGCACCTACCTGTCTTCCTGGAGCTCCTCGTCTCTGTGTGTAACTCCACGTCAACCACCCACATCCCTTTCCTGCCCTAAGGCCTCCTGGGAGGATGAGTCAATTAGCCTAGCAGTTGCCGGTGTGATGGAGACATGGCGGAGGGCTTGGTGTGTGGCAGCAGCGGGCTGGAAAGCCAGTGGCCGAGGCGACCATGGAGAGGGGATCCAGTGACCCTCAGCTTCCTGTCCTCCCAACCCTGTTTGTTGTCTGCCCCGTCTCTGTGTTTACATTCCACCTTGTAATTACCAATCAGCCTTCTCTCAGTGATTATTCGTGGTCTCAGCTGGCGAAAGTCACTGGATCTTTGGCTCTGGCCCGGCCAGGGGGACTGTCACCTGAAGTTTCTCCCTGGGACACCAGGCTTTGTAGATTTTGTTGAGATCTTCTTGTGCCCACTGGATAGGGGTCAGGACCACTGCCTCCTGTTCTCACTCAGGAGGAGTTCGACAGGTAGGGCTCCCACTGGCGTGTCCTTGTGGAACTTGCTCTGTTCAGGACGGAGCACTGGAGAATATATGGCGCCAAGAGAGCCCCAGGGAATAGACTTAGCAGCCGTCCACCCTCGACATTCAGAAGGCAGTTGAATGCATGGTCTGCGAGTTCACTGCTGAAGATTCTTGCCTGCTTACTAAGTAACTGCAAGGTGGAGGGCTTTTTAAAAATGTACATACTAAAGGTTTACAGTGTAACCATCTTATGACTGCAAAAGCCATCCTTTCTTCTTGGTCCTTTTTCTTCTCTCTCCTCTCCCCATCTCTACATTTTATCTTCCTCTTTGCCAGTGCAGTCTGTTTCCTTCTCCGAGCTTTCTCTCCCTTCCTCCCCCACCTTTTAATTATACTTTGACAATCCTTGCATCCTTGTATAATCTGGCCAGGAGCTCAATTTGATTTCGTGCCGCTCCTACGAGAGGGCGCGCTATGATAAAAGAAAAGAGCTAGACTGAGGTATTTTAGGACACATTTCCTGGGCTTCTGCAAGCTCCTAGAGGGCATACTTTATTTCTTAGTATTCTGTATATCTTTTTCATCCTCTTCCCTGTTACTAGTGTTTCAAATGTGTGCATTTAATAAAAGGGTGAATGCAGAAGCAAACCGGAGCTCAGGCTCTGTGTCACTTGGAACCAGCATTTTTTGTCCCTAAAAGGATTGTCTCCAAGTCATTCTTGGGGCCCTCATCATATCTGAGGCTTTGCCGGTTGATGAGTGGAGAAGACAGTGATGGGAGTGTGAGAGCTTTCCTGTTCCATGTGAAGGTCCTCTCTGTGGCTCACACGAGCAAAGCCTACAGCCCGATACCATCTTCTGCTGGGGCCTTTGAGCCACCTCCAGCAAGCTCCTCTCCTACACACCAGTCTGATCCTGTCCCCAGTGGCAGAGGAGGAGAAAAAAATGGGAGTGGGAGGAACAAGGTGAAGGGGGGTGCAAGGGGCACAAATGTGTCAGAGGGCCTTTTAGAAGAGGACATAGTACATGAGGTCAGAGAGAAAAACCTAGAGATCCACCCATTCAGTTAGTATTTATTGAGAATCTACTATTTGCCAGACATAGTGGTCAGTGCCGGGAATACAATGGGGCAAAAACGATCCCCGTGTAGGCTGTCAGGAATGCATCTTCTAATTCAGAGTGGAATGGCCCAGTCTTCACTGTGCACACAGATAATCTGGGCGTCCTGCTGGGATCAGGGTTCTGATTCCGCAGGTCTGAGTGGGGCCTGAGACCCTGTATCTCTAACAAGCTTCAAGGTGGTGCCTAGGCAGTTGATTTGTGGACAACACGTTGAATACCAAGGAGGAAGAGGAGAAAGGGAGTCTTAAAAGGGCTGAAAATCCTGGCGAGAGGAGGAAGGCCCAAACCGAGTCAGCAGCCAAACTAAACAGGAGAACACTTTAGGAAGGGTGAGCATTTGAGGAATCAAGGAAGCAGTAAGTAGACATGGAGGGAGACAGAGGTTGATACAGAAAGGAAAACAGAGAAAGCGAGTGGTGGTAGGAGCAGGCCAGGAGGTGGAGTGTGCGAATTCTGGAGATGAAGGTTCAAGACCTAATGCTGCTTTTCCTTCTTCCCTCTGCAGTTCTCCCTTCCCCTTCTCACTCCTCCCCCGCCTCAGTGTCCAGTGAGCCCATCCGGCGACAATAACGCAGTGATGAGATTCAGGGTCCTGTGTCCGGCTCTCCATAATCAGAAAAGTCTATGCGACCAAGTGTGAGATCAGTGCCTCTGTCACCTGACCTCACTGCTGTTGAGAAAGCGCATCATTGACTTGGGGAAGGAAAGATCGCATCTGTTTACATCGGCGCCTGACCAGTCCTATCTTCCTAGAGCTCTTTGCTCTTTCTCTCCCTTGCCTCCCAGGTGGATTTTCTCCGGGTCCCTTGCTCTCATCAGCAAATGACACAGTTGTCACTAGAGAAAGAACAGCAGGCAGGAAGGGAAGAGGCCAGGGTTTACTGTGCTGGCAGCAAGGCACACAGCCACTCCAGTGGTTCCTGAAAGAGGCCTCCCCTAAAGTAGAATGCATGTGGGCCGGCTGTTGTCTGTTCCCTTGAGGAGAGCGCTGGAGCATGATGGAGACAGATGAGATGAGAGGGAGAGATTCTGCAAGGGCACGAGTTGTTGGGACTGTAGCAGACCATAGGATCATTCTAGGATCTAGAAAGATGGGGGGGGGGATTTTCATTTCTCTTGGGGATACTGGGAGTGTGATCCCACATAGAGACCACAGGAGGTGACTTCCTCCTCTGATGCTGGATTTCTTCTACCTGCATCCTTTGGAGATGGCCAGGGATCCTTCGCCAGCTGCAGGACTTCTGGAGTCCCTGCCCTCCCGTCAGGCTTTTTCCTCTTTGGTGCAGGAAAGCATTCCCTGGAGGGGCCACAGGGGTAGGACACCTGGTCCTGGGCACAGTCCTGCTGTACTTTCTGCTCCGGTTGCTGAGGTGGGGCACCCAGTCCCAGGGGTGGGCTTTCTGGGTTCAGGAGCCAAACAACCACTGAGGACAATGCTTTTTAGTCCCTGCTATTGACTCCTGTCCTTCTCCTTAGGACCCCAAGTTAGCACTCAATCTACGGGTGCAGGATTCCCTCTGCCCATGTGCCAGACTCTGAGTTAGGAATTATGGGGCCCACAGAAGAGCAAGAGACCTCATTCTTATGTGAGCACCTCAGGAATATTCAGCCTACCTAATAAGACCACCCGTACTCACTAATAGGCAAAATCCAACCTGTTGGGGCTTCCCTGGTGGCGCAGTTTATTGCATGGCATTGGCTTATGCAATTGTGGGGACTAGCCGTACAAGTGTGAGATCGAAAGGGCAGGCTGTCCGGGAGGGCAGACTGGAACTCTCAGACATCGTTGGAGTTCTGTCCACAGATGGAATTTCTGCACCCAGGAAGCCCCAGCTCTGCTCTTAAGGCCTTTCAACCGATGGAATCAGTCCCACCCAGATCATGAGGATAACCTCCCTTACTTAAAGTTAGCTGATTATAGACTTCAATCTCACTTACAAAATACCTTTGCAGCTATGTGCAGGCTAGTGTTTGAGTGAATAACTGGAGATTGTCTCCTAGCCAAGTGTGACACATAAAACCAACTGTCATACCCACGAAACTGTGAGCCCCTGCAGTGCAGGGACCATGATTCCATTTCTGCATTCACAGGCCTGGCATCAAGCTGCCACCAGGCAGGCACTCAGTCACTGTTTGTTCAAAGAAAGTATCAGCGGAGGTCATATTATAGAGTCCCTGAGGGTCCTTCACAGTAGGTTGAGTTTTATCCTAAAGGCAATGGGGAGCCATTGCAGGACCTTGAACAGGAGTGGAAGGGATGTCACTGCTGCTTTCTCTGTTGAAGCCCTGTACCAGCAGAGAGCTCCTCTCCAAGAAAGGGAGGAATGAAGTCTGATGCCCGCATCCTTCATGGGTGTATTGCTCCCGCTTGGGAGACGTTTCTCTCCAGTTCTTTCTAAAGGGTAGAGACTCCCTGGGGACTGTGTTCCAGACAGGCCGCTATATTTAGCCCTCTGTCTTTTTCCAGAAGCAAAACCAAACCATGATATTTTACCCTACAATTACGCCCGGGGTTTTGAGGAGAGTGAGTCCCCCATGTGGCTGGGCAGAGAGTTCCCTCTCACACGTGACCGCGGCGGTTCCTTTCTCATGGCTACTTCTCTGGGAAGGGGGGGTAGTTAGATCATTCCTACTGAGGACTGGATCGTGACTTGGATAAGGCAGCCCGTGGGCACGCAGGCCCCATGTGCAGAAAGGAAGTGAGAGCAGATGCCGGCCCCACTGGAGTCCCCACCCTCAAGTCTTTTCTCCGTGTGAAATCAGCCACGCTACAGTAGACACGAAGCAAGGGCTCTTCACATCTTGATCAGAAAGCAAAGAATAAGATATCTAACTTATGGCTGTACCTCCAAGCCCCTACACAACCCTCACCACCTCAGAGCCTCAGGAAAACCCCGTCGGAAAATCCCTGGCTGCATGGGAGAGCCAGGGATGCTACGGGAGGATGGAGTAAAGTAGAGGAGAGAAGAGCGTTCAAGGCAAAGGGACTAGAATATGCAAAGCCACAGAGCTGAAAACAGCATGGGATGGGGTAGAAAACGAGACTAGATCAGTGTGGCTGGAAGGCAAAGTGTGAGACCACATGGCAAGCATCCTGGCCTTTATCTGGGGAAGGGAGTGGCATGGTCAGACTTGGTTTTACAGATACTTCTGTCTGCTGTGTGGAGGAGCGGAGGTTGGTTTGGAAGAAAGAAAGACCAGAGGCGCTTAGGACTAACTCTGCTGGGTAGGTGAAAGTTGATGTGTCCTGAACCTTAGAGAAGAGAGGGCCAATTAAAGAAATATTTGAGAGACATTATCAGGCCTTGGGGATTTGGATACCATTTCCTTAAACATTTTGAAACAGCACAACTGATATTGTTGACATTCTTACTTCTATCTAGCCTAAATCCTTCTGCATGTGATGTAAGCATATTCCCTAGCGCCTTTTAGTCTTCCCACTGAGTGCTACCTCTTCACAGTTTCAGGGAAGCCTAGAGCTGAGGCCCTCAGTGCAACCTCCATTCCATTCTGTTGGAGCTGATGCTTGTCTCCGATTCACTAAAATGTGTCAAGTAGAGTTGGTGTGGGAAACCCTGGCTTAGTGCCGGTAAGTGTCCCTGACTCTTCTCCCAGGCCTCTCAACCCACGCTTGGCCTCTCAGCAGAGCCCTTCGCAGTGTCAGATGAGCATGCCTGCAGGGTCCTTTCAGAGTATTCCATCAGATAAGTTAACTGCCTAAACTGGGGTGCCGAAGCCCCAGTTAGCACACGTCTGCCAAAATCCCCACACGTGATGCAGGTCAAATCCTTATCCTTGGGGGACATCTTTTGCTCAGGGGAGCTAATAATACTCTCACTGTGTGGTTCTCACTGGAATCTGGTGGATCCAGAATGTGCCTAGGGAAAGCTAGTCCCCAGGTAGGGTGATTCACGGGGCATGGGCTGCTGGGGCAATGGACATGATGTGACCACTTTCAATTCTGTCCTCTGAAACCCCCCACCCTCTCCCTCTCAGGCTTGGGAGGCTCTGGAGCTGAATGTGAGGGTGTCCAAGTAAGGCACATGGACCCTCCTAGATGTCCCTCATCTCTAG
Organism: Phocoena phocoena; assembly: GCF_963924675.1. Lineage (NCBI taxonomy): Eukaryota > Metazoa > Chordata > Mammalia > Artiodactyla > Phocoenidae > Phocoena > Phocoena phocoena. The sequence goes on along the minus strand of NC_089219.1, from coordinate 132,150,364 downwards.
ACAAGCGAAAGGGGAGGAATTGGCTTTTACTTCTCTGCCCATCGCCAGCCCTGAGGATGAGACCACAGCATTCCAAACTCACTTCCACCTTACCCTCGGGAAGAGATGGAAGGCTGCTTGCTTATAGCGCTGGTCCTATCAGGTGCTAATTGGAGCCCTGGGCAAGGAGCGCTTCATCTTCTGGGAGACAGAGAGTGAGATATAAAGGTAATGCTTAATGGAGGAGGCTGAGAGCTAAGTAGGCAGCCCTGAGGTACTTAATGCAGCTCCTCACAGCAAAACAGTAAGGAAATGGGACTTCTGAGAATTTCCTGAGAAACCTAAAGCTCCTTTTTAAATAGCAAGGAGACGCTCTGACAGCGGGCAGGAGACTTCTCGGATGGTGTGCTTCCTTCAGGGGCATTGAGCCTCACTTCCAAGGCACCTACCCGCCCTCTGCACCTAGAGTTGGGGACCCTCTTGATGGGGAGCCTCATATTGGTCTTTAAGCCCAAATCCTCAGTTTCCCTTTGCCTACGTGGAGGTGAAAGAGGAGTCTCTGAGCAGGAACAAGGGATGTTGAGGGAGCCTCAGGGAATATAATTTCCTTACTCTAGAAAAGCAGTAGAAGAGCTCTAGGGTTTTCACTATGCTTTCACGTGCATTTGATCCCCAGAGAGCCCCTTGGTAGATGAGGCAGATGTTTTGGTTCTATCCCCATTTTAAAGATGAAGGAACTGAGTTGAAAAATGGCAAACTTTGTGGAAAGAGCATTGGAGTGGGGATGAGACGTGGGTTCCAGTCTTTGCCATGGCTAGACTTGCCGGGTCTCAGAACCCTCATTTATGAAATGAACAACAAGTTGAGTGAGATCTGGAGCTTTCAGACTGGAATTCCAGGAACCACGCACGAGTGCCTCTGAGCCCACTCAGGGGGTGGAGTGGGAGCCAGGAAGCCAGAACTAAGAATTTCTATGCCTGCTTCAATCAGAACATTCCAATTTTATCTGTTATATGTCAGGATTCCATATGGAATGCCATTTGAAGACAGAGTTTCTGAGTTTGAAAAGTTTGAAAACTGCTGGACTAAGTAGTGTCTAAGGTCCCTTCACTTTTTATTTTTGTTTTTTATTTAGTTATCTTTGGCCGCACCGTGTGGCCTGTGGGATCTCAGTTCCCAGACCAGGGATCAAACCCACGTCCCCTGCAATGGGAGACGGGAGTCTTAACCACTGGACCGCCAGGGAAGTCCCGGTCCCTTTACCTTTAATTCTGTGACTCTCTTGAGTCAGGTGTCCTCAGCCATGATCCAATGCCCTTTCTATCCCTTCTCTCAGACAGGTGGGTGACTAAGAAGCAGGACGGCGTCTCCTCCCTGGGTGGGAGGTCAGCCTCAGACTGGTCGCCTTCACTTTGCTCAGAAGCACCTTCCCCGTGGAGATGGAGTGTGGACTGATTTTTCCATCTCAATGCTTCCCGTGCCTGTTACATTTGCAGATGGTCACTAATGAGGGTGGGCAGCTCTACTCCAAGGGGAAAGACTTTTAGAAGGACCCGCTCTTCAAAACATTCACTTGACCTGACCCCTGATCTGGAGTGGAGAAGACAGTAGAGCAGTCTGTGGGGCTGAGAAGGGGAAGAGCCACTAGGGCACTGTCTTCAAGCTCCAAGACCAATAAGCTAAGACAAAATTGGTACTAGTCAGTGGGTGGAAGTACCATTTGTGAAAGTTTTCTGCTAGCAAAGGGAGGTACAAATAAGGTGATGGGTGGTCAAAATATCTGGTTAGCCCCATGGTTCCCTGGGTTTTGCCGTCTTTACATCTTTTGTCACTTGCTTTCTTCTCGTTCGAAAACAAAGGGAGTTTTGATAAAGGTGAGATCTCCTGGATTTCTTCAGTCATTGGTGATAGGTGGTGAGAGAGTTAGGTGACTTCTCAGGGTACTCTCTTTACTTCCTGTGCAGCTGTTCTCAGTCTTGCTTTCCACTCTAGAGTAAGGTGGTGATATTGAGATGTGGGAGGTAGCACTATGGCACTGGGAAAAGAAGGATCAGCGGAGTGGGTGTGGCAGACAGAAATGAAGACATCAGCCTGGGCTCTGCTTATGACACTGGACATGTGAATGCCCCCCAGAGGCCATCACCACCACCGAGTCCCACCACAGTACAATAAAAATGACCTCAAAGTGCTCTCTCCATCTCTTATGGCATCTTTTGTGTCTTGTTCAAGACTCAGAGTCCTGATGGAAAATATGTGATCGGCTGAGTTTAAGTGACTGTTTGGTCCCTGGCTATACAATCAGTGAAGAAGTTTCTTGCCCCCTCGGCTTCCCTAGTGGGAGTTGGCCAATGAAAAGGAGAACCAAACATTATCCTCTGTCATGATTTCACAAGATAAGGCAGAGGAAAGTCCACCTAAAGAATTTGGGACGTGGGCTTCCCTGGTGGCTCAGTGGTTGACAGTCCGCCTGCTTATGCAGGGGACGCGGGTTCGTGCCCTGGTCCGGGAAGATCCCACATGCCGCAGAGCGGCTGGGCCCGTGAGCCATGGCCGCTGAGCCTGCGCGTCCGGAGCCTGTGCTCCGCAACGGGAGAGGCCACGACAGTGAGAGGCCCGCGTACCGCAAAAAAAAAAAAAAAAAAAAATTTGGGACATGCAGCAGAAACTACTAGCTAACTTACGAAGTTCTTTCCTCTTATTCCCGGGCACAGAGTTGGACTGTGTTTCCCAGCCTCCCTTGCAGTTGGGTGTGGCCATGTGACTGAGTTCTAACCAATGACTATGAGGGGAATTGATGCCATTCTGCACACATCACTTCTAGGCAGGCTCCCACACGTACCCTTCCAAGTTCCTTTCCTGTCTGGTAGCTGCAGTGGACATGATCACCCAGTGTGATCTTGAGAGCCATATGTTAGAGACAGCAGATCCATAAGATGGAAGGAGCTTAGGTCTCTGAATTACCTCCTGGAGGAGAGGTGCCTGTTTCAGCTGTTAGGTGGAAAAGACACATTATGTTAAGTCATTGAAGTTTTGAGCTTTCACTGTTACAGCTAACATTACCTTAAATGAATATACGGTGCTATTAGGAAGCGGGATGGAAGCCAGACAGTAAAAAAATTTACACATCTCCACATGGAAGCGAGGCAAGGTCGATTAGGGTAGCTGGGATCAATCAGACTGTAGAGGGCCTTGAAGGCCTAGATATCCAACAATAAGTACAAGAGGTTGGGTCCTCATTGGTCACCATAACACCGATCAGCAGAGCAGCAGTGCTCTCTGAATGTAAGGTGACCTCCTGTAGGACGGTTCAGAGAGCTTTATTAACCCTCCAAGAGATGCTTTTCTTAGGCAAGCAAGAATATCAGCAATTCATCCATTTGGCTGGCAACTTGGGGATGCCTAGCAAGGATGAAAAGGGGCTACTGATCAGAGCCATCAAAGTGATGCTTTAGAATGTGCCAGTTCCTCAATGGCCTAGGGTTCCCTATACCCCTGTCCTTGCTTTACCACAATACATATTATTTTCCCTTCTCTGGTTACAGGTCCAGAAAGAGTACTAGGCTGGGAGTCAGGGAAACTGGGTACAAGTCCTTATTCTGTCACAAGTGGTTGTATGGCCTTGGGAAGTGTTTTCACTTCTCTGGGCTGTAAAATGAAGGTGTTGGACCAGTTGGTTGCTCAGTGATTTTTTTCTTCCCATTCTATCATTCTGCCAAGATGGATTTCTAAACACGATGCAGGTCTCTTGTGCCAGGGAGGTAAACGTACAAGCACCTGGCTCTGTGCAATACCTCCTTGGACGCAATGATCCCTGCTGCCCCAAACGGAACTTTCCCCCGAGGCGCGGCGAGAGGAATTACAGAAGAGGAAGAGGAAGGCAACTGTTTCTTAGAAGAGCTTGAATTGAATGTGAGTCTCTTGACTTCTAATAGTGCTTTAATGGGTTAGGAAATGAGTTGGTATTTATGAACTGCCAATTTGGGAGGAGGGGAATAGTGTTGTAAATAAATTCCACAGGGGCCCTAAAACCACACCTTCTGGGTCTAATCAAGTGTACAGGTGGCTAGGGTTTTGATTGCTTGAGTTTTTTGTGCTCTAAGTCATCCTGACTTTAACTGAGCCCGTGCTTTCATGAAAGGCATGGATGGATTGGAAAGAGAGAGCTGAGAGGCCTCTGGTGCCAAGTTCCTGCCGAGAAGGAGTCTGAATGTCTCCCCCTTCAATGGCATCCCCCTCCTCAGGTTGTTTGACTCACTACGGCGAGGGGTGGTACCACCCCTAACAGTGGGCTCCCCCAGCTTACAAGGGGCTGAAATGGTCCCGGGAGGCCCAGCCTGGGGCTGTGGCAGCCTGGAGCAAAGAAAGTGCTGTTCTCTCTAGAGTCTTTGCCCTTTGTGTCTTCCCTTCAAGCCAGTAGCAGTTTGTTCTCTGGGGGCTTCTCTGCTCAGCGTTGTCTTAGTGTGTTTGCTCCGCAGGCACTTTTGGGGTGTCTCTTCCAGCTTCTGTGTCAGTCTCAGGGTTACTCTACCACAGGAGACTTTGCTCTAGGATCAAAGGCCCCGTGTTAGGAATGTGTGGATCTTGGTCAGGCAGGAAGCAGCTCCAAGTCTAGGCTTTAAAATAACTTCCTGTTTTTAGAAATGTGTGTGTGTGTGTGTGTGTGTGTGTGTGTGTGTTGGGAAGGCAGGGGTGTGAGAAGGGCAGTGGCTATGGGGGAAAAGTAGAGATCAAGGAAGCATATTCTTTCTCTAGGGCAGCCGTGACAAAGTACCACAAACTGGGTGGCTTAAAACAACAGAAATGTATTCTCTCACAGTTCTGGAGGCTGGACACCCAAAGTCAAGTGATCGGCAGGACATGCTTTCTCTGAAGTCTGTAGGGGAGGATCCTTCTAGCCCCATGGTGGTTGTTGGCAATCCTGCGTGTTCCTTGGCCTGTAGACATTGTGGGGCCTTTAGGGACTTTCCACCCCCTCACTTGTTCCCGTAAACCAATTCTTCTCCCTATCGTGCGCCACTCCTTCTCCCTATCGAAACCAATTCTTGGAGTTTTTCAGTTGACGGGGACTTGCCAGACAGCGGGTAATTTTCCAGTTGCCCGTAACAGGTATACGCCCTAACCGCCACAATGAACAGACAACTATAACGGCCAGAAGGTGGGACAAAAGTTCCTAAGCCAATGAATTCAAAAGTCACCACATTTACCCAATCATTGTGAGAATATACCCGCCCTATGAGTAAATAAACCTATTAAAAAGTATGTGATTCCGCTTTTAGGGGTTCCCCATCGGCCTCCTGCGTGAGGTTCAGGGAACCCCGGTGCATCGGCTCCTAATAAACCTCTTGCGTGTTGCAGCGGCTCTCGACTCTTGGCGGTTCTTGGGCGAGTTGGAATCCCTCGTAGACCGTTTGGGTCTAACAACATATCACACCAGTCTCTGCCTCCACATTCACAGGGTGTTCTCCCCAGATGTCTCTGTGTCCAAATTTCCTTCTTTTCATAACGACTCTAGTTATTAGATTAGAGACCATGCCAATCCTATATGACCCCGTCTTAACTTGATTGCATCTACAAAGACCCTGCTTCCAAATAAGGTCACATTCACAGGTAGCAGGAGTTAGGATTTGAACATATCTTTTAGGGGGATACTATTCAATCCACATCAGGAAGGTACCTACTTAAGTAGGGTTCTCACCAGTTAAATCCTTTGAATGAGGTGAAAACTGGTTGATCTTTTATTTCGCGTAGGTGTTAATAGCAAACAATTCCCTGGTGCCAACTCTCCATATCTCATTCCTCAAGGAGTCATTCAAAATGAATCAAGAACTAGAAAAGCGAGAGAGGAAGCTACTTTTCTGGTTGTGGTTGTTGCTGTTTGCTGAAGCAAATTCTCATGAGTAAAAACCGAAAGGTGAGTGGCTGTCCCTTCTGTGTGTCCATTTTTCATCCATTCTCTGGTGTTTCATTCATTCTCTGGTGTTTCATTCATTCTCTGGTGTTCCATGGCTTACTGTCAGCCATTAAATTTGCTCAAGAAGATTCCTGTCCCTGAAGACAAGAGCCATGTCTCAAACTTCCTGCGTCTCTGAAGCACATAACCTAGTGCTGGATGGACACAGTAGATTCTCCATGCCTGTGAAAGGATAGATTTATTATGAATTCTTTCCACTCCTGTTCCCATCGTGCCTATGTAGTCATTCTCTCCCCTTTGAGGGCCTCTTCTGAGTGAAGGATGAGGGTCTCGGAGTCTTCAAGCCAGATCCATGGGCTTCCTGTGCCAGTGAGGTTGGGGGAGGGGCTGGTTTAAGTTTGGTCCCATTATTAACAGGACGCTGCATTCCTAGAGCTCTTCATAGCTCCTTAGAGCCCTTCATCCACGTCACACTCAGTCTTTCAGATCAGGAATCACCAGTCCTCAGTGAGTTCCAGGCAAGGACAGCCCAGGAGATGTCTGCATTTCATCCAAGGACCTGCTGTGGCCTTGAGATCATAAATGGAGGTGAGGTAGGGACTTGGATATTAGAGCTTCCTCATCAACAAAAAGTAAATAGATAGAATTTGATAAAGCCAATTGTGTTCTGCCTTGGGAATGGTTTTGACAAAGCTAGCAGGCTACCTGCATTATAACCTTTATCTTATCCCACACCATTTGGGGCATTTCTGTTTGTACCTAGCCCCAGGCTATTGTTCTTAACCAATTTCCCAAAGCAAGGACTGTGGCTATAGGAAACACATTCAGAGCTCCTGGAAAAGCTGCGTGGGGAGAAGAGCATGAAACCACAGAGTTTCTGTTTTTGCCCTCTGCTTAGCCCTTGTTAGACCGGCTGTGTGACTCTGTCCTCTTTGTTTTAGGCCCTGCCATTATGCTTTACATTCATACCCGCAGAAATACATGTGAGGCAAAATTTAAGTTTTCATTGACCTATTTGAATTTGTAACCTCAGTTGTACCTGAGTTTGGTCTAGTACTCAGGCCTGTTGGGATGTCCACTGAAGCAAAGCTCTGAAAGGCCTGCGGTAGGAAGGCTGGGGACTGACTGAGCGGAGAGAGAACGCAGCACCTGCACTAGGTTCAAGGACAGCGACCCATCCCCAGAATGGAGGGGCCGTTTGGAAAACAGCCGCGGTCTTCCACTCAGATCACCTCATTCGGCCCCCATAGTCTCACACCTGAACCTCAAGGGGATGAGGCTGCCAAGCAGGCATTGTAAATACCCAGAGTTATTTCTAGATCCTCCGAGAGGCACGGAGAGCCCAGCCCGACCACAGCCTCGGGGCTGGTGATGGCTGCTTTGGCAGAAGGTTTGCTGACAGAGTTGGAGGTTTGGCCCATGGTGTTGGCCCTGTAGAAAGCAGTGCTGGTGACAGTGGCGGTGGCCTTGGTGCTGTGGCTTGGCCAGGGCAGCCCTGCCCATGGAGGTGAGTGGTGCAGCAGACGTGTGAGCCCAGTGTCAGTGGCTGCTCTTTTAGCTTTCTGGTACCAACATTGACAGAAGCATCACCTGGGGGACACCAGCCATCCTATGGGGACAGAAGTGGGAATCAGTGGCATTGCTGCCATTTGGAGGGCGACTAGAGATGCCACCCTAGTGAACCAAACGTGAAGCTGAGGAAAATGGCACAGGTACATACAGCTAAGATGTTTTCTTGGAATCTGTGAGATGCCACCTGACGAGGCCTGGATGGAGGGTAAAAGGAACGGGAATTCCCGTGAATGCAAGGGTGTGGAGTGAAGAGAGCCCTGTTTTATGCCTGTGGCCACTGTGCTACCAGTGGAGGCTGGTGGGTCACATTGAAAAGCTGGAGTGTCCCAGCACTCAGCTTGAGTGGACAGAGATACTTTTCAATCAAACCAGATGCCAGGGATCTCAAATGGAGATGCCTTTTTTAAAAAGGTTGACATTGCTGAAAATGTAAAGAAGGTGTGGAACGTACATCCTTATTGAGAGGACAAGGAACCATGGGTCCCTTGAAAAGATAATAATGTTCTAGAAGAAGAGCTGGGCATGTCCCTTTGATGCCCACCTGGTGGTCTCATCAGAAGATGGGGGAATAGTTTTCTCTTCATCCCAAGCCCTTGCTCTTCTTTTAACAAATTCCTTTCTGTTCACTTTCCAAGGCCTAAAAAGTATTGGCATGATTTTTTCCCCCACAACTCAATTTAATTCCATTCAGTTCAATTCAACAAATATTTACTGAGTGAGGCAGTCCTGAGCCAGGGATGCAGAGAATACACATATGAGCCAGATGCTATTTTTGCTCCCAAGAGTTTTATAATTTCTGTGGGGATGGAGGTGGAATAAGATGAGTGCACACATGTCAACCACACACACCCCCCTTTCAAGGGTCATCTCCCTCTAAAATATATTGGGAAAGAGAAGGGGTCAATGAGGAAATTGCTGTGGCTCTTCTCAGCATCCCTCCAGGAGGCTTAGATAGGACACCTTTCTCTCCCCACTGTCAGGAGAGGGATGGGAGGTGGGAAACACTTCTTGTTCTGTCCCTTTCTCCTCACAGGATAGCTCAAGGTTGTGTGAGGTTTACTAAAAGACTAAGGTAATCAGATGATGTTGTGAACTGAGCCAGAAAGATGTGTTCAAAATCTAACCCCAGCTTCTTGTGAGTGCGATCTTATTTGGAAATAGGGTCCAAATGTAATCGAGGAATCAAGTTAAGGTGTGGTGGCCCCTAATCCAATAATTAATGTCCTTATGAGAAGAGGGAGATTTGGACCCTGACAGACAGACACGGAGGGAAGAACTCCATGTGATGACACAGGCAGGGGTTGAATGTTTGCAGCTGCAAGCCCACTAAGAGGTGAGGAAGGATTCCCTCGGGCACTTGCAGGGGGAATCCTTCCTCTCCTCTTCCGAGCTTCTGGGGGTTGCTGGTTCTCTTCAGCGCGGCCCTCTGATGACTTGATCTTGGATTTATCACTTCCAGAACCAAGAAACAGTACGTTTCTGTCATTTTAAGCCAACTGGTTTGTTACAGCAGCCCTAGGAAACCAACACTGACGGAATCACCACACAGCATGGGAAAAGTTAAACCTGTAGCCAAGTACCACTTTTCAGCTAGCTGAGGAAAGAAAATTACTCATGGAGCGTAATCCTTCCTCGGGATCCTGTTGTTGGCACACCTGAACCCCACTCTCACTCCCTCGTCCTCAGGACTGTGTCTTTGTGAATGTCGCACCTTGGTTATTATTCTTTTGGTGACTCTCCACACATCCAGATGTGGCCCACAAGGACCAGTCTTTCCCCAGGATTTGTCACCTCCCCCAGCGGTTCATTACTTCACACTTGCTTTATTCACCATTCAATGACATCCTGGGTGAGAGCCTTTAAAACAAGACAGTCACAAGACCTGCTTCCCTGCAGGGATGGTGGCTTGGATGGACATACACCCTCTGTGTGTGACACCTTTGGGCTGGTGCCCCAGCGTCCACTGCAGACTACTTCATATTTGCTGTTGCCTATGGGTCCCCCCGCCACACACACACATGCAATCAGTAATGCTCAGAGCCCTTACATTCTCTCAACTAAGTGTGGCAAACTCTTGGCTTGGGGTTCTGACTGAATTACATATGCAGTGCTCTCTTCACTTGTCTGGAGCCCTGAGCCCCTTACCACGTGAGCAATTGATAAAACAAAAAAAAGTTAGTGACACATTTGGAATTTGAGCTCTTTGGAGGAGAAGACATTTTAAAAACCTGCCAGGGTTTTAGTCTAGATTCAGGGTGCATATTTCTTCCACTCTACAAGCCTAAGAACTGAGCAGATGCCAGGGTTCCACCATGATGGGGAAGTGGGTGAACCTATTATTATTGGACATAGAGATCTGGGATGGGAGAGAAACGAAAATAATTTTTTTTTTTCATTTCTTAATCCGTCATTTCTATTTCCATCCCCTCCTCAGGGATGGTGCCACACTCGTGTCACCAATCACAAGATACTGTGGACCTGAGGCAGCCCTTCCCCAAAGTACAGAGTCCCAGAGCTGGAGAAGCAGAGGATGGGGCCCACCATCCACCGTCCTGAAGGCTGGCGGGTCCCCACCTGCGGGCCTGCCTGGAGAGCTGACATCCCAAATCATGCTGTGCTAGGGAAGCCAATGCCATTCCCACCCCCATCCCATAGCCCAGCTCTGTTCAAATACCTCACTTTATCTCCTGGACTTTCTTGCAAATCCTCTGTTTATCTTGCTTTTTCTTTCTCTCCTACCTGTTAACTGGAATGTTCTTTCCACCTTGGATTTCTCACTCTACCGCCCACCCCTTTTCCTGCTTGTACTTACTATCTACTTAGTTGCTCTTGATACCAGATACTTTGGTTTTTGATTGTAGGGCATTAGATGGATTTAAAGATATCAGTTTACTGCTTTCTAGATTGCAGTCAAACCCTCTTAATATCACTGTTATTTAAGCGCACTGCCCCTTTCTGCCCAGCCTATGGGAGCCTTGGGCCCTGACACTTCCCCTCTTGACCTCTGGGGGGCGCCCTTGGCGCTGCTTGGCTGCCCCGTCACCCCAGACCCCTGGACATTTCACCCAGAGCACTAGGCTGCTGCGTGCTCACCTACAGCGCACCCGGAACAAGCACTGCCTCTCACTGAGGGTTTGCCCCTCTCTTAAGCTGAATTTTCTTTCCTCTTGTTGTTATTAAGCTTAAGAAGGGAGATTCTGGATGACCCAGGAGAATAAAAAAGAGGTGCATGGAACCTCTTCTGGGCTTTGGTCCAGCTCCCTTTTGGAGTAAAGAAAGTATGTGTGTGGGTGGTGCGGAGGCGGTGAGGGAAGAAGCTTTCTGCTTATCATTGGATGAAGTCATCTGATAAACAGTGAGCTGGGGCCAGATTCCACAAACGGAAAGCCCAGAACAAAGCATTGCTAATTGAATAGGCTTTGTTTTGAGCTTTGTTTCAACCTCTCCGTCCCTCAGTATTTTTATCTATGAAATGGGGATAATAGTGCCTAATGAGCCTGTTATGAAGAAAGAATGAGAACATATATGTATATATATCCTTTCTTTGGACATTCTCTCTCTCTCTCTCTCTGTGTATATATATATATATATATATATATATATATATATATATATGAACAACAGTTTCTGGTAAATACTAAATAAATGTATTTATCATCTGACTATGATTGCATAGGAAACACAGCCCTAGAGACACAGGCCCTCAGGTTCCATAACTTACTTGCTGTGTGAATATAGCCCATTATTTAATAGTATATTGCTATCATTTATTATTTATATTAAGCTTATATTTTTAACACATTATTCTTTATAACGGGTGAAGTGTTATCTCCGAGCCCACACATTCTCCCCAGGAAGTGGAGTGGAAGACGGCTGCCCCACGTCCTTCGCAGGGTCACGTGAGATAGCCATGCGTGTGCAGTGAGGCGAGGGTCTGGGCAGATGCAGGGAGCGCTGCTCCTGGCAGGTGTGCAGTGGACAAACATTGGCTGCGTGGATGCAGCCCTTTCCCACTCCAGCCAACGCCCCTCCATCCTCATGTGTCATCCTGGCAGTGGCAACCCTCCCCCGCCCCCAAGACCCATCAGTGCCAGGAACCTACTAGAACTCATAACTACTGCAATCAGCACCAGTGCTTTCCTATGGGAAGCGAGGATAGACACCGGCATGGACTAGTTTTCAGCTAGTTGTGTCACTTTGGGTAAGTCTTCTCACTGCTCTCTAGTTGGTGGGGTTGAGCCAGGTGACATGTGAGCTCTGCCAGCTTGAGCGTTCTGTGAATCTGAGGACAGATTCAAAGGACAGATGCTGAGTCCGGCTTTCTCAAGTTTGGGGACTTGTCCTCAGTAATGAAACTGAGGCCCTAAGCCTGGACGAAGCCCCCTGGCTGCACGAGCAGATGCACGTGGAAGCTGGGGGGAGCACATCATTCAAGGGCTGGATGGTAGCCTGGTGGTCAGCAAGAGCCCTTGCCGGGCAATGGGCCACAAGGACAACAAAGGGTAATGACCCATTCATGGGTTAAAAATGACCCTTCCGTCCATGGAACATGGTGACTTAACCTGGCCGGTGAGGGCACAGGGATACACCGTTAGATTTCCCTGGGAGGTCCCTGGCCAAGGAGGGGACATGACATGACCAGTTGTGCCAGGGTGGCTGTGTTGCTTCCCTTCTGGGAACCTCGGCACCTTCATCTGTAAAATGGAACCAACAGTGGTTGGAAAGATCCTGAGGCTCTTTCCAGCTCTGACATTCTACAAATTCATTACCTCCTTTCTTCTAGATACCTCTGGCTAGCAGCCCAGACTAAAGTTGGTTTCTCCGTAGGATTTTTTTTTTTTTTACCTACTTTCTTACCCGGTCTTTTCATTCATCTTTATTCTCTGGTACAGGATAAGTGTATGCTTTTAGCTACTTAGAAAACTCTTTTCCTCCATTTTTCTTCTTAAGCATTTAAATAAATGAAATCTAGTATGTACAGTGTTTAGCACAATGCCTGGCTCATAATAATGTATTCATATGTGTGTGTGTGTGTGTGTGTGTGTGTGTGTATTCTTCTAATATATACCTTCCTCTTTTTCCTCTAACCTAAATATCTGTGTCATTTAAAATACATTTTATTTTTTAAAACTCAAGCCACTTAGCTTGTTCTTTGCAATAAAAAGATCTCTTTTGAAAGCAGCTCCTACATTTACGTTCACAGCATGACGGGCCCCGGTCACTTCAGGGTACCCAGCAGTGTGTCCGATTCTGACAAAGACAAGGTCCTGTCTTCAGATTTGACCAAGTTTCCAGGAGCACGTGCTTTCTAGAGACGCAGCCTTGGCTCAGTTCAGGTGCGATGTGTGAAGTTGGGATGTTGATACAGGAAGGAACGGCTTACCTATGAGGTCAAAGAAACTCAAAACCTGACTTTAAGCTGTTGAGTTAATGCTTTCCAGCAGCGTTATTCCAAGTGAGAAAATACAACTCCATCTCAGATGGGGCTTAAGCCTGCTTCTCTGAATCTGGCCTACCCTCGAATCTGCACACACAAAAAAGTGACCTGGGCTCCAGTTCACTGGTGTTAACAGTGAGGAAAGCAAGATACCTTTATAGACTATTTCTGAGGCCCTTTCCTCCCTAGATGCTTAGACCCCCCACTGCAGCCTCACATCCAATCTTCAGAACACATACTAAGCGGTGCAGAGCCCAGAGGAAAGATTATTGTTCTCATTTTTCAGAAGAGGAAACGTAGACTCAAGAGGCTATAAGTGGATGGTGAAGGGGAAGGAAGGGAAAGGAGACTGGCCTTGGGGAGACTGGCAGGTCCCCGGGTGGACGGAGATTAGAAGTCGTGCCCTGTGAGCCGCCTGTGTGTGGCTTCCAAAAGTCTTACAGACTGACTCCTGGAAGGAGTAGGAAGACCAAGAAATAAACCAGCCTGGATACAACCAGCCTGATCCCCTTCTCTAGAAGCCCCACAGAGAAAGCACATTGCCTTTGTATTTCTTCTCACTGTGCCAGCTTTTCTACGTATTAACAGAAGCATCTAGAAAATGTCATGGCAGGGCAGACCCAGAGCTTACACCTTGACAGCTGAAATAGGGATGGATGGGGGGTAATAGGGTTCACTGTCTCCCATGACAAAGACCTTCTATCTCCTCCCCATCTGAATCTTGGAATCTTAACACACTCTGACCATTTAGAAAGAGGAAGTCAAAGAATGCAGGGTGGGGTAATGTGGGAGAAGATTGAACAGACAGAACTGGAAAGAGCCCCAGAGGGGCTTGCTTCTTCAGGAAGGAAGAAGAGGACAAAAGCCACCAAAGGGAGAGGGAAAAATAGAACAGCGGAGAAGAGGATGACTTTTTACTTAAGAGTGATTGATAGATATGAAAGATGAAAAGATATACGGGCAGTGAATATGAAAGGCCTTACAGAAAAACAAAACAGGAAGTCAAAGTGCCATTGGACGCTGGTGATGCCTTTCTGAACATTGGAAAAATGTTCTTTTGGCCAGTCTGGTGCCTCCAGCAAAATTTGTTCCATATTGTGGCACTCGAGCTAAAGTAGAGGCCGACCCTTGGTTTAAAGGGTAATAGCTTCTAAAGCTGATCCAGATGGCTCCTGCCAGAGGGGACTCAGAGACAGAGGCCCTGTGGCTGAGGGATTAGCAGGGGTCCCAGCGTGCCAGCCTCGGGGAGGGGAAGGAGGGGAGGAAGCAAAGAGGGATAGAAGGGTTGGAAGGTGGGAGATCAGATAAAAGGCCGGTTCGTGCAGTCTTCCTTCCTTTATTCCTTCACCAAGGATTTGATGAGCTTCCTCTGTATGTCAATCACTGTTCTTGGTGCCATTATCTCGCTTCATCTTCACTATAACCCTACAGTATAAATATTTTTTCCTCTGTTTTACAGATGAAAAAACAGGAGCTCAGTGTACATTTCTGAAGGTAGAAAAGGGAAGGTTTAAATTCTGTTCTGCCTGATTCAAAACCTTATTGCTCACAATAAAGCATGCCGTGAGGGAGCTAAAATGACTAGGATATAAAATATGCTCTGAAGTGGCGATACTTATTGAACACATTTGCAAGAATCAGGTACTGTTCCAGGCTTTGGGGGGACAACACAGGCAGAGGCCCTGCCTTCCTGGAGAGTAGCAGGTAGAGTGGGGTATCGGACAATAAGCAAACAGAAAGATGGATTATAAAATGTCATCTGGGGTTAAGGGGTATGAAGCAAAGTAATGCTGGGAGGGGGCACAGAAGGTGGCAATACCACCGGCCATTTGAGACGAGGCTTCCGGGAAGCCTCTCTGAGGGGTAGCCTGTGAGCCGGGGCCGTGCAGGACCAGGCTATGCAGATGACACAGATGCTCAACGAACAGCTTGAGTTTCTCCGGTGTTTTCAACACCGCTCTTGAAACTTTCTTACATTATTTCATTTGATCAATACATACAGTACCATGGAGAAGGAGCTGTCATTACGCCCGCCTCTTTTTAAAATGAGGGAATTGAGATGTGGAGAGTTAAGTGACTAGCAGAGGCCACACACCTTGTAAGTAGTTTAGCAGAAGTAGGTCTTGTCTGATCCCAGGTCTAGGCTCTCATCTTCAGACCACAGAGGCCTTCCCCTCTCAGGGCAGGACCTGATGAGACCCCCAGAACCAACTCCATAGACCTCTATCAACTTTCAGCCAATCAGGAGCCAAGGGTCATGTGCTAAAACTGGAAAGCATATTTATTCATAAAGCCAGGACCAACCAAAGCAAAGAGCAAGGGGGATTTTTTTTTTTTTTGGCTGCGTTGGGTCTTTGTTGCTGTGCGTGGGCTTTCTCTAGTTGTGGTGAGTGGGGGCTATTCTTCATTGTGGTGCGCCAGCTTCTCATAGCGGTGGTTTCTCTTGTTGCAGAGCACAGGTTTCAGTAGTTGTAGTGCGTGGGCTCAGTAGTTGTGGCTCGCAGGCTCTAGAGCACAGGCCCAGTAGTTGTGGCACACAGGCCTAGTTGCTCCGCGGCATGTGGGATCTTCCCGGACCAGGGCTCGAACCCGTGTCCCCTGCATTGGCAGGTGGATTCCTAACTGCTGCACTACCAGGGAAGTCCCAAGGGACATTTTTTTTAAATGTGTGTATTCAAAAATGTTTGCTAAATAATAGCTAGCATGATGGAGTGCTCACTGGACAGTAGGTGCTGTTCTAGTGCTTTCCATGAATGAACTCACACCCTGCACAGCCACCCTACATGAAGGTACAATGATTATCCCCTACTTACACTTGAGGAAGCCGAAGAAGAAGGTACCTTTTCCAATCTGACAGAGCACAAGTGCCAGAACAAGGATTCAAGTCCAGGCAGGCCAGGGTAGGAACAAGCTTTCACTCTTATTCTCCACAGCCCACAGGGAAGGTAAGGGCTGAAGAGAGGGAGGTGTGAGCTGGGCCATCAGAGGTGGGAAAGTTTTGGCTGCCACGAAGTCAGACTGAGAAGCAGAGGAGGGTGGAGGATCTCAGAACAGTGGCAACGAGCCAGAACGGCCCCTGGCCCCTCTAGCCCCTTATGCTGCCGCTGAGGAACATTGGATGCAAAGCAGCAGGGGGACAGCAGTTGGAGAAGGGAGGAGGCCTAGTCTATTGGACCAGAGCTTTCCCACAGGGGAGAGGACTCAAGGAGGAAGGTGGCCAGGGCGGAAAATGGCAGACAAGTATTTGAAGTTTCTAATATTGCCAACACAAAGGAAGATGAAACCTAAGATAAGGCCTTCATTTTCCTGTTCGGAGACCAAAGGAAATGACTCTTAGGGTTACAGGAACGAAATGAGAGTAAAAAGTTTGGGAGGAAGGAAATCCATACCTGGGACAGCCAGCAGTGGGGAAGAGTTGCAGGGGGTTGTGGGGTGGAAGGTGGTTGTGACCCCAGGCTGCCCCACATGGTGCGGTCCTGGAGCAGGAAAGTCACCCACCCTGAGTCCCTGAACTTGCCCTTGTCTGTAAGCGAGGGAAAGAGGCCAGCTGTACCCCATCTAAACCTTTGCTGCATGGAAGGGAGATGTCTGCTTTGCTCTTGCTAATTTAGTGTGGGAAGCCTGGCTCACTCTCGGTGTAGGTAACGATTCCCGCTGCTTGGCAAGCAGGCTGCAGGACCAGGGGCCTAGCCGCATCACTCCTTGGCTGGCATTCCGTCACCCAGCGGCCCATTACCCCAGGCAGGTGGCAGCTGGCCAGGCACCCTAGACGCAACAGTCGAGGCATTGGGCAGGCGAAGGGGCAGGGTTCCTGCCTCACACATGCTCAGGGCTGCAGCCTCCCAGAATCACAGGACTCTGCTCAGAGCCCTCTGAACCAGTTGTGCCCAGACAGGAGCCAAAGGACAGGGAGGTGTTTGAAGGAAATGTTCCAGGCTGGGGGGTCTGGAGGTTGGTGGGGACACGAGGGGAGGTGAGGGGAAGAGCAGATTTGTCAAGGAAGGACATAGGCCCTGGGATTGCCATTCTTACCCAGGTAGGCACTCCACTAGCAGGGCAGCCCTGTGGTGCCAGAGGTCCTGGGCACAGCATCTTTCCACCCAGAATAGCGCAAGTAACCACATGGGCTTCAGAGTAAGCGTGTACTTAGAACACCAACAGGCCCACCCCACGCCTCCCATGTTCCACCATCCTCTACACTGACATAGCAAGGGCTGCCTTATCATTTCTCTTTGCACTCCCCAAGAAAAGAACTCGGGCCTCATACCTGTCCTAGCAGATTGACAAAAGACGCCCAATGCCCCAGAGGCATCTTCACTCATCCCCCTTTCCCCTCCTGCTTCCATGCTCCAAGCACTTATCTATTCTTAGGTTTCAGTTAAGTGTTCCTTTCCCCAGAAGAAAGCATACTGCTAACAGGAATTTGAATTTTCCCAGAAACCTTAGAAGATTCAAACGTTAAGCCAGCTTGACAAAGACTCAACACAAATTAGCTTAGGCAAAAGAAGAATTTACCAGCTCATCTAACTGGAAGGTTCAGGACTGGCTGGATCTAGGGGCTCATACAACATTATCTTGGCTCCCTTTCTTCTCATCTTTGGCTGTTTCCTGCTGGGTATCGGGATCATTGTCTTTAATTGTGGATGGGATTCCTCCATAAGGCAAGGGAAGATGGGCTATAGCCAACTCCAGAATTATACGCTCCCTGTTTGGCAACCCCACTAGAAAGAGAGCTCTTAATCCATTCCTAAGAAAGATTCTGATTGGCCCTGCTTGGGACATGTGCCCAGCCCTGAATCCATCACTGTGTCTAGAGTAGGTCAAGTGTCCACGTTAGTGCCTGGGGTTGGGGATGCGCAGGTTCTCATTCTAGGAAAAAAAAAAAAAAAAGAATAGTTGGGGGAGAGGTATTCAACAGGCAAAGTATTAACTACCACTGTCCACCACAATGATAACTGCTGTGGCACCACAGTAGGAGAGAGATTTGGGGAAGGAGTCCCTTCCCACCCATTCCACTAACACATTGGGCAGATCCTGACTCTTTAGTGGGTTGACAGGTTGGGATTATCCAAGCTGCCTGCCTTCTCTAGTTCAGACAAGCCACCACGTGCAGGGAAAAGCTCTTCTTCTAGGCTCCTCGTACCCATCAGTGCCCTAAAAACTTCTTGGGGCCACTTTCCCCTTCTCCCTTCCCAAGCAGTGTCTGCCTGGAGCTCCAGCCTTCCTGTCTGTGTGGCAGCCAGCCTGCTCTCCAAGGCCCTTCCCAGACATCATCACCATTGTGCAATGAGGTCACCAAGACCTGAGGAGTCAGGCTGGGACTGAGCCCAAGCCTGCCCTGGCTTCAGGAGGACAGGGTCTTCTCTATCTCCTTGTGAAGGTAAGCTTTGATCTGCATTATCCTCAAGGTCATCATTAAGATTCCTCCCTCTACTAGTCCCAAGTCCTTTGTCAGCAAATCCCTTAGCCATTAGGTCAATACAATCCCGCTTCATCCAGTTGGAAGGGAATGGACAAGTCATTTCTTGCAACTACCCAGCTAATCCTTGAATCTCCCTACAATGTCCTAAGAAGTGGCTGTCCTTCCGGAGCTGGTTCACTCTTAGGAAGTCCCCGTTATCAGGAAATTCTGAGGGCTGGCAACTTCTACTCTCTTCTCTTCCTTTTCTCCGTGGGCTCTGGGAGCAACATCTAGCTGCAGACCCTCAGTTTAGAGGCCTGGGGGTCACCAAGGCAGCTTTTTCATGATAGTCTGAATATTTGATTCCAGATTTTGTGAGCTCCCAGCCATGGCAGGGTGTCCCCTAGTCCACACATGATCAGAGTCTGTGGTGTAGGAGTGGGGACAGGGCTCCATGGGAGTCAGTGGAACACTGAACCAATACTCTTGTCCTTCTTCCTCCAGTGCTGGGATAATCTGACCAGGCTGAGCTGCTTCATTGCTTTAGGGGAGCCAGTTATTTCCAGGGCTGCTGTGTCTAACACTCCTGGGCCCCCTAGGT
Organism: Phocoena phocoena; assembly: GCF_963924675.1. Lineage (NCBI taxonomy): Eukaryota > Metazoa > Chordata > Mammalia > Artiodactyla > Phocoenidae > Phocoena > Phocoena phocoena. The sequence continues at coordinate 132,131,463 of NC_089219.1, read as the reverse complement.
ACAGAATGTGGCCGTGAATGGTCTGTTTTAATTAGACGTGAAGGTGCATAGCGCACAGCGGGGCTCTTCTGGAGGGTAGAGTCATGTTAAGATTGCATGGGGTGGCCAGTGTCTTCACCTTTGCCAAGGGGAAAAATTGGGGGTGAGAAAAAAAGAGAAAAGAGAAAAACAGTGTCTCCAACCTGGAAGAAACATTATTCTATCTGTGATACTCTCCCCCTCAACCTAGCAGACTTATTTGGGTCCTCAGTATCTCTTTTTCTCCCCTCTCTCACTCCCCTTCCTGACTTTCTCCTTCTCTTAAACCCAGTCCTGGCATGGAAGTGGACAGAACTCTGTAATGTATCACTAGATGCTTCCTGAAGGCGAATCGTGTCCTGGCCCTCAAGGAGTTTACTTCTTTATAGAAGAAAAGGGCAATAATTTATAATCCTATGTAGCTGTGACCAGCAGACTTCGGGAAAGGAGAGAAGGAAAGGTCAGAAGTTGTGTAGGAGGGATGGATTGGGAAATAGGAAAGCTTGCTCGGGAACAGTTCCCTGAATAGGACGGCCTTGAGGTGGTGATTAATAATCTAGATTTTGCCCACTGCTCCTCTTCCCTCTCTGCTCCATGGCCAGAGCCCCAAGGCCATCACGTATTATTTGGTGTTTACATCAAAATTCCTTCCTTCTTATGCTCATTGCTCATTGAGGTGGGGTACGATGTTGGTTTAGGTCAGCCTGGGAGGTGAGGGCTTCCCATGCCTATTCTGGACTTGCCAGATTTTAAAGCAGAATTCTAGGTCCCCTTCCCTTTTCTGTAGAAAAGCCACAGCTGTACTTTCTGAGTTCCGGTGTCCAGACCTCATGTGCTGGAAGGGTGGATCCCAGAGGCCTTCTGGAATGCTGACCATGGTATAGATTTTTGTTGGGAAATCACAACATGGAGGTGGACCACACTGTGGCTCCTGATCTCTGGAGACAGCTGAGTGCCTGAGGAGATACTCAGTTTGGTCTAACAGCGTGGATGAAGAGCTAACACCAATGTGAAGGAGGGCTTGTGGGCTGGAGTTTCCGGTAGAAAACCAACACCAGGGCCAGTGGTTACTACCTTCCAAGGAGGAGACTGTGAAGGTGTGTCTTTGTCTCTAAGAGTGGATCAGAAGCTAGGGAACCAACAATTGATCTCAGTCCCCATATCAGCTTCAACTAACACCTGATATGAGTTGTTACGAGTTGTTAAGTGTTTTGTGTGTCTACTGGATACAAAGCAGTTTAGCCACAAGGACTAAGGCTATAAAACTTGATCCAGGGACCAAGGAAATAGAGTTGGGATTCTGTTCTCTGTCTCCTGTTGATAGTTTCCATCCAGCCACTATCAAGTTCACACAAATGGCTCCAGATCTATATCACCAACCCCAGGTCTCTAATCTGAGCTCCAGAGACGTACTCCAACCACTGTCAACATAAATAAAATAAACAAAAATAACGATAGCTATGGTGTTGCTTCTGAAGTGTATATTTCCTGATATATTGGTTAACAACACAAGCTCTGGGGTCGGATGTCTTTCATTCCAACACCACCATTCACTAGCTGTGTGATCTTGGGAAAGTCATTTCATCCCTCTGCACCCCAAGTTTCCTGGTCTATGAAGCAACAATAGTAGCATCTACATTATAGGGTTATTGTATGGATTGAATGAGCTAACAGCTGTAAGGGCTTATTACAGTGTCTGATACCTGCTAAATACTCTATAAATGCTAGCTATTATTATTTGCTAGGGATGAATCAAACATAAGAAAAGTGTTTGGCTGGGATACCTTTAAATTCCCTGTCAACGATGCAGTTCTACATCTCTATATCATTCCAGTTCCTCAGCATTCCTATTCAGTAGGGAGGGGGCAGCATTACCCACATTTTACAGACAGTGAAATTGAGCCATAAAGAAGCAAAATGCCCAGGAAGCAAGTGGCAGTCTGAAACTAGAACTCAACTTTGTAGATGTAAGTACTAGGACTCTTTCCAGGAGACTGTGAGACAGTACATTTAAAAAGGAGTGTAAGACATCCATTGGGAGCCTGTGAGAAGTGACCCCTCATTGGCCCTTCTGTGCTGTGGTTCTCCATGGTTGCTCAACAAGGTCACTTCTCTCTCCATCTCTGGGTTGATCTCAGGCCAAGTCTCCCCAGGTGGTTTTCTTCCTGCTTTCAAAAAAGTCATGTTAGGGCATTAGATGAAGTGCTGGCTAGATACTCTCTCCTTGGTTTCCTCCATTCCCTGACTCTTAAAACACTCCATTCCTGGGTTATCCTGTGTGTAGACATAGCTCACCTGGCTGCAGACCCTGGCTTTTTGGAGACTGTCTTTTGCTGAGTCAGGACCTTAAACTACTTGGGAACCCTACAACTGATCTTCCAAAACATCACTCCCCAACAACTCACCCCCACCCGATTTCACATTTTTACTTCTGCAGTCATGAGCAAAGGATTTGCAGAAGCTCCTGTCCGCTCCTTCTTCCTCCACGCCCCTCTCCCTTCCTATCTGTGTTGGCTAGAAGGAGGACCCTGGCTCTACAGGACCTTGTCTGTGTGGAAGCAACCCCTAAGAGTTTGTGGGTAGGGAGCTTGTTCCTGTGTCTGAAAGAGGACTCAGGATGATTTCCTCTTCTGTCCACTAGGGGGCTGCTTGTAGGGGGATGGAAAAAACAGAGGCTTAAAAAAATATATCATGCTGCTGAAATTTCAGCAAGAGGGGAAAAGAGAGAGCGCGTGAGAGAGAGAGAGAGAGAGAGAGAGAGAGCAAGCCGTCCCAGGCTTCCTTGTCTCTTTCACGTCAGAGGCAGGAACCGACTGTACTAAGGCTGTTGGCTCAGCACGCAGGGACGGAGAAAGGCGCAGACACAGAGTGAGAGAAGAGGGGTCCTCCCTGACCCAAGGAATTACCACTAGTGGAGTAAAGCCACCTGACTTTTCGAGCTTATTTTTGTTGCCTCCGCTTTCTCCTTCCACTCTAGCCCTGCCAGCTTGGGTTTCATTTCTTTCGTGGAGCCTCCTCTCATCCTCCCAGGAAAGGAGGAAGGGAAGAGAAGAGAGAGAGGTGGGCTCTCTAGGTGAGCGCATCAGCTGGCTCCAGCCCGCAAAGACAAGAATTCTCTACACAGGAAGCTCCTCTAGCTCCCGTGCCACCCACCCCCAGCCCGGGTAAGTCCAGCGCACTTGCTCCTTCGATTTCCTCGCTAGCGTGATTTCAGCACCACGGAGAGCTATGAGATGCATTTTGGTTCCTGTGTGTCTCTTCTGTTCCTGCAAGGCGTTTGGCACTAAGGTTACATCTATCTCTCTGCTGCCAGTCGAGCCGGGTTCTGCGTAGGGAAAAGAAAGGTGCCAAACTATGTCTACCAAATTAAAGGGGGATGTGGACTCTGGCCTTAGGGGTGTGTGTGTGCGCGCGCACGCTGTTGCATAAGACAGGTGAGGACTGAGCTAAATCGCCAGTGGGTTTCTGCGTGTCTCCATGTAGGGCTGTTTTTCTTTTTCTATGTAGATAAGAAGGAGGGTTTGGGGAATTAGTCGTGCACCTTCTTTAACTCTTTCCCGACAAGCCATCCATGGAGGGGAAGTGTTGCAAAGGAAGCCTGGGGGGTTGAGAGCGGAGGTAGATTTAAAAGTTATGCTCCTCTGAGAGACGTTGGAGGAGGTGGTCTTTAAAATGTCAGTTTCCCCAGGATTCTCTGGGTTCTTGCTGTGAAGAGAGCCCAACCTGACCTTTTACTTTCTCTCCTGGTGTGAAACCATGGCAAGTGGGCAGGGGCAACAGGTAGGCATCAGGCTGGGGTGGCTTGGGGGCTGAGGTCCCCCTGCCTTCATGGTGATAAGAAAGTGTCAATAGCTTGAGCTTTGCAGAGGTTGGCCGTGTGGATTATACTACCTCTGCAAGGAGGCAGGAAGTGCCCTCCACTTTTCTGTCATACTTGACTATGTGTGGTTGGAAAGAGGACAAAGTCGGTTCTGCCTTGTTTCCTGCCAGTGAAAGAGAGCCCAGGAGAAAGATTTGTCCCTACATGTCTGGGGAAGCAGAAGTGAATCTAGACTGGTCCTGACTCAGGAAGACTTGAAATAGCGTTATGTCCTCCAACACTGAAAGGCTCCACAAAGGGGCTCGTCATTACTTTAGACTTCATTGCTATGACTTTTTTGCAAGGTACTGCTTTGTCTCCTCTGCTTCTGGCCCCTCTGAAATATGTTCAATTAATTCCCCGCAGCTGCCTTGGTTTTGCCTTGGAGACGCTATCTGCCTGTCCCTGCCCTTCAGTCCTGCCCACACCTGCTCGGGTGGGGCCATTCAACAAGTGTTGCTGAGGATTTCCTTCAATCATCTGAATCTCCATGGAGAGCACCCCAAAGGGAGATTTTTAAAGACGTGGTTTCTTGTAAGAGCAAACCTTGCCTCAAATTGGCCCTTAACTGGATAAGGTTCCAGTCATTTCCTTCAAGCACGTTGAGGCAGAAGAGAGGCAGAGGTGGGAGGTTTAACTCCTTCCAACTGCCAATAAACTCTAGGGTGGTGACTCTCTGTCTTGCTTTTAATTCAGTACCCTGGGTCCCTCCTCCAAGCTGAACAAAATACTCTGCCTCTGGTTGGGGAGGCTTCTCAGTGAAAGACATAGTCCTCAGTGACAGGGCATCATTGTTTGTTTGTTTGTTTTTAAGCTATGCTTACCATTGGATCCAGAAACCTCAGCATCTCCTTAGAATGTCAGAAAATAGAATAATGCAGTGAGGAGAAGAGTGAGGTTGTAATGGTAGGGGAAAAAGATTGAAATAGACAAAGCAGAGCATCAGTAACCAGAACTGACTCATTCACATGTCAACTCTCCCAACCCCTTCCTTTCTCAAAATCTCCCAGCTTGAACAAGAGAGTAGATGGATTTCTGCATGACATGTCTCTGAAGGTTTAAAAAAATTCATGCCCCTGCAGTGGACCCTATCCAAAGCCACCATTTATTCCTGAAGTCACCACACTTAGTGGTCATTATTTTATTGATGCCCTTATATTCGCTCTGAAAGAAGTGCTCAGTGCCATTACTGGTCCCAGTTAATAAATGGGGAGATGTAGGAGTTTAAAGTGCTAAGCCAGAGGGTAGCAAAAGCAGAAACAGAACTTCTAGTCCCCTAATATCTCATCACCTGTGAAGTGCAGAAGTGCTCATGTGTAGGAGAGAGCAGGGATGAATTGTTCCCCAGTGGACAGATTTGCAACCAGAGCCTTTTAGTGAATTCAGTGTGCAGTAATGGCTCCTCCCTGGTGAAGAGTGAGAACGGACCAGGAGTCTCAAGGAGTTGCTGGCCTGTAATTCTCAGCCCAGAAGATGGTCATGAGCCACGGCCAGAAAAGTGAGGAACTCTCTGGACTTACTGTGAAGAGAGAACCCCAGGTTGGTGGCCTCCAGGCTGAAATGATGTCACGCACCTGCTTGCCACACTCACTTTGCCCCAGAAATCCCAGCTGAAGGCACCCTTCCATGCCTTGGATTACCATGGGTGTCTTGGTAATGACATTACCAAGGTGTTTGATGACTTTTCTCTCCTATGAGCCTCCTCTGGGAAGACCTCCACTGAGTTCTTTGTGGCTCAAAATGTGGGAGGATGACTAAGAAGCAGGAGAGGGCTGGGCTCTAAGCACCTACAGAGACCCATGGAGAGGAGTGGGGGACTGGACATAAACCAACCGTACATATGAAACCTCCACTCCCCTGGCAGCTCTAGCCCTCACATCAGGCCAGCATTCTGGAAAGAAAGCCAGTGTAGTTTCATATCCAGCCGTCTTTCACTGAGCAGGAGAGACTCTTGCGGGGCTGTCTCCGAGATCTGGGGGGACGAGAGATGTGGGAAAATGTGGAGAGAAGGAAAAGGTCGGCATCCCACTCTATTTTCCACAGCCACGGGTTGCCATCTTTTACCTGGAGAAGGCCACTGTTACTGTTTTTTAAAAAGTTTTAGGTATAATTTGCATATAATAAAATTATACTGGTCTTAAGTGTCAAGATTAGTAAGTCTTGACAGCTGTGTACACCCATTTAACCACTCCCCCAAACAAGATATACAAAACTTCCCTTATGCTTCTTTCTGATAACTCTTTCCCTCTTCCAACCCCATCACTTTCTGACGTCTATCACCATAGCTTCAGCCGCTACATTTTGCAGTGGAAATGTATTGCTTAATGTGTCATGTAGACACTAGACTTCTCGGAGAACATTTCAGAGGTCTGAGGCTACTGTTACCGGGTGAGTAGCGTAGAGGTGGGGGAGGGGTTTATTCCTTGTTTATGGTCATGGTGTTGGAAGGTCAAGTGGTCATTTCGAGTGGTGTGTGCAGAAGCCAACAATCAAGCCCAGATAGGAACCATGGAAGCCCCTGTAGGTCCCTGCCTCTGAGCTGACCTGACTTATTTGATGGTACAGTGCGTGGAGAAGATGTTGAAAATGTCTATTAAAAACTTGGAATTCAGCATTCAGGTGGCTGGGCATGAGTCATTCCTTCTGGGTTCTAGGAGAGTGAGGTGAGGAAAGAGTACCCGTGTGAGCTTACTAGGGAAAGAGAGAGTAGAGTTCACTGTGACAGGGCTTATGCCAGGAAATTCAGCTCCATCCACAAAGATTGTGGCTGAGGAGGTTGCTGTTTCTCCTTATTTAAGAGTGGCTTTACAAGGTACCTTGCAGAGACTCATGTATTGATACTATCACATCATCATAGCTCCATCAAGAGATGTCACCATTCATCTTGCTCCCCTCCCTGGTTGTAGGACAGAATAGGGAATCTCTATTCTATTTTACCATGAAGAAGCAGTGGCATTATCAGAAGGTTTTAATGACTTTGGTGAAAAAAAAAAATACACACACACACCCCTGTACGTAACCAGTCCTGATACCTTGCCTGTCCAATTCTCTCCCACCCTATATCTGTGGATGCTCTATGTTCAGGGAAAGTTGGATAGACGTAGGGCATTTTGTGCACAGCTTGAACTAAAATGTCAGAGTTTCTGGAAGATCAACCAATAAATAAGAGTCTTTAGTAGACCTCAAAATGTGTCCAAGTAGGTAATAGAGCTGTTTACAGGCTTGGTGGGTAAGCATGTCCCCTGCCTCCTTCCACTCAGAGACTTTATTAAGCACCTCCTTCCCAGGGTCTGCCCCTTTCTGGGTTCATCTGTCTCAGACAATGCACCCAGCCAGCTCATTTATGGGAAGGCTCCTTCCTGAGTCAGCTCTCTCAGCTGGGATCCCACAGAGGGGAGCATAGGTTGCTAAGCCACTGGGACATGGCAAGTTAGAAGAGTCATGGTGAGGATTCCTTAAGGTCTAGGTTTGTGCAGAAACATAAAATGTGATCTCCACAAAGCCAATTCTAGTAGATGATTTGGGAAAAGTGCAGAGACACACCTTTGTCTCATCTCAATTATAGGTTATGTTCATAAAGATCAGATGAGATTCTCCACCTAACCAGTTTCATCTTCTTAAGAGCAAGTCCAGTGAGAGGGGGAAACTGGAATAGAGGTGTTTAAGTGCCATTTCCAATTGTATATGAGACTCACTACATCTTTACCTTGGAACATGATTTTGGACTGGAACTGTATTGGTAACATTTTGAACATAGCAGGTAATCAATACGTCAGGTGGAAAAGGGAATTTAAGCAGTTTTGGCCTCTTTCCTTTCTCTTTTGTTTTCTTGTGATTAAGTATACACAACATAAAATTTACCAGTTTAACCATTTTCAAAGGTACAGTTCAGTGGCCCTACGTACATTCACACGGTTATGCAACCATCACCGCCATCCATGTCCAGAACGTTTTCATCTTCCCAAACTGAATCTCTGTAGTTTTAAACAATAACTCTCCATTCCCCTCCCCCCAGCCCCTGGCAAACACCATTTTACTTTCCATCTTCGTGAGTCTGACTACTCTTATACCTCATATAAGTGGAATCATACCATATTTGTCCTTTTGTGTCTGGTTTATTTCACTTGGCATAATGTCTTTAAGCTTCATCCATGTTGCAGCATGTGTCAGGATTTCATTCCTTGTTAAGGCTGAATAACATTCCATTGTATGTATGTACCACATTTTGTTTATCTATGCATCCATTGATGGAGATTTGGGTTGCTTTGTCTCTGCTTCTTTAATTCTGGCCAGTTACCTGTACTTTTCTCTGCAACCAAGTGGGAAAGGGAGACTCTCTGGTCATAGGTCTCAGTGGGGTTGAAATTCTTCCCTTTCCCTATGAAGGAAGACCAGGCAGGTTGCTTTCTGGAATCAAACAAGGAGAAGAAGTGGGGGTGATGTACTCCCCACCAACCCAGTGAACTAGGTCTGGTTCCTATACTCTGACGCTTGCTGGTAAGTGTAAAACAGACAGAGTTCAAGTAAACTGAGATCCTAAACTCTTCTATTCCCCCACAGAAGTGCCCCAATCTTAGCCCAGAGAGGTACCAGGAGACAGGGAGAGGTCAGCCCTCACCCTTGGTGGGCACGTCTCTGGGTCATTCCTGGCTTATGTATTACACGGTGAGATTCCAAAATGAGAGGTGGAGTTCTGGGGCAAGGGACAAATAAGCCAACAGACTCATTACAGTTTTACAACCCTGGGACCTCTGTCCTTAGAGCAGGCACTGCCAAGCTCACCCCCACTTGGCTCCCATAATAACATCTTATCCTCTGGCTGTAGATGATTCAGTAAAAAGTTATTATTACCAGGACCCAGGAGGAATTCATTTAATCTGGATGAGTGCTCATCATACTATATGGTATGCAGATAAAGAGGAAAAAGCCTGGAACATTGATCCCAGGACAGTATCAACCCAGAATGGCTAATGTTTGACAACAGCTTAGCAACATCTGTGGGCTGGAGTCTAGTTTTTGATCCGAGTCCACCTAAGAATTCACATTCCTGGGCCCTGGTAGCTTGAATCTTTATATTGTTTAATGATAATACTAGCTAACATTGACTGAGTCCTTGTATGGGCTTTAGCCAAGTGCATGGCGCAGAGAATGCCCTTAATAAATGTTTGCTCTTGTTACTATTAATAAACTCTTTATATACTCTATGTCATTTAGTAACTAAAGCATATGACGTATACTATTATGCCCATTTTACAGATGAGGAAACAGAGGCATCATCATTTATGTGACTTCTACAACTTTTTACAGCTAAGTAGTGATACGACAGGAACTCAAGCCCAGGTTTGAAGCCTGTGCCTTAACCTCTTTCTTTTCTTGCTTTTATCACCAGTTTGGCAGTTAAGGAGGGCTCTATTGTGATTCCTTTTAAGTATCTTTAGTGGAATCTTACATCTTGCATTATTGCTAATCTTATATGTAAAAACCTAGGTGCCTCTCCACCTAGATAACCAATCCTATGAAGGCTGGGAGAGCCCAGCACAGGGTCTGGCACACAGCAGGGCCCAAGAAAAACTTTCTCCTTTTGCTGTTGGTCCTGCTCTACCTAAGTACAGGAGTTCCTACACTTGTTTCCCTTGTTATAACGGTGAAGATGACGGTGATGATGATGGATATTATTTATGCTGTGTTCATAATGTGCTAGGCACTATACCAGGCTGGGTGATAGAGTATTGCACTTGATCTTCACCATAATGGGAGAAAGAAAGAGCTCCCATTTACTGGAGGTTGCTATGTGGAAGGGGCTGAGCTAGGTGTTTAATCCTCATAACAACCCAGGAGCAAGGTTGGCAAGGAAAAGCTTCTCCAGCCAAATGAGAAGGGAAAACCCTGGTCACGGCACAACCTGAGTTGAAACAGTTGCTTTTCTCTATGAAGACCACAGCGGACAGAACACATCGATGAAGGAAACAAAGCTCCTGAATTCAGAGAGGCTAAATACCTTGCCTGAGGCTGCAAAGCTAGTAGAGGTCTGGGCCGTTTTTGATCTCTGTCTGATTGAAACAGAACCCAAGCTCTTTCACTCCTCTCTGTTGCTTCCGTCTTAGTTTTAGCCATACCTTTGTCACCCTGGGGCCACACGTACAACAAGAAGCAAGAACTGGGTTTTTTTTTGCTTTTTGTGGTACGCGGGCCTCTCACTGTTGTGGCCTCTCCCGTTGCGGAGCACAGGCTCCAGACACGAAGGCTCAGCGGCCATGGCTCACGGGCCCAGCCGCTCCGCGGCACGTGGGGTCTTCCCGGACCGGGGCACGAACCCGTGTCCCCTGCATCAGCAGGCGGACTCTCAACCACTGCGCCACCAGGGAAGCCCCTGGATGTCTTTTCTCTTGCTTCCCCTCCCTCCAGATTATTCTGCCATTCTGAGTTTTATTTATGAAATGTTTTCTCTTCCTTTATAATTATCTTTTCGTAAGAAGAACATCTAACAGCCACCTCCTGGCTGGAGTAATTGTTGGAATTTTTTGACGGTGTGCAATTTCAAAGGCTTGGGTTTATGTAGATTACCGTGACTTTATCTCTGCAAGTCCATCAGGAGAGAAGCGGCTGCCTGCCTCCTGAAGTATTGTAAACCCCGTGGCCACTGAGCGCCTGCATCTGTGTGGATGCTCTGTTTATCTAAACGGATCCTGTAAAACAGATACCTTCATAAACCAGGTTTTGCCAGCCTGTCCTGCCGTCTCCCCTGAGCTTGTCAATACCAAGGTCGGCAGTGGGGCTCTGGCCCAGGGACAGGTGGAGAGCGGAAGTCAGCTGACAAGCCCCGTGTCCTCCCCCTCCTCCCGGCAGCCCGGCCAGCTGCGAGCCAGGGGTGAGAGGGTGCGTGCAGACAGGGAGAGGGCAGCACCAGGGCCAGAGAGCCCAGGCAGCAGAAGGGCCAAGGCCCTGAGGACCAGATGAGAGCCCTGCAACTGGTTGTGTCACAAAGGGCAGAGGCCATGCAGTTGGTAAAGGGGCCATCTCCTGTGATCCAGGCTGTGCTGCAGGGAGACGGAATTTATAAACCCAGCCATAAAGCCTCCTGTTCAAAGCCGTATACATTTATAGAGATATAAATGAAGTTTAACGCCGGTGAGACTCACTATAAAAGCAAAAGACTTCATCTGTATCTATACTTCGGGTGCAGATCAGTTCCGGGCCCCTTGCCTTTCTCCAGCCCAGCCGTGTGCACGCGCCCACGCGCCCACGCGCCCACGCGCTCACACTCGCAGCCCAGCTGCAGCCCAGAGCAGCCAGCGGCGGGGGGTGGTGGTGGGGGGGCGTGGAGAGGAAGAAGGTCTTCTGAGCATCTGCAAGTGAGGCACCGGCAACGATGCTTTCCCCTTATCTCCGAGGGCTGTTTAAAAGCAGAGAGGAAAAAGAAAGAGGAACAAGTACTGCCAAAATCAAGTGGCTTCAAACAGTCAGGAGTCTGGCTTTAAATAAAACAATTTGAGGAAGGTTGGCTTTTCATCTGCCTCAGAAGCTGTCAGGCTTCTGCGCCTCATAGCTCCAGATGGGTTACAGCGATGAGACTGCAGGGCCGGTGCTGACCAGCCCCTCCCTGCCTGCCTTGCCTCCCCTACTGTCCCTGCTGGGCCAGCAGAAAAACACCCGGTGAAACCTTGGCCAACCAGGGTTTGAACCCTGGCTCTGCCACTTACTGGCTGTGTGGTCTTGGGGAAGTCACTTGACTTCTCTGAACCTCAGTTTCCTTACCCATGAAAGGAGGTGAATAGTTCCTACATCTCAGAATTGCTGTGTGGGTTAAATGAGATGTCATTTTCTGTGTGAAGTCTCAAAACAGCCGGTAGCACATAGAGGGTCTTCAGTCAGTGGAGTTCTCTCTTGATGGGAATGTTTATGGTGGAAGGGGTGCATTCTGAGGGTGGAGGTTAGAGCCACATGGATACTTTGACATATATTCCCCCCATGGGGTGGGGGAGACTTCATGTGGCCTGAAACTGGCTGCAGGAGCAAGTACGTTCCAGAGACAGGCAGGGGACTCGAACCCTGCCTTCTTTTAATCTTGCCACCAGTTCTCCTCAGTCCTGCAAAGACCTCTGGGCTAGAGCACCTGGGGCAGCTACTCAAGGGAAGGTTGACTGATAGCCCTATCCCCCTGGGATTGCCCTTGTTGTGGGCCTGTTTGTATCCCCATAACTGGCTCCCTGGAAAGATCAAGAGCTCAGTGCTGCCCACCTGGGGCACAGGTCCCTGGGGAATATGTCTTTGGGTAACTAGGGATGCCCTCCCAGACCTGACACTCAAGAGGTCAGCAAACCATGTCAAGGGCGTGGCATCCTCTGTCCATCCTCCATCCAGGAGGGGGCAAGTGGAATATTCCAGAGGAGAGGAAAGGGTTCTGTTGATCTGGATCCTGATATGTAATGGGTGGGGGTGGGGAGGCAACCACTATCTGTCAATCTCTTATTAAAAATGGTCTGAGGCACAGTATAGGCGTTATTAAAATGCAGAGGAAGAGAGTGCCTTACCCTCCTCCCTACCCCTGCCCCTTTTTTCATTTGTATTTTATCAGCTTAATTTAGTAAGAGTGAAAGCTCAGGCAACCATCCTTGGAGATGGGGAGGGAAAGGGAATAACAACCAGAGAGGGCCAGTGGTGGCTTCCCTGACAGTGTCCTCCTTCCAGCCCCACAGAGGTCCCCTTCCAGCCCTGCGGCACCTCTTCTCTGTGGCCGGAGTAGAGGAAACAAGGACCAGTACACAGCTCTCTGTCTGCGCACACAGCTTTCCATTGCTTCCATGCTTTCCAGACAGGGTCCTGGGGGCCTCGGCGACCGCATGTGACAGACTGGCCAGAGGATCCTACCTGACATCCCCCTACTCTGCTGTGGTGTGAAACCTGGGAGGAGACCCAGCTCCTGTTCCCTGAAATGTTTTGCCCTTTTCCTTCTAAGTTCTTAAGGTCAAATGTTGGTAAGGGGATGATTTGCCAATGGCAAAATGCTGCTAGAAAGGGAAAATAGCTTTTTCATTTTTGAAGTTTTGTGTCTCCCCCTGGAGTTAGGCTCAGTAACTGGCCTGACCAAGCCCTGCCAGTGACCAGGGAGGAACCGAGGGGAGTGGTTACCCAAGATCGTCTACCAGGACATTAGGCTGTGCTGGGTTCTTAAGTCACCAACTGGATCCAAAATAGCTCCATGTCTATTTTTAGTGCCATAATAATCGCTAACACCTACATGATAAACATGATTGCCAGGCAATGATCTAAGTACACGTAGAAACTTACTAAATCTATACAACCACCTTTTGAGGGAGGTACTATTATTGTCCCCATTTTACAGATGGAAAAATTAAGGCACAAAGAGATTGCTTAATTTGCCAGAAGACACGTAATAAATGGTAGAGCCAGGATTTGTACCCAGCAGCTCTGTGTACTTAATTACCATGTTGTCCTGAGCATCACTCAGAAACTACCTAGGTTCCCGCTGGCCAGAGAGAGATACAAAACCTGGAGAATCGTAGTTCTCACAAGCTTCATTTGAATCACAAATGTTGGTTTAAAAATAAGGTCAGATCAGTCACTATTTCTCTCGAGGGCTCAGTGCTGTCACTTCTTCCACGCTCCCTCCTTTGGGGAGTCCTGTTTTTTTTAACAAAGCCTCATCTAACACTTTCAGGATGAGAAAAGAATCCAGCTCTAAGCAAGTGAGTTTTCTTAAATGGATTTTCCTTCATCCAATCTCACAAAGTGGTGTCAATTCTCATCTACCCACAAAAGCCTCATTCACTTTGTGGTTTATCCACCTTGGGGATTATCGGGGCCACGGGTGTAACTACCCATTCACTTGTGGGCCACTTCTTTTTTTTCTTTTTCACATCCTTATTGGAGTATAATTGCTTTACAATGGTGTGTCAGTTTCTGCTTTATAACAAAGTGAATCAGCTATACATTTATCCCCATTTCTCCTCCCTCTTGCGTCTCCCTCCCACCCATCCTATCCCACCCTTCTAGGTGGACACAAACACCGAGCTGATCTCCCTTTGCCATGCAGCTGCTTCCCACTAGCTATCTATTTTACGTTTGATAGTGTATATATGTCCATGCCACTCTCTCACTTCTTTTAACTCAGATCTGCCACCGTGCAAAATAAAATTCCTGTAATGGATTCTCAAATGATCGGTCCAGCTGGGAGGAGTATGGCAGGCAGACGCAGTAAAGCTCAATTTCTTCCTGTGGAGGTTTCTTGTTCAGCTGTGAGGACATAAATTGAACATCAGTGGCAGCCAGGACCGCCAGAAGATTGCAGGGGAGGCAGGTAGTGTTGGCTGGGAGGGAGCAAAGGGCAACTCACTGTAGCCTATGCCTATCCTGCTGTGTGGCCAGAGATGGAGATAGTGGCAGTATATCAGGCAAAGGAGCAGGGGGGCTGTGCAGTGCTTTAGAGCCAACCCCCAATGTTCCCGATGCAGCAACTCACCGAGCCAAAAGGAAGGTTCATCCCAGAATAAAAGCACTGGAGACCAGGAGGCCTGGGCACCCCAACGCACGCTTGGTTAGAGGCTAGTTGCACTGGGGCTGAGAGGGGCAACTTGGGGAAAGTTCTGAGTGAGGTTATTCAGGGCTGAGAATCCATCCCAAGCTTGGGCCAACCACCCACAGACAGGAAGACACAGAGTTAGGGAGAAATAGCGTCAGTTCTGAAGACTGTGGACTTGAGCTTTGATCCTGGCTCTGCCTAGCTCTACCCCCTCGATGAGCCCACTTATCCTCTCTGAGCCCCTGTTTCCTCAACTCTAAGATGAAGAGGATGATAGCTCTTTAAAAGTTTGTGAAAATTGAATAAGGTAACGTCTATGGGGCTTCTGGCACTTCACAGGTATTCAATGAATGTTGATTCCCTGATTATTAGCAATAATAATTTTTTGCATTTTTGTCGTGCTTCATAATGTTCATAGTCTATTACATATATCACATTTGATCCCCCAAACTATGTGTGAAGGTACGCAAAATGACTCATTAATTACTCCCATTTTACAGATGGTGGAATTACTGTAGAGTTTCAGTGGCTTGTCCAAGAGAGCACAGGTAGCAGGTGACAGAATGGAGATCACAGCTCTTGCAGTTTGGGGCTTCATCATTTTACAGCCCTTTATGTTGTGCTGGGATTGGGCCGGTAGTTGAAATCACAAGGGTTAAGAATACCCTCTGCCTAGATGCCCAGAAGACAGAATCAGCTCCTGAGGCCTCTGTAGCCTATCTGGGGGGCTGGGCAGGGCTCGGGGTTTTCTTTAGAGCCTCTGGCACAAGGCTCGCAAGCTCTTTCATTTCTACAGTGTGTTCCAAAATAGCTCCCTCAGTAGATTAGCGCTGAATGCTACAGCAGCCAAGTTTCCTATGGCCAGATAGTCTTGGCTTTCCTACCTCCCCCTTAGCCAGCTGTCTTGGGAACCTGAGTCACTCATCACAGCCACTACACAGGGATCAGCTCCCACCTCATCCCACCAGTAGCAAAAGAACACAGAGCTTGTGTCCAGCAGGCCAGTACCCTCAAATGTAGACTCCACAGAGGAGCCTACACTATTCATCTTATCTGAAATAGCTCTCCTTTACATCAAAAGCAAAGGCAACGAAAGCAAAAATAAACAAGTGGGACTAAAACCAACTAAAAAGCTTTTGCACAGGAAAGGAAACCATCAGAAAAATGAAACAGCAATCTATGGAATGGGAGAAAATATTTGCAAACCACATATATGGTAAGGGGTTAATATGCAAAATATACAAGGAACTCATACAACTCAATAGCAACAAAACAAAACAAAAACACCCACTACAACCCAGATAATCCAATTAAAAATGGGCAAAGAGGGGGCTTCCCTGGTGGCGCAGTGGTTGAGAGTCCGCCTGCTGATGCAAGGGACTCGGGTTCGTGCCCCGGTCCGGGAAGATCCCACATGCCGCGGAGCGGCTGGGCCCGTGAGCCACGGCCGCTGAGCCTGCGTGTCCGGAGCCTGTGCTCCGCAACGGGAGAGGCCACAACAGTGAGAGGCTCGCGTAACGCAAAAAAAAAAAAAAAAAAAAAAAAAAAAAAAATGGGCAAAGGGGGCTTGTCTGGTGGCGCAGTGGTTGAGAGTCCGCCTGCCAACGCAGGGGACACGGGTTCGTGCCCCGGTCCGGGAGGATCCCACATGCCGCGGAGCGGCTGGGCCCGTGAGCCATGGCCGCTGAGCCTGCGCGTCCGGAGCCTGTGCTCCACAACAGGAGAGGCCACAACAGTGAGAGGCCCGCGCACCGCAAAAAAAAAAAAAAAAAAAAAAAGTGGGCAAAAGACCTGAATAGACATTTCTCCAAAGAAGACATACAAATGGTCAACAGGCACATGAAAAGATGTTCAACATCCCCAGTAATCAGGGAATGCAAATCCAAACCACAGGGAGATAGCACCTCACACATGTCGGAATGGCTATTATCAAAAAGACTACAAGTGTTGGGAAGCATGTGGAGAAAAGGGACCCCCTGTGCACTGTTAGTGGGAATGCAAAAACTGGTGCAGCCACTGTGGTTCCTCTAAAAATTAAAAATAGAACTACCGTACGATCCAGCAATTCCACTTCTGGGTACATATCCAAAGGAAATGAAAGCTGTCTCGAAGAGATAGCTGCATTCTCATGTTCGTAGCAGCATTATCTACAATAACCAAGGTATGGAAACAATCTAAGTGTCCATCAGTGGATGAAAGGATAAAAAGGATGTAGCACACATGTATACACAATGGAATATTATTCAGCTGTATAAAAGGAAATCCTGTCATTTGTGACAGCATGAAACATGGAGGGCATTATCCTAAGTGAAATAAGCCAGACAGAGAAAGATAAATACTGCACAGTATCAAGCTGAACTCATAGGAACAGAGTAGAGAGTGGTTGCCAGGGGCTGGGGGTAGGGGAAATCGAGAGAGGTTAAAAAGTAAGTAAAATAGCTTTCCTTGTCACTCTCCTATTTTATTTTTATTTATATCACTTATCACCAGCCAACATAATATATATTTATTTGATTTCTTCCTTATGGTCTGTCTTCTCCCAATAGAATATAAGCTCTCTGAGAGTAAGGACTTTGTCTTATTCATAGATGGCTTCCTAGCCTGGAACAGTGTGTTTAGTAAATACTGGCTGAGTGAATGAATGAATGGATCTCCATCCAGTATCCTCTATTTCAACAAGTTGTTACTAAAGACCTACTTTGAGGGTTTCTGTTAATGGCTGGATATGGGATTGAATGAGACATGGCTCCCCGTCTCTGAGGATCTCCCAATCTGGTTGGGGTAGAGGAGAAGACACAAAGCCACCATAGTGGCTGCACCAGTTTTTGCATTCCCACCAACAGTGCACAAGGTTTCCCTTTTCTCCACATCCTCTCTAACACTTGTTATCTTGTCTTTTTGATAATAGTCATTCTGACAGGTGTGAGGTGATATCTCCTTGTGGTTTTGGTTTGCTTTTCCCTGATGATTAGCGATGTTGAGCATCTCTTCATGTACCTGTTGACCACCTGTGTGTCTTCAAAGGTAAGTCACCACCTCACAGCAAAAGGAAGTGTTAATGTCTAGGAACCAACTGTGCAGAGGTGGTGGGAGGGGGTGAGGTGACTTACAATGCTTGTTCGCCCCATTAATCAGAGAGGGAGCAGAATATGCAAGGCTCAGAATCATAGAAAGGGTATGTCAGGATGTAGCTGAGAAACGTGAGGTAGCTGGAGCACAGAATCATTGAGTCATGGTGATGGGGTGGTAAGGATGGTGGGAGATGATACTGAAGAAGGAGATTAGAATTTGGGCCTTCCTCTCAGGATACCCATGGGGAGAATTATCAACTGCTTGGGTGCTTTAGGTGTGGAACCCTAAGCTATGCTGTCGGATGCAAGCTCGTTGCCTTTTTCATCAGAGAATTAAAGGCACAACCTAACTGAATTTTATTTGCTATTGAGATATTCTTTTATAATAACCATATCTTCTACTGCAAGATCTCCAAGCCAGAGAGTGAGGGTGGGGACTTGTAGGTGGGTGGGCAAGACCTGCAGAACCTCCAGATCTCTCCTCTCTGACAGAACATTGGGGGACACTGTGCTGCTCTCATTTGAAAAACACAAGGCCAGTTCTCAGCCACCCGCGCTGCTTTCTCTACTTCTTCCTGTAAAAATGACACCACTCTGATTGGTGATTCAGAGGTTAAAGGCGAGACTGTTTAGTGCGAATGAGGGATAGAGAACGAAAGAAAGAAAAGCCCTGAGACCAGAAACCTTGAATGCTCATTCTGTTTCCTTTAACTGTGGCTTGTTTAAGAAAATGCCTTGTTCTGTTTCTTCAACTCCTTCTCTTCTGGGAAGAGGATGCGTCTGGGAGGCTCCCATGCCAAGGCTCTGGTCCGGGAAACTGCTTTCCTATTGATGTGTGTGTCAGCAATTCAAATGGGGGTATTTATACTGTGGCTGAGCACCTAATAAAAATTTAAATTATCGTTTAAAAAAAAGCCGGAAAGGAGGAAAAAGCTCATCAAGGAATAACCTCGTAAAAAAAGTAAAAAAAATAGCCACACACACAATCCGAGGTCCTCAGGAAAGGAGCTGGAGACTAGGATTGTGAGGTTTGCCAAGATGTGCCGCAGGCTGTTTTATTTTTCCTTTGAAATGCCTGTTCCTCCCATCTGAACACCTTTCCTAGGCTCTGTGGCTCTCACTTCAGACCCTGGCTTCATCACTCACTCGTGTTGGGCTTGGGCAAAGGACAGATGTTTCTCTCTGAGCCCTCCTGTTGCATACATGGGAAGAAATAATGGTGTCTCAAATGACAACACATAAGCGGAGCTCTTGGAGCAGAAACTAGCACATAGTAGGTGCTCAAAAAATGTTTATATCTTAACCCCCTTTCCCCTTTGCAGATCCCCTATTCAGATTCTTCCTTAAAAGCCATGCCCTATAGCCTATTAAAATCTGACTGCAGCCACTGCTGTCTTACTTGAAAGGCTCTGAGCCACTAAATCACACCTGTGTATAAATGACTGATAATGAATTAATAGGTTAGGCGGTGGTACTAATGAAAAACAGAAGGAAAGAAATGAAGGACGCTTTAATGGCAGAATGTCAGAAAGCAGTTATAAGCCTCTGTAGGCGTATTTTTGGGGATAGGGTTTCTGCAGCATCCCTTATATCATGCCTATTAGGAAACTACCTCTCTGGTCAACTGTAAGGACAGGTGATACATAGACCAGGAAAGCAGGGAGTGGGTCTTTCAAACTTTTATGACAGCACCAGAGGGCTCACCTACTCCCAGGACCATATCCTTGCCCTCGACAGTGCCATTAACTGCACCTTCTTCAAAGTCCTGATGTCAAGCTTCCCAAATCTGGCCGCTCTTCTTTTTCTTCTGCCCTCGTGCTTCAACTCCACCAGTTACACCACTGCATTTATGTCCCCAAGCCCCTGACCCGGCCTCTTTTTTCACTATCCGTTGTTTGGCTTTACCAGGCTGAGATTCTAGCCTCTATCTTTAGCATTAATCCCTTGCAAAGCCTTTGTGGACTTCTTGTCCTGTACTCACCTGGCAGAACCCTACCTGGTTAAACTCCAGGCCATGCTTACCTCTGAACAAGTACACATTACTAGAGAAAAATAGATAGCTGTGTGGACTGTTGTTGCTTTACAATTATGACCACAAATCCCAAGTGGATACTGGAAACAGCCTGGCAATTCCACGACACTTCTTTAGCACATTTATTTTCCACTCTCCAAAATCTCAATTTTACATCTCCTTTCTCCAAAGACTGCCTACCCTCCCTTTTAAATTTCTTCCAGCTGATGACCTTACTTGGTATTTTTACAGACAGGTGCTCCTTCATCTTCCTGCCACTGACACCACACCTCTCCCTGTCATAGTGCCTGTCCTCTCTGTCTTCCCTCCTTATTCATGGGTGCTGGGCCCCTGCTCCTTGCAAAGGCCAAACCCCCTCTTGTGTTGTGACCTCAGCCCCTCACGCTTCCTAAGGGCTTCATTTCAGCAATTATCACCACTCCTCTCTTGAATCTTCAATTTCTCCCTCACTACTTCATTTTCCTATAAGTATATAAATGTTCTCTGATATTCCCTACCTTAAAATACATGGAAGCCTCTCCTGATTCTACTCTCCTTCCAGTTTCCACGCTATTTCTCAGCTCTCATCTATAGCAAAACTCACTGAATGTGTCACTGTTACCGATTCTCACTTCTATTCTCTCTTCACCCAATCAGGCTTCTATCCTGACCACTCCACAGATTATGCTCAAGGGCACCAGTGGTCTCATGTTGCCAGATCTCATGGTCATTTCTTTGCTGCTTTCGTAGTTGACCTCTCAGCATCACTGGACAGTCATCTCTTTCCTTAAACTACTGTCTTCCCTTGGCTTTGTTGATATGCACTTCTTAGGTTTTCCTTCTGTCTCAGGGGCCACTACTTTGCTGGTTTCTCTTTCTACATTCAACCTTTAAAATTTGGAAGACTCTAGAATTCAGTCATGAGCCTAGAGAAGAGTCTAACTTTCACCTAGGGACCACATACCACTTGCACACCAATGGCTACCAAATCCATGCCTCTAACTCTAACATCTTTCTGGAACCCAGCTTAGAGAAGCCAACAGCCTACCTGGTAGATATCTAATAAAGTCCTCCAACTTAATGTGTCTGAAGAGAATTCTTGATTCATTGATGTCCTAAACTTGTTCCTCTTTTAGTCTTTCGTTTCTTGGTAGAAGGTGCTATATCTACCTAGTTGCTCAAGTAAAAGAGCCTAGAAGTCATCATTAACTTCCTCTTTTTCCTCACACGCCACTCCACATCAATCCAACAGCAAGATCAGTCGACTCTACCTCTAAGCACTTTTCAAATCCTTCCTCTACTATGAATGCCCGCAGCTCTCCCTTGGACCACTGCAGAAGCCCTCAACTATTATTTCTGATTCCACTCTTCCCCTGGAGCCAATCTATACCCCAAACTAAAGTGATCTACTGGAAATTTAAATAAAATAATATTCCTTCCTTTCTTAAAATCCTCCAATGATTTTCCTTACACTTAAAATAAAACTCAAATATCTTACATGATCAACAAAATCTTCCATCTAGTTTGGACCTCCATTTCATAGCTCTCTCTACTACTCACTCTGTTACACTCTTATTGGTTTGTCAAAAAGGTCGACCTCAGCCCCTCAGGACTTTTGCCATACCTGTTCCCTAGAATTTAGAGAAATCTTAGGAAGCATCTAATTCAACTCTCTTGTTTTATAGACAAGGAGACCAAACACAGAGAAAGGAAATCTCATAGAAAATCAGTGGTAAAGCCAGGACCAGTTGTCTTGATAGCCAGTATGATGCTCTTTCCACTAGAGCATGCTGGGTGATTGCTACCCTCTGAATACTTCATCAGTGTCTCATCTTGTGAGTTGCAGAAATCTTCACCTTGGTAGAAACATGGATCTTGGATTCGTTTCAGTCTTGGTTGTGATTTTAAGCAGGTTGACCCTAAGCACTATTGTGGGAATTATAGTCCTTGAAAGTTACTATGGAGAGATTTGGGATTTTTTAACAAAGGTCTCATAAATCCAATATATGACTCCTTGGGAAAAGAGTCATCATTTTTTGATCCCAAATGGACTGTTTAATAGACAACAAGTTCAAGCTATTATTAGAATTCCCTTGTCATTCCTTAAGAAGGTCCCTTATTACAGCCTGGTTCCTTTCTCTGCAGTCAACCACAAGTATTTTGGTAGAGAGGATCTTCATTTCAGCCTAGCATAGATCTGTGGCCTCTTCATGCCCTTGTTTTCACTTGGCTGTCACTCCTTACATGCCACATTGGGGCTTATTCAAGCTGATTTCCCCAGTCCTGCCCTCTTCCACCTCTCTGTTGATTTGCCTATAATCAAAGGTTATTTGTGTATCAGATTTCCTTCACTGAAAAACAGCCATTGCTTTGAAGAATTTCATATCATGTAATCATATAAATTATTTTGAAAAAACTAAGAATATTTTAAAAATACCCAGGCTTGTGAGAGTGTGGCATGGACATATATATACTACCAAATGTAAAATAGATAGCTAGTGGGAAGCAGCTGCGTAGCACAGGGAGATCAGCTTGGTGCTTTGTGACCACTTGAGGTTTGGGGAGGGGGTTAGGGAAGGTGAGACGGGATGAAAGAGGGAGGAGATATGGGGATATATGTATATGTATAGCTGATTCACTTTGTTATAAAGCAGAAATGAACACACCATTGTAAAGCAATTATACTCCAATAAAGATGTTAAAAAAAAAACCTCATACACACAAAAAATGGGCAGAAGAAAAAAAAAATGGGCAGAAGACCTAAACAGACATTTCTCCAAAGAAGACATACAGATAGCCAACAAACACATGAAAAGATTAAACAGCATCACTAGTTGTTAGAGAAATGCAAATCACTATTATTGTCTCCTTTAATAGGGAGAATAGTGAATAGAAATGCAACATCACTAATTGTTAGAGAAATGCAAATCAAAATGACAATGAGGTATCACCTCACACCAGTCAGAATGGCCATCATTAAAAAATCTACAAACAATAAATGTTGGAGCGGGTGTAGAGAAAAGGGTACCCTCTTGCGCTGTTGGTGGGAATGTAAATTGATACAGCCACTGTGGAGAAAAGTATGGAGGATCCTTAAAAAACTAAAAGTACAACTACCATATGACCCAGCAATTGCACTACTGGGCATATACCCAGAGAAAACCATAATTCAAAAAGACACATGCACCCTAATGTTCTTTGCAGCACTATTTACAATAGCCAGGACATGAAAGCAACCTAAACGTCCATCAACATAGGAATGGATAAAGAAGATGTGGTACGTATATACAATGGAATATTACTCAGCCATAAAAAGGAATGAAACTGAGGAGTGGATGCATCCAGAGTCTGTCATACAGAGTGAAGTAAGTCAGAAAGAGAAAAACAAATATCGTATATTAACGCATATATGTGGAATCTAGGAAAATGGTATAGATGATCTTATTTGAAAAGCAGAAATAGAGACACAGACGTAGAGAACAAACGTATGGACACCAAGGAGGAAAGGGGCGGGATGAATTGGGATATTGGGATTGACATGTATACATTATTGATACTATGTATAAAATAGATAACTAATGAGAACTTATGTATAGCTCAGGGAACTCTACTCAGTGCTCTGTGGTGACCTAAATGGGAAGGAAATCCAATAAAAGAGGGGATATATGTATACGTATAGCTGATTCACTTTGCTGTACAGTAGAAACTAACACAACATTGTAAAGCAACTATACTCCAATAAAAATTAATTAAAAAATAATACCCAGGCTTTGTTACAATTTGCGATCACATTTTTCTGCTTTTTCTTTTATATTGTATCATTGGCCTTACTTTGGGCTTCTAAAGTCTACACCTCAAATGCAGATCTTGCTTAGGCGTTTGCTGACCTACTATCAACAGAAAGGGTGTTTGCTTAGTCCCAGAACATAAACAGTGCTGTATATGTACTTTCTCTGACCACAGACAGCAAGGAGAAATGTCCTTCCTTGCGCAAACTGTCTGAACAACACCCTCTAACTCGTTGTTGACTACATGTACTTTAGGAGATGGGCGGAGGTGGGGGTATCTTGGGTGTCATTTTACTTTCAGATTGAGGTTCAGGCCCAAACTGCAGAGAACCTCTCCACTAAAATTTTTAAACTTAAAAAATATTAAATAGCAACAACCTGAACTTCATTCTACAGCTCTAAAGATTCCACCAGTTACATCACTACTCTCTATTTCTTGGCCTTCTTCAGTCCTGCAGGATATAACATGGAGTGGATGACCACATCATCAGTTGAGTGAAGATTACCTGGCTGGCATTGGTTCGGTCATTTATTCCTTATCTGGGTATTCTCTGAGATGTTTGTGAAGATTGGTGTGTTAGCACACCCAATAGCACTGGTAACTTTATATGTTCTTCTTTCATCATATTTACTATCACAGAAGTAGTGCATTTTCTGCTTCATTTACTTGCCCATTCTGAGAAAGAAGTGCTGGTATCCCCAGGGTGGCTCCTAAATGCTCTATGCTGTTGGTCTTCATTGCATTTCTTATGTACTTGGCACCTCAGAAGCTTTCTCCCATCACTCCAGTTCAATTTCTATGACATATGCTGGACACAGAAACAATCACAATGAAGAGTCCTCAAGTAGGAGACCCCCAACAGTTCCAGGAACTGTCCTAGGTTCTGAACATCCACCAGTGATGGCGGCCTCTGAGCTCATGAAGCATGCATTCTAGGGGGTACATACAACAAATCCATTGCCAAGTTCTGTTGACTTTACTTCCTCAATCTCTCTTACATCTGTCCATTTCTCTCCATCTCTAACCTGTTAATAGTTTATTCAAATTAACATTATCTTTCTCTTCTACGGTTAAAATAAGCCCCTCACTATCCTTCCCTCCTTGTCTCTTGCCTTCTTCTAATCTAATCCCTACACTTTAGACATCTCATCAATATGTATATCTGATCATGTCACTCCCCCACTTAACACCTTCAAGCACTTTCCACTGATCTTAGGACATAAACAAAAATCCTTAACAAGGCTCTGCATGGTCCCCCTTGATGCCTCTCTCTCTAGCTTTGCTCCTCCTACCTCTCTGGGCTCCAGCCACACTAGATTGCTTTCAGAGTCCCCCAGGCTCCCTAGGCTTTGTTCTGTGCTATGCTCTTCCCTCTTTGCCTCCCTCCCTTTCCCTCCATCGTATCTCTCTACACTTTCCTTCCTCTGCCTAATTCATCTTCATCTGCAAGTCTCATCTCAGATGTCTCTTCCTCCGGGGAGCCATCCCTGGATCCCCAGACCAGGCCAGATGCCCTTGTTACATGCTGTAGTGGAAAACTATAAATTTCTCTTTATCATTTAAAATTGTTAAGTTGTAAAATGTAACATATACACAGAGGTGTACATAAAACCCAAACATAACATTTAATCAATAATAATTATTCAAATTTCCTGTAATCACCTTCCAGGTCAAGTAATAGAAAATCACTATCCTAGAACTTCAAGGACACCCCTCTATGTCTCTTCCTGAACACACACTCTTTCCTCCTCCAGAGGTAACTGCTTTCACTGTTTTCCTGACTTCATGGTCATAATTTACTTACTTTTAGCAGGTTTAAAATTTGTCAGCTTAGTACACCTGAAACTAACACAACATTGTAAATCAACTATACTCAGATGAAATTTTTAAAAAATTCAAGGAAAGAATTTATCAGCTTAGAAATCTATTTTTATAGTTTATATATATATATCAATTTTATCAAATTTGATCAAAATATCAAGTTTCATATGAACACATCAAATCTATCAGTTTAGAAATATATACATGTGTATGTACTGATAACATATACGTAGGATTATTTAATTAATATCCAGTTTCCCGGTATTTGGTAGGCTCCCAAAGATCAGGGATAGTGTCTATTTTGTTCACGTTGTATTCCCAGAGTCTTGCCCAGTTCCGGGAAGTCCTCAATAGATATTTGGAGACTGAGTGAATGGAGATGACCCCCAGGTGAACTCGGGATAAGGGCTGAGTTATTATGAGGGTCCTGATGAGGACTGCTTTTCAGAAGGGGGCTACAAACTGGGGGTTAGTGTATCCACTGCATATGAGGGCCATGTGCAAGAGCAGCTGCCACTCTCCTAGCAGAAGCTTTAAATAAATAAGAAAGGTGACTGAGTAAGCTATCTGGGGAAGGAATTATGTCGGTTTGTCTATTTGTGCATCTGTTTGTTTATCTAACTATCCATTTATTAATCTATCTATCCCAGCATGTAATATTATACAAATACACACCCATTAAAACATACTAGAAATATAGGACAACGTAGAAGAACACGGTGGGAAAAAATGATAACTGTCTCATAAGCGGCATAAATATTAGCCTCCATTCGTGACCTACAGGAATAAACCTGTCCCTGTCAGCAACTTAGACCAGAAGATGGTGAGAAAATAAACTGTGTCTCAGGGATTTGATTCATGAGGGAGAAAAACCGTGGCAGGATCGTGGAAACACAGGAATTATTCACAATTTAAACCAGGTAAGGGGAAAGAGGAGGAGGGAATGACCAGGAAACACACATCAAGAAAATGAAGCTCTCCATGACTGGGGAGAGGCCAGGAGGGCGGCAGTGGGAGCAGCCTAACACGAGGGCTGAACCAGGAGTGACAGAAGGAGGAAAATAAACTTATCCCTCAGACAGGTGAGCTAAGAACACAGGGCGGGAGTGAAGGTGGCTTTACAGTCCTGGGGTGGGTGAACTGAAGTGGTGTCCCCTATCTACGAAAGCCAGGGAGCAGCAG
The DNA here is from genome assembly GCF_963924675.1 of Phocoena phocoena. Lineage (NCBI taxonomy): Eukaryota > Metazoa > Chordata > Mammalia > Artiodactyla > Phocoenidae > Phocoena > Phocoena phocoena. The sequence continues at coordinate 132,105,172 of NC_089219.1, read as the reverse complement.
CCTGGCACTCATGATTGAGTTGAAAAATAAATCCTGGTGCCAGGTCCACTGTGGTCCTGTGATTACAAAGGAAGGGAAAACCCGGTAGGCAGAGCAGGGGAGTTCGGGGTGGGGGAGCTGGGGGTTGGGGAGTGAGAGTGGGGTTCGAGAGGGGTAAGGGTGGGAGAGGGGGGCGTCACCTCAGGGAAGCACTGCTTTACCCTTCAGTTGTGTGTGAGGAGGGTGGAGGGCTGGGGAGAAAAATGAGGCTTGTTCCCCAACATAAAGGTAGATTTAGGGCTGTGCTGAATTGGGACAGAGTCCACCGTGAGTAAGAGACCTGGAGGGGAAGGTAAAGCTGAGCGTCTGGAGCCCAGTAAATGCAGGAGTGGAATGAGCAAGAAGCCAAATGATCTTCATTCAGGAATAAGGACTACGGCTAAGTTGCTTCAAGGGAGAGTCAACCGAGAGGCAGCCAGGTGGCGTGTGGGCAGACCCATCTGGTTTAAAGACCTGGGTGGGCGAACACAGCCAGTGCATGCTTGGTTGTCCACTAAGCACAACTCGGTGTGTCTCAAGTAGTTATTGAGCACTTACTCTTTGTCAGGCTGAGTGCACAGAAATAGGTCTGCTCTCAAGGAGCTTACGTTCTCACTCAAGGAGACAGAAAATAAACATGTAAACAAATAATCAAATAAGATTATTCTAGATACTGAAAAGTGCTATCTCTGAAAACAACGAAATAAGGTAGTGTGTTAGAGACAGCTGGGCCTGTGGGGAGGCAGAGGGGGGCGACTGCCCCCACAAGGTGACATTTGAGTTGAGCCATGAAGGATGAGCAGGGGTCAGGTGTGTGCATGTCCGTGAGGAGCACAAAGCAAGGAGTTCAGAAGGTAGCCAAGCAAGGAAGACACATGCAACCAAGAAGACAACTCAAAATCCAGCCCACGTGCCTCCCTGAGCCTCAGTTTCCTCAATCTGTAAAATGAGAGGGTTGGACTGGCTGACTGCTAGTGTGGCACAGGGTCTCAGGAAGTCTTTATGGAAAGGTGGAACTTGACCTGGATCTTGAAGAAAGAGTCTCAAAGCGCTAGTGAGGTCATTTAAACCAGTCCCAAGGGTCTATAGTTTTCTAAAACCTTTAATGAGAGCAGACAGGAATATCTGCTTTCCCTCTGATTGACACATGGTCCTCCCTCCTCCAGGCCATGCTCAAAGTCCACTGCCTCTGGAAGCTTTATTGAAACTAAAATCTACCATTTCTTGCTTCCATTGCAAAATACCTCTGTTTGGCCACTTATCTCCTTATGCCTTCTGAAATAGTTAACAGAGCTACCAGTCTATTTATACATCTACTTCCTCTATTTGTTTGTAAATGCCTTGTTAACGTCTGAGCCCAAGCACAGTGTCTGGCTTGGGCAGGTATCCCGTGGAGGCTGAAAGACAATGACTTGTGGATGAGAGGTGGATTAGTTCGCCCAGGCTGCAGTAACAAAATGCCACAGACTGGATGGCCTAACCAACAGGAATTTACATCACAGTTTTGGAGGCTGCATGTTCAAGATCAAGGTGCTGGCTGATTCAATTCCTGGCAAAGACTCTTCCTGGTTTATTGATGGTTGTCTTCTTGCTGTGTCCTCACGTGGTAAGGAGAGAGAGAGACAGCTCTGGTCTCTCTTCCTCTTATAAGGACACTAATCTTGTGGATCAGGCCCCACCCTTATAACTTCATTTAACCCTAATTAATTCCATAAAGGTCCAGTCTCCAAATACAGTCACATTGGGGGCTGGGGTTTCAACCTATGAATTTGGAGGTGACACAATTTAGTCCAAAATTGTAGGTGAGGATGTGAGTGATAAAGCTCTAGAAAAAGCCCAAGCCCAAATCTCCCTTTTTGGGCAGAAATGTGTTACTCGGCATGGTGGTCCTGGAAAGGACCTCACCGACCGTGCAGGCCCTGCCTCTCCATGAACTATTCCCCTTTGTTAAGGCTGGGGCATCTTCAGCAGTGTTTTTTGCCCCCCTGTGACCTTGTAGAAATGAAAAGATTTAGGAGAAAAACACACTTGACTGCACTGGGGTCCACCATGGGGCAAATAAGGAGAATCAGATCCTTGTCTGGGCACTACTTTTAATAATGGAGAGGGTGTTGGGAGAGTGGAGTAGGAAGGAAAAGTTGGTCTATATCCTACAACCCCTGTAACCTTGGATAAATCATAATCTCCCTGGGCTTTATTTTAAATGAAGCAGCCATGTGACCAATTTCCAAGCCCCTTCTAACTCTTACAAGGTTCTGGGTTTGTCTGACCCCTGTGGTACTGGAGTCTCAGTTTACCTCTTATTTAGGATGGGGTAAGAGTGTTAATCCACCCATCAAGGAGAGAAGAAAAGTCTCCATGACTTTGTCAAGCTCCCAGGCCAATTCAGCTTAGTTAACTGCCCAGCCTTGAAAAGCTGCCTCCAGTGACCAGCACTGTGGGTTCTGTCTGCTCTGCCCCTTGCTTTTGTCTGTGACATTGGCTGCCTCATTCCCCACCCAGGCCTTTAGTTCCTCCACTTCAAAGGGGCAGGGGTGATCCTTGCCACCTGCCTTCCTTTCCTGGGTTTTATGGGATGAACAAGATAATGTTTTTTAATTACTAGTGCTCCTTAGAGCGCAAGTGCTGTGAGTCAGGATAAAGGACTCGTCTAATCTAGTTGCTTTCAGAGATTATTCACCCAGAAACATAAATGAGCATTTAGATGAGCATGGAAGCTGGGGAATGCAGGCCACTGAAGACTGTGGCAGAGGGGTGACTGGGGAGGGGCTGAGACATGGGGGATTGTTAAAGGCCAAGCTGGGTCTAGAACCAGGTCGCCTGAGTCCATCCAGTGCATCTTCAGGATGCAAGCATCACCCCTATAACAGAGTTCATGTCTCCATTTCCATCACCATCTCAGGACACTTGGTAAGAGGAATGTTCCTGACCAAGGGCTTCCCTGAATTTTACTATCAGGGACGTGTATTTGCCCCCTTCTCTCAAGGCCTGCAGCCTGCACAGTTGCAGATAAGGAGGTCACGGGAGTCTGTAGTTGTTTGTTGCTGTGGTCTCATTTCCCTGTCCTCTCTCTTCTTTGTGTCTCTCTCTCCATTCTCCTCTGGTCCCACATCCCTCCTTGTCTCTGGCCCTCACCCTACAAAACCTTGGGTGAGGAAAAGCCCAAAAGGGGAGGATGTGGGGCAGAGACCAGCCCGCCTGCCTAGAACCCCAAGCATCAGAAGAGTTGGCAGCTCTGTCCAGGCTGCAACCCACCTGCTGGGCTTCAGACAGGGGTATAATAGGGGAGTCAGGGCATGATCTAAAAAAACCAGGCTACTATTGCTTAGCAGAGGTCCTCAAACCGCCCTTTGCAACACTCCCATTGGAAGATGCACTCAACAGCAGATGCCATGAAGCTGAGGCAGCATGGCGCAGTGGTTAAGGTCTTGTCTGCAAAGTTCAAATCTGAGGTTCACAGCTGTCATTACCAGCTGCGAGAACGTAGGTAGGTTACTTCACCTCCCTTAGTTTTCCCATCAACGTGAGGCAACCGATATGAGGATGCAAGAAGTTAATACACAGAAAGCACTTAGAATAGTCCTGCAACAAAGTAAGTATTCAAAAAACTGTTCATTAATTTCGCTGTTTTTCTTGCCTGGCCCCCGGCTGCTCATCTGGAAATGACTACAGTCTTGCAGCCAAGATGTCCAAACCCCAGCATCCCTCATTAGAAAAACTGTGCTGGGGATGAATGGCTCCTTGAAGTTCCAAATTTTTTGCTCCAGAATTCCCCAGGCTCGTGCTCCTCTCTTGCAAAATATATTTTGTTAATTCATTAGGTAGCTGTCCTAGAAGGGACCAGCTGCTACACACAGACAATAGGCACCTTTGGTACTTCCCGTACAGAACCCTCTGCCATGCATTATAGAGGGGTGTAGACAGGATCTCGAGGCCCAGGCCTTGTTCCTGGAGTGATGGCTCTGAGAATGTCTGCTGGGGAAGCTGGCTTTCTTGATTAGGCAGGTAACCATGAGAGGGCAGCACACTTCGTTAGCTGCGTGTGTGTGTGTGTGTGTGTGTGTGGTGTGCACTCACTCGCATACGCCCATAAGGCCAGTTGCATGAACACAGTGAAACTGTGACATCCATGCTCTTGGCTTTGACACTTGACAAAAGGACATGGTTTAAATGTCACAGCAAGGGCCTGTGACAAGGGTAGTTAGGAAAGCAGATGTCTCTGTGTTTGACTACACTGTAGAAGGGGCTGGGCCCATTACCCTAAGTGCCACACTTCTTAGCGAATTGGTTTTCTAATTTGGAATTATTTTTAGGAGGAGTAAAAAAAAAAATCTATGATAAAAATCCAAATATATTCATTCCTTTATTCAACATTCACTTATTAAGCAGTTAATTTTTCCAAGCCACATGAGTGACATGAAAGGCAAAAATTGTTATTTTAAATTAACAGTAATAATTATTAACACTTCCATGAAATGGATAGGAACCATGATTGCCATTCTGCAGAATAGGAAACTGAGATTTTGAATAATCTGTCCAGACTTTCATAGCCAAAGTTTTATTCCGGAGGTGTCAGAATGCAAACTTACCTCTTCTGGCTCCAAGTCAGATGCTCCAAGGAATGGTTTTGGTCTTTCAAGGAGATGACAAGTAGATAAAGGGGATAGAATAAGACTGTAGACCACAGCACAAGGAAGACCAGGGCGTATCTCATGAGTAGTATGTGAATAAATACTGTAGGAGTTCTGGGGAGGGATCCGGAAAGGTTCCACGAAGTGATATTTGGACTGAACCTGGAAGGATCGGGAGCGTTTCCACCCTCGGAGGGAAATGTTGAGGTCACCTTAGGTAGAAGGAAGGGTGGGGTTTAATTACAGAGGGAAGAATGGACGGAGGGTGATTGCACATAGCAAATAGTCCAGGTTGGCTGGGGTAGCGTTCTGTATTAGTGTCACCATGGTAGCCTCTCAAATGGCGAGCACCTGGGGCCCACATCCAGCTATTCTGGTTTAATGGGTCTTAGTCTTTGGTCTCATCATTGTTGTTTTCTAAAAGCTCCCTGGATGATTCTATTGTGCAGTTTGGGTTAAGCTGAGGAAGGACTGGGGTGTTCCAAATAGAGGCTATCACAAGCACCCAGGTTCAGTATAAACAGGCTCTGAATAAAGGTGATAACAGTGGGAAAAGAATGGGAGAGAGTTCCTTGAAAGGCAGTGCCTCTAGGCTTGATTGCCCGAGGGATTGTGTAAGTCAGAATGACTGAGGTTGGAGCCTGGGTGCCATTCACAAGAATGAGAGTTATAGGATGGAAACCAATGAGGTTGCAGTGGGCAGAACGTGGGAGGAGGCTGGTTTTACTCTTAGATATCTCAAGTTTAAGGGTAATAATTCTGGGCTATCAGACAGGAACGCCCAGCTAGAGCCACGTGAGTGTAAAGCTTGGGCCCAGACCTGGAAACGGGGAATCTTGAGAATTCCCCTCGGCAGAAGTGGTGGTTGAGACGGAAGGAGTGAGCGAACTTGGAGAGAAAACAGAGAGAGAGAAGAGCAGAGGGCTCAGCTGGGAATGCCTATGTGTGGGAGGCAGAAGGACAGAGAGAAGCTTAGAAGCCACTCCTAAATAGCTGTTCCATTTGTATTAGCCAATGTCTGGGTCGGGTCGGGTGATGGGCAACAGAGTCATTTTTCATGGGCCTGGCTACCTGCGACTCGAAAATTGATCAGCTCAGTCAAGAGCTCTGCGCTCAGAAGCTCAGCTCACTTTGCCGTCATCCTTGGCCTCTAAACCCCAGTAGCCTGAAGGAGGAATCAACTCCAGACCCACACAGGTCATGAATTCACCCATCACAAAGAAGTCCTTTATTCTGAGCCATCCCAAGGATGAATTCCTGTTGTCCTGAGGGAGAAAATTCCATCAGACCTGGCTATTTGAAGGGGATTCCGTGAGAGCATTTCTTATCCCAGCGTCATCCTACATAGTCCCTGGAAGGGACACTGAGGATTTCCCTGAGATCCATCCTTTGAGGATGGATGAACTCTGGCAGCAGAGATGATAAGGGCAGTAATCAGGAGCTTGTCAGCCTTAAGGGGCTTGGGGCCAGGGAACAGGACCCCAAGTCTAGGCAGATGGCCTATCAGGCTTCGTCTGGAGGTCAACAGAGGGACCATCAACTCTCAGACCCTCAGATTACCCGACTTTGGGAAGAGCTGAGGAGGTGGAAGGAAAAGAATGAATATGCCATGGAGGGAGAAAGAACATTATAGCATCTATGGGCCTCTCATAACCTAAAAAGAGTTTGGGGAAGCCTTTGGGGGCAGCATGAAATCTGAGGGGCCATGGAATGGGTACCAGGAACACTGTTCCACCTCTCCATCAGCCTAGCCAAGCAAACACACACCAGTGTGATTTTAAAGCAATACTTCCCGTTTTTTAATGTGGGCATCTTGCTAAGCACAGCATCCAGCTCAGTACCTCTGTGTTGGGGCTTGAGCATCTACACCAATAACATTTTCTCAGAGGATGCTGAAGACACTGGTCCACAGACTACACTTTGAGTAGCAAGGTCTTAGAGGCAGTTGACTGAATAAAAGTCAGGGAGACAGAAAAAGGGTTGGCTTTGTGTCCAGCCATGCCCCCCACTGGCTCTGCCCCCCACCTGCCCTTTTTGGGACTGCCTCCCCCCAGTGCCGACCAAGGAAAGGGACCTGGGAAGGAGGTGGCAGGAACGTGGGCAGGTGATTTCAGAAGGCTCCGCCCAGGCTGAGTCACAGCCTCCAGCTTCTCATCATTGTGCGCATTACCCAGTGCCTGGCTGTCTCAGTTTATTGGATGCTGAGGCTTCTGGCTCAGGCTGAGTAATTACAGTTGAGGCCCTGATGAATTGGGGGCCAGTAATTAAAGTGCCTATTGATTTTCTACTTAGGAGTTCCCTGTAGCTGGAAACAAAAGTCTGGAGGGGAGTGAGATAAACAATCCAGGCAAGGTATTTCGAAACGGGGGATGGTTCAGGGTGCATTCGCTGGGCCTGCAGTCACTGAGGAGGGACTGTGAGGTAATCATTTATCACTGGCCCATCTACCTAGAATGTGAGAATTGATCAGCTAGTCAATATGCTTCTGGGGCGTAGTAACAGCAGAATAGGGGAAGAAGGGCTGTCTTCTGCAAAGAGTTCATCTTTAGCTCTCCAAACCATGAATCTGTCTTGTTTTGCTGCTTCAGTTGGCTTCTTTTAATTATGAGTCGAAGCAATTGCCTCATGTATATCATCTGCCTCCATGGGGCAACGATGGGCTTTTCTATCACTAGGAATTTGGCTTCTGGTGGCACCTGAGGCCAGACACCTGCAATCATGGGCTGGGGAGAGGGGGATTGGGGAGGGGAAAGGAAGGTCACAGACAAAGGGCTGAGGGCAAGTCCTGCGGGCTGAGGGCAAGTCCTGCGGGACTGGATACAAAGAGGGTCCTGGAGGCTGACCGGGGCGGAGGGTGGGAGGGGTCTCAAGGAGAGGACCAAGCCAGCCATTGGAGAAAAGAAACTATACAAGCAGAGGACACAGCAGAACCTGGAGAGAAGATGGGAGAAAAGGGCCATGAGCGAGGGAGAAAGAGAGGTCCACTCTGTATGACAGTCTCTAGGTCCATCCACATCTCTGCAAATGGCACGATTTCATTCCGTTTTATGGCTGAGTAATATTCCACTGTATATACGTTCCACATCTTCTTTATCCATTCCTCTGTTGATGGACATTTAGGTTGCTTCCATGTCCTGCCTATTGTAAATAGTGTTGTGGTAAGATGAACCTATTTGCAAAGCAGAAATAGAGGCACAGACATAGAGAGCAAAGGTATGGACACCAAGTTATTGGGAGAAAGCGGGGTGGCATGAATTGGGAGATTGGAATTTATATATATATATATATATATATATATATATATATATATATACACATACTATGTATAAAATAGGTACTTAATGAGAACCTACTGTATAGCACAGGGAATTCTACTCAGTGCTCCATGGTGACCTAAATGGGAAGGAAATCCAAAAAGAGGAGATATACGTATACGTATAGCTGACTCACTTCACTGTACAGCAGAAACTAACACAACACGGTAAAGCATATACCCCAATAAAAATTAAAATTAAAAAAAAAAAAGAAAGAGAGGCACATGAAACAGGAAGAGGGTTTTTGGTGGAAATGTAAAGCACATTTAAGTCTTATTTAAAGATTGCTTAAGTTATTTTGGGGCATTTAACTCTGAATTCATCATCCTTTCACTGAGGTAATGTGAAGTATGAAAGAGAAACTAATGAGAAGAAAGCCTGACCGGCAATTTTATTTTAGTCAGCTCCGGGAGCTCTCTCTTCCTCCTGTCATGCTGGGTCACTTGATCAAGGATGAGATTCTTTTGTTTCTTGGAGAAATGTTTCTCGTCTCCCCAGCCTGTTCCTTTCCCCTCTCTTCACTGCTGTAGCTGTTTAATGATAATGAAGAGCGATTAGGATCTGGGTTTTGAGAATGATTGAAGCTGGGCAAAGAGAAGCATTTTAGCCTCATGCGCGTTGGAACACAGTTACCCATTATCCCAGTCAGGGCAGACAATGGGGTGGTGGGGAGTCATGAGTTGTGGAGAAGTAAGTGGGCTGTTACTTGTTGTAAGCTGGATTTAAAAAAAAATCCTATAGGAATACTGACTGGATTTATTCAACGTATTCAACCTCATTGCACAATGTGCTTGCATTGGAAAAAAGTCTTCTGCGAGTATGCACGATAAATGGCCAACAGGGGCGGGGGTGGAGCTGAGAGGGTGGTATCTTGTGTTAAGTAGCCGCAGCGTACGGATGGTTGTACAGTGGACTGCACGCAGAGGCCCTGGTCCTGCCCTCACAAAGCACAGAGGACTATAGGGCTTCGGTCTTATGTGTGACCATATTTATCTGACTCAAATCTCAGTGGGTCTCTAGTCTGCAAAGTTAAGTTCCAAAGCCTCATAAGAAAGACCTTCCTTGGTTGATCCCAGCCTGTGCCAGCATCATCCACTTGCTTCCTGATGTGCTCCTTTTGCATCAGCCTGCCAGGTCCCAACCATCCCACTGTGTTCTCCACCTAAGCAAGCGGCACCACCCTTCCCCCAGTCCCCCTGCCATCGTGGATTTTTCCCTGATGACCCCAATTCAATGGGTTGCCCAGCCTTGTCGTGCTACCTGGTCACTCTTAGACCCTCACTCCCACATCACCTCTTTTTTGGACTCTTGGGCTATTGTAATGGCCCCCTCACTCTGCTCAATTCACCCCTTTTGGACTTCTGTGCTGTCCTCTGAGTAATGTACCCCAAATAAACACCTAACAATGTTATTCTCAATTTTTATTAGCTCCTCACTGGCTGCAGAGTAAAATCCTTTCCAGCTGTGCGAGCTTGGGCAAGATATGCAAGTTTGCTAAGCCTAAGATTCCACATCTGCAAAACGGGGATTGTCATGGTTGCCTCCTGGGGCCATTGTGAGAAGTAAATGAGATGATGTGAGTGATGTGATCACATGGCTGGGCATGTGGAAATTACCAGTAGTGGGAGGAGTAGATGGTGGTGATGGAGAGAAGAGGAAGAGCTGCATTTCATTGTTCTTATTGTGGAGGAAAGTCTTTATGATCTGGAGCTAAATATATATTTCCAGCTTTGATTTTTCCCCCGAACTCCAGATTTAGACGTGTGTGTGTGTGTGTGTGTGTGTGTGTGTCTAATGGACATCCCAAATTTAAGTTCACAGTTGAACTCCTCATAATCTACCTGCCCATACATGCTGTATCCTCAGCTTTTCCCAACTCAGAAAATGACAATTCTTTCCCGCCAGTAGCTCAGAGCAAAAGCCTTGATGGCTCTCTTTCTTTCATCCTCCATATCCAACCCATCTGTAAATCCCCTTGTCTGTACATTCAGAATCTATCCAGAATCCATCCATTCTCACCGATTTTACTGCTCAGGCTCTGGTCTCAGCCACCGTCTTCCTGCCTGGATTGTGGCAATGGCCTCCTCCCCGGCCCTCCCGCTCCAGTCCCTACCCCTTCATACTTTACTGTCTTCATAGCAGCCAGAGGGCTGTTTTCACAGCAGAATTGGAATCACTCTTCTGCCCCCAGACGTTCCAGTGGGGCCATTCCAAGACACTTCTCAATCTGACCCTTCACCCCTAACTTCATCTCCTACTGCCTGGCCCCTGGTCACTCTGTTCTAGCCAAACTGGCCTCCTTCCTGTTTCTCCAATGTGTTAGACAAGCTCCTGCCTAGGGCTTTCCACTGGTCATTCCTCCCTCTGCATAAAACACTCTTTCCCCAGATGTCCACATGCCTCACTGTCATCTCCTTCAAGTCCTTGGCTCAAATGACACCTTCTCTATGACAACTGTTCTGGTGGGCTTATATAAAATAGCAACCCCTACTCCATCACTCTCAACCTGCCTTACTTGGTTCTCTTTTCTACACAGCACTTAACACCTTCTAACATAGTGTACAATCTACTTATTTATTATTTTTAAAAACCTATCTCCTTCCTGTAGAGTGTAAGTTCCATGAGAGCACTGATTTTTGTCTCATTTGTTCACTGTTTTATTCAGTGTATAGAATAGTGTCTAGCACATAGTAGATGCTCAACAAATCTTGTTGAATGAGTCTTTTACCATTCAGACTGCCCTCCAGCACCAGTATTCTATTCCAAAGAGCTCTCTTTCGTGCACATTGAGACCTTTGTTTACATCGATTTCTCTAAAACTGCAAGTTCCATTTCTCCTCCAGGGCTGACTCACAGTTCTATAGATAAATATATTAATGCACTGATTGTAAGTAACTTATACGATTAAAGATGCAAATAGAATTTTCTTTCCTAAAGTTCCTTCCAAATGGACTAAGGCTCCATTTGTCTGAAATGGTTGGCTGGCCACCGAAACACTTCCCTCTCAAGGGCTGAAGCATGCCCCCATTACCTCCCCACCAAGTCCACAGTTCATTTGTCTGTTGATGTCACAGCAACAGATCTTGAAGCATGGGGGAAACCAATGTCAGAGGTGGACATCTGTCTCTGAGCCCTGAGGCATGTCCTTTTATTTAGGGCAGTGAACCCCTTTGGCATCCCCCATAGGAAGTAAGAGGTGGAAAAGTGGAGGAGAAGAAGGTTAAATGACTTTTGCAAGGTCACATGCTGTGCATCACCTTTGATGGAGAGCAGAAGAAATAAAGGCCAGCCATGAAGCTATGTCTGTGTTGTCTGAGGCCATCTTATAGAAGGCCTGGGCCCCAGGAGGAAGTGATTATACCTTATTTGGTAGGGAAGGGGCAATATTGAAGTTTTTGAGGAGAAAAGTAACATGACAGAAGTCAAAGCTTTAAGAAAACTAGTTTGGCAATGATAAGAAAGGTAAATTGGGGACTTCCCTGGCGGTCCAGTGGTTAAGACTCTGTGCTTCCACTGCAGGGGGTACAGGTTCGATCCCTGGTGGGAAAATCAAGATCCCGCATGCCTCGTGGCATGGCCAAAAAAAAAAGGTAAATAAAAGGGAGATAGTCTGAGACCAGACTATTGCCCTGGTCTCTAAGAAGTGGTTAGGGCCTGAACTTGGAGTGAGGAATGCAAATAGGGACAGGGTGAGGGACCTGCTGTAGCTCAATGATCATTTAGAGGGCTGGGTAACTGGTGGGTCTCAGGAGGGCTGTCTGGAGGGCTCTGCACTAAGACCTCTTCGCTTGTCACCCTGCACACTCTCCCAGTGGGATCTCGGCCATTCCCATGACTTCAGCCATCAGCCATATTGCCACAACTCCCACATAGGTAACTCTAGCTGCGATCTGCCCCTCACCCATGGACATTTCCTAAGCAGCTCCTTGGGAGACCCCACAGGGACCTCATGCTCAGCAGGTACGGGGCTGAACTCATTATCTCCACCCCTTCTACCCCCATGGCTCAAGGAAGGCTGTCCAGCCAGGAACTGTGAAGTCATCCTGTGTCCTTCCCTTCCTGTCGCCATTCGCTCACCAAGTCCTGCCAATCATGCCTTCTACATCTATGAAACCTACCCACTTCTTTGTCTCTCCTGCCACTACTGGAGGCCTGGCAGCCACTTTCTCTTCCCTAGACAACTGCAGTAACCTCCTACCTGATCTTCCTTCTCTTGACATCCTCCAGTCCATTCACTCTAGTGACGTGTTATTTATTTATTTTTAATATAGACTGAGAGATCTCTGAGCAATGCAAACCTAGTCATACCATTTTTTCCTACTAAAACACACCAACAGCTTCCCATTGTCCTTAGAAAAATCTGCTAAATCCTTAATATGGCTTCAAAGCATCTCAACCCATCTCTGTCTCTTCCTCACTTTGCATTAGAGTGAGTTGCTGTCACCTGATAACTCTTGAGCTCTCAGAGTGGAGGTCACGTCTTTCAGTATAGGGGAGGGTGTATTAGTCATTGTTTTCCAGAGCAACAGAACCAATAAGAGATAGATTGATAGGTATGGTGTTTACTTAGGGTGAAGCTCCAAGTACATTTATTTTCAATGCTTACTGGTAAAATTCTTTCTTTCTCCAACAAATGTGTTTACTTTCCTGCCTTTAGAAACTGTACTAACTACAGAAATCCAACTAGTTAATAAATGATAGATTTTTCTGGAGTTTTAGGGTCATGTGGACTCTGGTCATTCTGTTTGAAGCAAAGGTGGAGGAGGTATCCTAGACAGCATTTAAAAGAAACTCTTGATTTCTCCTTGGAGAGAGTATGTGTGTGGGCGAAGGTGAGGGAGGGGGTCTTGTGTTACAAAGAAGGTACATGGTATTGGAAAAGTATTGGTGAGGTGACACTTGCCACACGGACATCATGGAGTGGTCGTGAGGACGGCGTGAGATAACATGCTTGAAAGACCCTGCAGCATGGGGCCTGGCACGTGATGGATGCTTACTTCCTATTCTGAGGCTGGGAACACAGAAATGTGGGCAAAAACATAAAGTGATAGCATCTATCCTTGCAAGGTACCAGTGTTTAATGAGGGGAATTGAGTTTTCTTTCTTGCTCCTAAAACCCAATGATTTGTATTTTATTCCTAAAAATTAAGGACACAACAAAATAGTTCATTAAATGTGTTAGTTAGCCCAGGTTTTACTCTTGGTTATTTCTCTCATAATTAGAACAGGGAAGTGTGGTTCGGAGGGAGAAAGCCCTTGGCGGCAGATCATTACTCTCCCTGCCTAACCGCAGGAGGGTACGGGGAAAGTGCTGCTGTCACGAGACCCTGTCCTTATGCTGGGAGCCGAAAGGACGGAGGTGGACCTGCCTAGAGGTCAAACAAGTTCCCGCTGTGAACCCAGGGCAGGGGCCTGTGGCTACAGCTCTGCTTGAAATGGGTTTTCCGTGTTGCTGACTCTTGGTAAACGGAAAAGAATGTGACGCTGTGCTAACACTTTCCCAGCATTGCTGCATTAAACAGGATGGAAAATTATATCTAGGTTTAAAAACAAGGTCAACAAAAAACGATTCAGGGCTCTTTGTACCTGTTCTTAGTCATTAAAAATGTGTTTCTGGAGTGCTAAATTTCTAGTTAATTGCACAATTAATTCATTATGTTGCAGTGTTTTTCTCCTTTATAAAACACCAAACTAAAGTGAACCCAATCAATTACTTGAAGTCTTAGAGATATCACAAAAGGAATGACTTAATTTAGTAAATAATTTTAACTAAAGTAATTATTTACTGAAAGACAGAGTTTGCTGAGTGCCTCAGGAGACTGCTTGCTATTGGCCTCTTAAAAACCTTCCATGTAGTTCTTGATTAATTACTTACACAAACAACATTTTATTTACTTTGAACAAATTGCGTTTCAAAATGAGGTCATAAAATATCAATGAAGAGACCCCAACAGGACTTTGTGGTCTTTTTCAGGTCTGTGAACCTGTGGGGAGTGGTTTTAGTTCTGACACCCTCTGAAAGCAAGTCACCCAAACTGTCCTGTATCATTGTTTCTTCAACAATGAGGCATTTTGTTCCATATCGTGGTATGGACAAGCTGATCCCCTGTTTTTTGGTTTGGTTCTTGTTTGCCACGTACTTTGAGGTGTCACATACATAGCAGGCACTCAAGTAAATACCAGATAAAAGAAAATATACAGCAATACCAGCAGCAGCACTTAAAAAATATGCATGTCTGTCAAATACAGAATAGGAATCAATAGCATTCAGAGGATTTTTTTTTTTTTTTTTTTTTTTTGTGGTACGCGGGCCTCTCACCGCTGTGGCCTCTCCTGTTGCGGAGCACAGGCTCCGGACGCGCAGGCTCAGCGGCCATGGCTTACGGGCCCAGCCGCTCCGCAGCATGTGGGATCTTCCCGGACCAGGACACGAACCCGTGTCCCCTGCATCAGCAGGCAGACTCGCAACCACTGCGCCACCAGGGAAGCCCCAGAGGATTGTTTTTTAAAGGTAAGAGAACTAAAGTATTTGGGAAGTAGAAGAAAAATGGCTAAATGAGCCAGTGATTTTCAACTTTCTGAAATCGCAACCTGGAATTTTGAGTGTTCCTACAATGCTCTAGGGCATCTGTTTATTTTTAAAATTAATGTGAGCTATAAGAGTGTTCTATGAATTTTGTGTAAATTGGAAATACACTGAAGTATCGAAAAGTCACAATTAGGGATCATTGCTCCACTTTTTGAGCATCTCTAGGTCTTAGATGACAGGCTGGGAGCGATACTAGTGAGGCCAAGCCAACATGAGCTCCTCACTACGTGTGTTTGCTTCTGATCCCTGCAAGGAGGAAAGAATAGCAGTAGAGCCTTCATCTCTGGAAGAGACAGCCGTCTAATCCTGAGGCGCAAAGAGCCAGGAAAAGGACCTTGAGGATTAAACTTTAAAAACAGCCCAGTTTTACTTGGAAAGGTTTCTTGGAGGTGACCAGCCATACTCTTGACTCATTTGAGGTGCTGTGTATGTAGAAGAGGGATTAAAATTGACCTGTGTGATCCCAGGGTGTCAGGGAACAATGGGTGGGAGAGTCATAGATAATGAGATCTCCATCCACGGTAAGGATGAAATTTCTTAGTACACCAGGAAACGGTGTGTTCTCACGCTAACACGTTCAAGCAAGGACTGACATCCACAGTGCAGCGATGACTTAAAAGAGCTGAGCCAGGGCTTCCCTGGTGGTGCAGTGGTTGGGAGTCCGCCTGCCGATGCAGGGGACACGGGTTCGTGCCCCGGTCCAGGAGGATCCCACATGCCGCGGAGCGGCTGGCCCCGTGAGCCATGGCCACTGAGCCTGCGCGTCCGGAGCCTGTGCTCCGCAACCGGAGAGGCCACAGCAGTGAGAGGCCCGCGTACCACAAAAAAAAAAAAAAAAAAAAAAGAGCTAAGCCAGGTGCAGTGGGATGATGGCAAGATGGTCGGGGGTGGGGTAGCTAGAGGAGCCCTCATATTAAAGCCACACCCTTAAACATGTCTGAACATGGTTTTCCAGATCCAGGGCAGAGTATTGAGTAGGCAATGCTGCCTTTTGATTTGGACCCCAGACTTTAAATACAGTAAGTCCCCTACATATGGACCTTCAAGTTGCGAACTTTCAAAGATGCGAACGTGCGTTCCATCAGCGTCAGGCGTGGGTGAAATGGCAGCTTGCCCTCCGTCTCCTATTGCTGATGATCCTTCAGCTCTACCGTCTCCCACCTCCTCTCCCTCCTCCAGTCAGTAACTCTTCTTGCCTGTTCCCTTGATGCCAGCCCCCGAATGCCAGCTGTTGTGCTGTACTACTGTACTTTTCAAGGTACTGTCCTGTGAGATGAAAAATGTTTTATCTTTTAGTATTATTTGTGTGAAAAGTATTATTAACTTATTAATACTTAAAGTAATTAAAATATTATTAACTTATTATTATAGTACAGTACTATACAGCCAATTGTGTTAATTGGATACCTATGCTAACTTTGTTGGACTTACGAACAAAATTGGACTTACGAACGCAGAAGTCATCCATATATAGGGGACTTACTGTATAACTTAGCCCATACCAAGTCCTCCTTTGCACCCAGGCCTGAAATATGCCATTCTGATGTTTGATACTGAATTTAAAGTCAACCGGATCCCTGCGATTTCCTTATCTGAACTGTTACCAAGATAGATCTCCAATGACCTTGTAGAATGGATTTTTAAAAATCAGAAATTTATACGATTATATTTTATCTCATTAGCTTCAAACTATGATGTTATTGGCTTGGGAGAGGGAATGGGTAATTTTAAATGCTGATTCTATACTCTAAGGCAATAAGTACCCCCCCCCCCCTTTGTGTCTTCTCTGGTTTTGTAGGCATGTGCCTACATATTCATCCCAAGGTAGGACAGAATTTGGCAAATCTTGAGACCTTCCTCCAGGTAAAACAATCAGAGGTTGAAGAGGTGGAGAAGACCTTAGTGGGTGTATAATTCAACTTTTTAATTGTACAGATAAAGAATTTCTATATTTACTAAATGAATAATCTTGGGGCAATGTTGTTTGGCCAGTTACAAACCAACCTATCTATGTTAATATCCTGACCACATTTTTCCACTTTGTCCTTGAAACATTATTAAAAATCTTGCCAATCCTTCAAACACATACACATACACACACACACATACACACACATTGGTTTGTTATCTATTTTTGTCTTATGTTGGCTTGAGTGGATCAACTTTTCATTTCCAAAGGCTCACAAGCCATCTCTTTATCCTTTTAGAATTTAGATCAATCCTCAGTGCAAAGAATTCTAGAAAACAATGTAGCTTCTACAACAAAGTTGTTTAATAATTGCTTTTAAAAAGATTTTGGCAAATAAACAAAAATTCAATTCAGAATATGTTTTAAACTTTGTTCTAGAATTTGGGAATCTACAATAGCTGAGTTCAAGGCTTTACTGTGCCTCCCCAAATTTCCCAAAGCCAATGTGCTTTTCACCAGATAGACTTTCTCTCTTAGCGTGTGGCTTCGGTATTAGGTTCGACTGGGGAATGGGTGGCAGAAACCATGAAACTTGGGAGTGAGTGATGGTGAGAAATTGCTAAATCTGTAGACTAGTGTGGACCTTGTCCGTCTTAAGCACTGGACGAGCTCAGCACTGGATGACCAGCTTCTGAGACCGTCCTGCCCTCTGGACTCTTGCTCCAGCCCCACCCCCATTAAGCTCTTGGTATTTTCGTTTTCACCTTGTTGAAGAAATAAAATGCCCTCTGGTTCCTTCACCTTCCTCCTTTGTCCAGACAGACTACGTAAGAACCTAAATGAAATTATCCCACAACAGAAGGGAGCTGTTGATAAGCCTCCGTGGGTGTCTGTAAAGGCACACATCATCTGAATGACAGGTTTGCGTGTAAACAGCCACAACTCATGAAAATAGTTTTTAATCTACTTGAAAGGCATATTCTCAGAAGGAAATCAAGTTCCCTCCAGGTGTGTGGAAGCTCTTTGAAAGAGGAGCTGTTGCAGCAAAAATACAAGCCATTATGAGATTCCACTTTTCATGACCCTTTTCTTCCTTCTGTACCATTTTCCCTGCCCCTCCCCATCTGTGAATTTATCTCTCGAGGGCTTTTGACTGGCGAGAGACAGGGGAACAGGGAGTTAGGGGAATTCGTTCTCTCCTTCCCAGCAGATCAAGGCCAAGTTCCATCAGTTGGGCACTGCTTGACTTTCCACTGAATGTCTAATTTTATTTCTCATCTTTTTTCAAGACTTTCCTTCTCTGGGAAGACGGGCCATTCCATTGCCTCTCCTTGCCAAGCCTCTGTGCCACTCTCCAACTCTCCCCCACCCAAATTCCGGGGTTCTTGAAAGGCTCAGCTTCTGCACACTCTAGCACACACTAATCCTTGACTTGAGTAGTCCCGTTGTGTCATGTTATGGTATAAAGAATTTTTAACTGAAATAAAAATTGTTATTGTGGTAAAATAGGCAGAACATACAACTTATTATTTTAACAATTTCTAACATACAGCTCTGTGACCTTAAGTACACTCACATGGTTGTGCAACCATCACGTCTATCCACCTGCAGAACATTTTCTTCATCCCAAACTGAAACCCTATACCCATTAAACAATAACTCCCTATTTCCCCTTCCCTAATTTAAATTATACAAATAACAAAGGAATGCACTGTAAAAATGAATAATGTTTGTACTAAATAATGTTTGCATTAAAAATAGTACAAATACGGTGAAGTCCGCTTTTAACTATCACACCCAACACCAATACCTCCCTTAGAGTTAATGACTGCACTTACCTCTATACATAAATATAATATAAGGTTTTGTATGTAGCATTTACACAAATGATACATACCCAAATGTATCATATCAAATATCACATCGTCAGTGATATTCACAATGATATCGTGTCACTGTTCTGATACTTGCTATTTCCACTCAGCCATATGTCTTGAAGATCATTCCATGTCAGTGCCTAGAAATCTACCTCATTATTTTTAACAGCTACATAGAGATAGACCCAGAGAAGTTAAGAATCTTGTCCTGGGGCAAACATTGGCAAAGTGGTAGAGTCAGGATGCAAACCCTGATAGCCTGTCTTCTGATCCCATGCCCTTACCCACAATGTAATTTTATCTGATTGCTGCCCATCTAATGGGTTAAACACGGTGTCTCCTGGGTGCTTGTATTTGCATTTTCTCGATTGCTAGTTAGAGGGAGCATCTTTTCATATGTTTGTTAGCCGTCTGAATTTTTTCTTTTTGTGTATTGCCTATTCCTGTCTGTTGCTCCTTTTCCTATTTGATGGTTTATTGATTTGCAGTTGAAGAAATGGCTCTGTCTGATTTCTTTGGTGAAGGATCATTATTTGTACCTTTAATTAAAATGATCAGTAAGCCAAGTGTTGACTGAGCCTAGACTCTACCTGAGTGAAAGGCAGGATAAATGAAATTCAAACATTCTTGCAGACATTCAAGACATTTTCATATAAACGTGAACATTCTGTCATTCATTCATTGAATAACTTTTCAAATTGCGCTGTACAAAGGAACAACACACATCACAGAAGGGTTAGTAGAAATCTTATTTAAAACAAAGAGCTATTAACCTTTACTAAATTGATCTATAATGAATGCATTACTAAGTGTTTTCACCTGCTTTTGTCAATGATCCTCTACTAAAAATATGGAGACTGTCAACTAACATAAGAATCTGCCAATGTAAATATTAAAGTTTATATATTTTTAGCCTTTCAGAGAGGAAATTACTCTCAGAGAACATTTATTTTAATCCTCTCTCCCTTCTTTCCTAACTTTTTTCTTTTTCTTTTCTTTCCTTCCTTATTTAAAAAAATTTCCTGGATTATCAAAATATGCTTCTCTGTACAGAGCAGATGCTAAGAATTATGGATGTATATTTTGGATGACTATATTTGAGCAGGAAACTGTCTGTGGTAGCAAACTGAAAACTTTAGGAAGAACTGTGCTTTTTAAGTGAGAGCAGATCCAAAGGATTCTACGTCTTTCAAGCACGTTTTTATCCCAAGCAGAAAGAAGAAAGCTACATCCTCATTTGGTATGGATCCAGAGCAGCCCCGAAATACAGAACATTTAATGGCTCCAGATGTTTATCTATGTGTATTGGGCAGGTGCATCCAAATCCAACCTGAAATCTCCCGGAACTGCGGTGCAGACCCTGCCATTCAGATGGGAATATCCTTTTTTCCTGGAAGCTCTTTTTCAGTACCCACTCTGCGTGCACATGCACCTGCTGTGCCTAGAGGTAGGGTTATTGGGAGTGTATTTCTGACCCTTTACCTCGTCTCAGCAGGAGATAACCAGACACTGCCCCACTCTCCATTTTAGTTGTCCTGCCCCTCATCTACCAAGAGGGTCAGTCCAGTCTGCCTGGTCTTTTGCCAAGGATGCCTTTCTCCCGGTCCGTGGATCTGGAGGAAGGATGCTACTCATGGATCCCCAAGATCAATGTTTCCAGGGACTCTCTTTCTTTAGAGTACAAAGAAAGCTGTCTGGGTGACAAGCCAGAGGTGGCACGTCAGTCTAAGAATAGCTTGAGGCACTGTGCGGGCATCTCAGTGGGTGGAGTGGTGCTGAGAACAGGGCTCCTGTATTTACTTGCTTCTTCTCACCACGTGCATCTCATGACCTGCACTGTGGGGTCCCAGTGTGGTGTCATTTAGTGTACGTGGAAGATGTAATAGCCACAAAGTGTGCTTTGGAGTCGCCCTTAGAGTATCTTCCTTTGAAAATATCCCTGGAAAATGAATTGCTGCTTGGGGCAAGCAGACCACGGAGGTGGTACCGGGGCCTCCTTTGATCCCATTTATCGCACCTCTGCTGACACCAGACAAAATAATTCAGGGATAGGACTGTTTAATCAGTCTGTCAGGAAACAAAATTGACTTAGCATATTTTGTGTTACAGGGAGCTCTCTGTACTGCACTATAGACTGACTGCCAAATACCTGTGTTCTGAGGCCTGTAGTCTGGCCCCAAGTGAAGTCACAGTCTTGGAATTGGGAGGCAGGCCTGAGGGTCTCTGGATCAGTGCTTCTCATATTTTAATATGTATCGGAGTCACCTGGGGATCCTGTGAAAATGCAGGTGGTGACTCCATGGGTCTGAGTGGAGCCCAGACTCTGCATTTCCAACAAGCTCCCTGCTGAGCTTTAACGATGCTGCTCCCCTACCAGCGCACTAGGGCTGTTCAGAGCCCAGGTTCTCACCCAGTGTTGGAATTTCTTCTTAATTGGAAGCACCGTTAATAAAAAGTTGAAAGAATATTGGATTGAGTGTCACTATACCTGGGTTCTAGCTTTGCCACTCACTAGTGGGTAACCTTCAGGAAACCACCTGTAGAATCCCTGCTCCAAACCTCCTTATTACTCCCACTTCAGCCTCAGCCCTTAGCTCTAAAATCCCCACCTCTTGCGGATGCATCCAGTGGGATCTCTGCAGGCCTGCTGGGGGCTGGGGATGCAGGACTGCCTGAAGGAAGGCTTTGCTCTAAATGGTCCCACTGTTGGAAGGAATATTTTTTTGGTTTTGGTTTTGATTTCTGTTTTAGGAGAAACCATCTTGAGAAGTGTGCACTGGGGCCTTATTCAAGACCAGGGTGAGAGGACGTGTGGGTGGGGTGAGTGGATCCGTGAAGTCCCTTCTGATGGTGGAGAGAGGAGAGTGAGAAGAGGAGGTGTGAGACAAGGGATGAGACAAGAGCACAGTGAGAGGGAAGGACGAGGAGAAAGATGGAAAAAGGGCACTGCAAAAGCAGAAAGTAGGAGCTGGTGCTAGTTGCAGAAGGCGATAGGTGAAGCATGAACCAATGTTTTGGCAGAAGCAGAAAAGTATAGGGATAGACTGGAGAGAAAGTGCACGGATGACATGTCAGGTTTTATCAAGGGACGTGGGGTGAAAAGAATTGCAGAGGGAAGGAGAAATCAAAGATGCAAACTGCCAGGGGCTGAAATGGTGTTTATTTGGTTGGGAGGCCTGAGAAATCAGGCTGGGGGAGGAGAACGAAGCCTTTGAGGTGATGTTTTGTGAAGGCTGAATTTTCAGGTATCGATGAGTGGGAAATATGGGACAGAGAGAATCAGGCTGTATGTGAAGAATGCCAAATGGATAGAAGAAAAGAGCCCTTCAGTGGGAGACGTGGAGCCTGCTGGTGTCAGCAGAGGTGCGATAAATGGGATCAAAGGAGGCCCCGGTACCACCTCCGTGGTCTGCTTGCCCCAATGCTCTCCAAGCCCAGCTCTTGCAAACCCCGTGCCTGTGGCCACGTTAACAGTGGCCGCTGGACAGGCAGCGTGCGCAGTGCAGGCTTCCTGAAAGCATAGAAACTTCTTTGGAGTTTAGTCCATGTGGAGAGTCCCTGCGTGTGGAGGAAACCAGGCAGCTGCACTTTGCCCACACACTTCTCTCTAAGGTAGCAGCACCCAGATCTTAGCAAAGAGCTAAAAGTTACAGGATAGTAAACTAAAAAGCAGTGACTTCACTCCTGAGCTTGGTCCTGTAGCTGGATTACTGTGGCATCTATGGAAATGGACTTCATAGAAACCCAATTATGGACAGCATAATTGACCAAGGACCACAGATGATGCACTCCTTGAAATCTTTTGGTACCTTAGCTGGAGCCCATGCTGCCCACGGGCTGCTCCCAGCCCATGCCTGTGTTGAGGATGCCAAGGCAGACCAGTTCCTGTTTCTTACAGGTCTCTGATAGTTGCTTCCAGGTAGAGGACTCCCTGACAGGCTTGCCAACTTTAAACCTTTGTTAGATTGCCCAGCTATCTAAATGCTTCCACTCAACCTACTCTCTTGCATGGTGGTCAGACAATTCTCCCAGCCTCACCCATCTCTCTCCCCATTCCCTCTCTCAGACATCTCCCTTAATGAAATTCTTGTGTGTTTAGTCTTGTGACTTCCGTTTCTCCGAGGACCCACATGAACACAAGAGGGGACCAATAAGGCCAGAGGGAATGAGCCACATTTGTATCAGTTAACACTGTAAATATTAGAAAGGGAAAGGGTTCTTGGAAAAGCACACAGGTAGAAGAGAAGGAGGGGAGCCCCAGATATGGGAGGTGTCAGGGAAGATGATTCTGGGAGTCACCCACTCCCATTCTCATTCCCTTGAACCTCCAATTTCTACACCCATCCATAATCTCCATTTTAAGCCTTTCCATCTCTGACCACCACCCCCTGACTTCCCAGCTCACCCCCTTTTGCATCCCCATACTAAC
Organism: Phocoena phocoena; assembly: GCF_963924675.1. Taxonomy (NCBI): domain Eukaryota; kingdom Metazoa; phylum Chordata; class Mammalia; order Artiodactyla; family Phocoenidae; genus Phocoena; species Phocoena phocoena. The sequence goes on along the minus strand of NC_089219.1, from coordinate 132,082,405 downwards.
AATTCTTCCACCTTTTCCAGAGCGTACAACCTATCGATCCCGCTAACTTTGCACTCTTCTCGCCCCTCCTGCCGTGCTCCCCTCCTATCCTGCTTGGGTGCCCTTGATCGTCATTGCCATCCCTCCCATGCATAAGCTCAATTCCTTCCCACATCTTGTCTTCCAGTGTCCTGGCCAGCAAATCCCCAACCTTGGTTAAATCCAACTCTCTGCCTACTCCACACTTATATAAATGCAGCTTAAGATGGCTGGACAAAAGACCCCCCCAAACCCAGCAATGATGTCACTTTACATTCATTGCCACAGACCTCAAGTTAGCCCTTAACTCTGCTGGGCAATACTACTGCATTTTCCTAGTCCATTCAGTCTCCTTCTCTCCTACATGACAATCTCTCACCTCCTCTCTTTGCAAACTTCCCCCCTCCCTCTTTACTATGACTGATTTTCCTTCTCTCACAGTCTGCTCCCTCTCAGTTTTGGCAGCTCCATTCTTCCAGTTACTACGGCCAAACCTTGAAGTCATCCTTGATTTCTCTTAGTCTTACGTCCTCCATCAAGCCGTGAGCAAACCCCATTGATTCCATCCTCTAAATGTCTCCAAAATCTAACCAGTCTCATCCCTTCGTCTGTCTCCATCAACTTGCACCTGGCTTCCTGCAGTGCCTCCTAATGGGTCTTCCTTCCTCCAAACTTGCCTCCCTACCCCCAGTCTATTTTTAGCACACTACCGGAGTGATCAAGTTCGATCTCCTGCTGATAACCCTCCAATAACTTTCTGGCTCACTTAGAGTAAAAACCAAAGCTGGTACATCAGAAGGCCCTCATGCTCTCCTCCTCATGGCACTAATCTGATCCCTTGCTCCTGACCCACTTTGTTCTTTCTTCTCTAGCCTTATCTGCCACGCCTCCTTGACCCTTAACTCCAGCCACACTGGCCTTCTCACTTTTCCTCAAACACACCAAAGACTTCAGCATCTTTGCACTTCCTGCTCCCTCCTCCTAGAACCCCACCCCCAATCGAATTCCTCCATTCCTTCATGTCTGCTTTTAAGTGTCACCTTTCCATGAGACCACCCTGACTACCCATTATAGAAGAGCAAGGCCCTCCTTCCCACAGGAGCATTCCCTACCCTCTATGCCCTGCCTGGTCTTCTCTCCTTACTTAGCACTGATCACCACTGACATGGGACATGTTTGCTTGTTTGTTAACTATCTTCCTTAGCTAGAATGTAAATTCCACAAGAGTAGTTTCATTTCTTCACACAGGAGATGCTCCATAAATAGTTGTTGAAGTAATGAATTAAAGAAAGTTGAAAGAGATGATGGGATTGAGCTGATGGGAGAAATACAAAAGGGGGAAGATTTAGACCACAAAGGAATATTTCCATAGGGAAAGGCAAGAAACACAGGGGTAGAGAGTCAGAGTTCATCATGGTAGAAAGGCAGGGCTGCTCCCAAAGTCCGGATTCCTTCTACGAACATGAAGCTGTCTCTCTGAGCCTCAGTCCCCTTAGCTGCAAAATGTGGGTGGGAGTAACCTACCTCTCCAGGTTACTGTGGGCCAAGTCCCTCTGATTTACCCAAGGTGGAACTGAGGCTGACTATCAGCCACCATCTGCTTCTTGCAAAATTAATGAAACCAGGGAGAACCCTCTAGGTAAGAGAAAGAGTCCCCAGGGTGGAGAAGTTTGCAAGATTTGAAATCCCTGTAGCAGAGAATGAGGTGGCAGGCACACTCAGCCCACTGGTGGCTGGGCTGGGCTTTTCCCTCCTCTGTTTGTAGCCAGAGGAAGGATCCACCTTAAGGGAAACAAGTAGTGATGCATTTCTGTATTCAGAACACTGACATTGCTCCAGAAAGAAAAAAAGGAGAGGAGATTATGCAGGAAGGGAATTGAGTCTGTCAGGAGCTTCAAGAAAGAAAAAAAAAGATGTAGAAAGGAGCTGTTTGTTGCTCTTTGTTCAGGTTTTTATCTTGAGAGTCTGTTTATAAAAATGTTCTCTCTTGCCCAGACTCTTTTGCTCCTGCCTGGACGTCTCCCCCCTCCACCCCCCGCCCCAACCCTTCCCTTCCCTGCTCTTGTTTGACTTAAAGCTCTTTCCTTGATTAAATAATGAATAAAAGCTCTTCCCAAGTCTGGCCTTCATGGTGCTAGGGAGAAATTACAGATATATGTACATACATATACATGCAAAATAACCTGAGATAAAGAGACTTAAGATAAATAGGTTTCTGGTGGGTTTTTTTTTTTTTTCCTTTAAAGAAATGTCATTCATAAAATACACTTACAAACAACACAGATTCGAACTAGGGCAAAGCAGCCTGAGTACAGCTAAGTAGTCTGATTAAACAAAGTGCTTGGATTTAAAAGCATGTATTTTTATTTAAAATTATGATATTTACTTTTAAAAATGGGTTGGGGCTTTCTCTTCTAGGGTCACTATATCTGTCAGGTACTGAGCTACCCATGTTATTGTCTATATAAGGAAGGATTAGCCAATTCATAACCAATGTTTCTCTTTGGTCTTCTTTTCATCAGTCTCGGTGGGTCAGGAATTCAGGAGCAGCTTAGCTGAATGGTTCTGCTTGAGGGTCTCTCATGAACTCACAGTCAAGACCTTGGCAAGGGCTGCAGTCATCTGAAGTTCTGTTTGGTACTACAGGATCTGCTTACAAGATAGCTCGCTTACATGGCTGTTGGCAGGAGGCCTCAGTCCTCCCCATGTCACCTCTCCATAGGGCTCCTTGAGGGTCCTCACGATACAGCAGCTGGTTTCCCACAGAGCAGTGATCCGAGAGCAAGAGAAGAAGAAGGAAGCCACAATGCCTTTTAAGTCCTAATTTGGGAAGTCACTCACTGTCACTTCCATTAAGTTCTATTTGTTAGAGGCGACCTATTAAGTATAGTCCACACTCAAAGGGAGGAGAATTAGGCTCCGCCTTTTGAAGGGAGAGGATCAAAAATTCTGTGAATATATTTTAAAATTACCCACAAGCCATGGAGGACTTTGCAGCCCTATTAAGATGCATTCATTTACTAGGGCTGCCATAACAAAAGCACCTCAGACACAATGGCTTAAACATTAGAAATTTATTATCTCACAATTTCAGAGGCTAGAAGTCTGAGATCAAGGTGTCAGCAGGGTTCACGTCTCCTGAGACCTCTCCTTGGCTTGTAAATGGTCCTCTTCTCCCTGAGTCTTCTCCCTGGTTGGCCCTCTGCCTGTCTGGGTCCAAATTTCCTCTTTTTATAAGAACGCCAGTCATAGTGACTAAGGGAGCCACCCTAATGACCTCATTTTAACTGAATTGCTTCTTTAAAGACACTATGTCCAAAGACAATCATATTCTGAGATACAGGGTGCGGTGTGACTTCACCATATGAATTTTGGCGGGGACACCATTCAGCTCACAACACAAGGATTTTGGTATTTATTCTTGGAGCAACAGGAAACTATTGAAGTAAATGTAGGTGTGGTGAGGGCGTGGGGCACCCCCAGATTTACATTTAGAAATTCCTCAGGTTGCAATATGAGAATCTGATTAGAGAGGGAGCCAGGTAAAGTTGCCTGGAAATCTTAACGTGGTCCAAGTGAGAGGGCATGGGTTTGGGGATTAAGGTGGTGGCAACAGAGACAAAGGGAGGTAGATAGATCCAAGAGACTTTGGGAGGCAAAATTGTTAGGACTGTGGCTAGATTTACTATGAGCGTGAGAGCCAACAGTGATGCTTGGATTTTTGGCTTGTACCCCTGGGTGGTGGTGAAGCTATTGCTGAGATAAAAAATGATGGAAGAGGTCCAGGCTTGGAGGTGGTTGTAGGAGGATTATGAGTTTGTTATGGTTGTGTGGTGTTGAGGAACCTGGTAGTGAACCAAGGAGAAATATCCCTTGGGATGTTGTGGGCTGCTCAGTTCTAAGACTCAGAGACATCTGACTGCAAAGACAAGCCTGTGAGTCATGGGCAGAGAGGTAGTACCTGAAGAGAGGACATAGGTGAGGTTGGAGAGAACTAACGTATGAGTGAGAAGAGAAAGGGGCCTAAGACTGACCTCAAAGAACTCTGGTGCATCTGAGCACTGGATTTTTAAGCCTTATTCTTCTACTTTTCACATACATTGAATTTGAAAGTACAGCTTAGCTATGTCTTTATGGAACTTGATACAATACATAGGAGAAGAGGTGAAGGGCAAGAGAGCAGTCTAGAGGTATTTCAGCTTGGTCCATGATCTACTACCCAAGAATATTTCTGCCCACCTCCCCTAGTGCTGGGCACATGGAAGGATGTTGTTTTCTCCCTTTCATGCATGTATGCATATGTGATAAAAATGAGATGAAATCAAAGTGTTCTCAGACATTCAATCTGGAAAATTTTAGAACATTCACCTGTGGGAGACAGGTAAGGATACAGCGTTTGCCTCATCCCCAACTCTTCTTCTGGGTCAGGAGTGATCCAGGAAAGGGAGCTTTGTGGGTTATGAGTGGAGATGGGGCTCCTGGGAGACCTAAGCCTGACAGGAAGGGAAATCAATCATAATAGGAATGAGGTTTTTCTCTTTTCTCCCCGAGTTAGACCAACCCTCCTTGGATCACCACATTTGCCAAATGTGCCACAGGGAAGGATCTGTGGAAAAGGGACTCTAGGGTGAAGAGATCATTTCAGAAGAGGATTTCTGTCAGGGGACAGAATCTGTGCTCCCAAATGACGATGACTGATTCAATGTCACACGTGGGGTTGAGCACCCTGTCTGTGTCCAATATGTGTGTAGGACAAGTCATGCGTGGAGGAAGATGCTTGTTGGAATAAGAAAGAAGTAGGAATTGTGGCAACTGTGGCCTCAGAGATTTCTGATGAGATAACAGAGAATATACCTAGGCTGTACATGAGAATACGGAATTTAGGGGAGTGCACACTTTGGGAAAGATAGGCTCTTTCAAGGACTTGGCTTGAATTACCTCTAACATCACATATATGTTACCATTTATCATGTTGTAGTTTGGTGCCTGAGTCCTATCACTTTGAATATATGCTCCACAAATGCAGGGGTCTGTGTCTTTGTTCAATGATGTATTTCAAGCACCTAGAATGGGGGCTGCACATAATAGATGTTCAATAAATATTTGCTGAATGACTGAATGAACATTCTTCAGACTTCCATGAAGCAGGATGGAGGTGGGTCTCCCTATATGTGGGGGCAGCTCTACAGGGCCTCACCAGTGCATAAGAAGGGGTCTCTCTTTACCTATTTGTCTCTGTCTACATACATTGGAGGAAAATAGGGCCTATCCCAGGGGCTTGTGAAATTCATGACACTTCTTTCCATGTCTCTCATGCCTTTTTTATGAGACCTTCCCCTTTGCTCCCCCACTGATGATCCCGTTTAGGGCAGAATCTCATCTGGCTACTTCCACACCTGCCTACCCCTTGTGTGACTCACCATTCCCCACTGTGCTCTTGAAAATGAGCTCCCTTGTTTATAGCTGCAAAATTAAAAGCTTTGTTCTTCAGGTATACAAATTTTGTACTCTAAGCAGACGGGAAGATTGGTAGAGGGAACTTGAGGCACTCTTCAATTATGTTGACCATTGCTAGGGCACGTTCCATGTGCAGACGTACTTGGTCCATTTCAGATGGATGTGACAGAACCAGAACAGAAGGGATGCTGCAGCCAGGCTCACTTCCCATATGGCCCTGTTCCTGCGCCTGCTCCCTGGAGGACCAGCCAGGGCCATGTCTAGCTGCACAAGATCATGTTCTGAGCATATCCAGTGGCAGAGAGCCTGGGTCTTTTTTAGGACCTGGAGTGTTCTGCCCCAGACCACATTCACCCTCACCCCTACCTACAGGCTTTCCTTGATGTCCCCTGCTCTTGCATACCTCTGCTCCAAAGTTAATTGGCATCTCAGATTATTTTTCTCTCCTAGCCCCTTTTCAGACACCCAGGGTTACATTTCCCTCCTTTCATTGTTATTTTCACCTCTGGTAATAAAGTTGTTGTTTTTTTTTACTTATTTTTAAAAATTTATTTATTTTCTTATTAGTTACCCTTTTTATACACATCAGTGTATACATGTCAATCCCAATCTCCCAATTCGTCACACCACAACCCCCTCCCCACCTGCCGCTTTCACCCCTTGGTGTCCATATGTGTGTTCTCTACATCTGTGTCTCAATTTCTGCTCTGCAAACCAGTTCACCTGTACCATTTTCAGGTTCCACATATATGCATTAACATACAATATTTGTTTTTCTCTTTCTGACTTACTTCACTCTGTATGACAGTCTCTAGATGCATCCACATCTCTACAAATGACCCAATTTCATTCCTTTCTCTGGCTGAGTAATATTCCATTGTATATATGTACCACAACTTCTTTATCCATTTGTCTGTCGATGGGCACTTAGGTTGCTTCCATGACCTGGCTATTGTAAATAGTGCTACAATAAAAACTGGGCTGCTGTGTCTTTATGAATTATGGTTTTCTCTGGGTATATGCCCAGTAGTAGGATTGCTGGGTTATATGGTAATTCTATTTTTAGTTCTTTAAGGAACCTCCATACTGTTCTCCATAGTGGCTGTATCAATTTACATTCCCACCTTGCAACAGTGCAAGAGGGTTGCCTTTTCTCCACACCCTCTCCAGCATTAGTTGTCTGTAGATTTTCTGATGATGCCCATTCTAACTGGTGTGAGGTGATACCTCATTGTAGTTTTGATTTGCATTTCTCTAATAATTAGTGATGTTGAGCAGCTCTTCATGTGCTTCTTGGCCATCTGTATGTCTTCTATGGAGAAATGTCTATTTAGGTCTCCTGCCCATTTTGGGATTGGGTTGTTTGTTTTTATAATATTGAGCTGCATGAGCTGTTTATATATTTTGGAGATTAATCCTGTGTCCGATGATGCATTTGCAAATATTTTCTCCCATTCTGAGGGTTGTCTTTTCTTCTTGTTTATGGTTTCCTTTGCTGTGCAAAAGCTTTTAAGTTTCATTAGGTCCCCTTTGTTTATTTTTTTTTTATTTCCATTACTCTTGGAGGTGGATCAAAAAATATCTTGCTGTGATTTATGTCAAAGAGTGTTCTTCCTATGTTTTCCTCTAAGAGTTCTCTAGTGCCTGGTATTATATTTAGGTCTCTAATCCATTTTGAGTTTATTTTTGTGTATAGTGTTAGGGAGTGTTCTAATTTCATTCTTTTACATGTAGCTGTCCAGTCTTCCCAGCACCACTTATTGAAGAGGCTGTCTTTTCTCCATTGTATATTCTTGCCTTCTTTATCAAAAATAAGGTGACCATATGGACATGGGTTTATCTCTGGGCTTTCTATCCTGTTCCATCAATCTATATTTCTATTTTTGTGCCAGTACCATATTGTCTTGATTACTGTAGCTTTGTAGTATAGTCTGAAGTCAGGGAGTCTGATTCCTACAGCTCTATTTTTTTCCCTCAATACTGCTTTGCCTATTTGAGGTCTTTTGTGTCTCCATACAAATTTTAAGATTTTTTGTTCTAGTTCTGTAAAAAATGCCATTGGTAATTTGATAAGGATTGCATTGAATCTGTAGATTGCTTTGGGTAGTATAGTCATTTTCACAATGTTAATTCTTCCAATCCAAGAACATGGTATATTCTCCATCTGTTGGTATCATCTTGTATCATCTTCAATATCTTTCATTAGTGTCTTATAGTTTTCTGCATACAGGTCTTTTGTTTCCCTAGGTAAGTTTATTCCTAGGTATTTTATTCTTTTTGTTGCAGTGGTAAATGGGAGTGTTTCCTTAATTTCTCTTTCAGAGTTTTCATCATTAGTGTATAGGAATGCAAGAGATTTCTGTGCATTAATTTTGTATCCTGCAACTTTACCAAATTCATTGATTAGCTCTAGTAGTTTTCTGGTGGCATCTTTAGGATTCTCTATGTATAGTATCATGTCATCTGCAAACAGTGACACTTTTAATTCTTCTTTTCCAGTTTGTATTCCTTTTATTTTTTTTCTTCTCTGATTGCTATGGCTAGGACTTCCAAAACTATGTTGAATAATAGTGTGAGAGTGGACATCCTTGTCTTGTTCCTGATCTTAGAGGACATGCTTTCAATTTTTCACCATTGAGAATGATGTTTGCTGTGGGTTTGTCATATATGGCCTTCATTATGTTGAGGTAGTTTCCCTCTATGCCCACTTTCTGGAGAGTTTTTATCATAAAGCGGTGTTGAATTTTGTCAAAAGCTTTTTCTGCATCTATTGAGATGATCATATGGTTTTTGTTCTTCAATTTTTTAATATGGTGTATCACATTGATTTGTGTATATTGAAGAATCCTTGCATCTCTGGGATAAATCCCACTTGATCATGTTGTATGATCCTTGTAATGTGTTGTTGGATTCTGTTTGCTAGTATTTTGTTGAGGATTTTTGCATCTATATTCATCAGTGATATTGGTCTGTAATTTTCTTTTTTTGTAGTATCTCTGTCTGGTTTTGGTATCAGGGTGATGGTGACCTCATAGAATGAGTTTGGGAGTGTTGCTTCCTCTGCAACTTTTTGGAAGAGTTTGAGAAGGATGGGTGTTAACTCTTCTCTAAATGTTTGATAGAATTCACCTGTGAAGCCATCTGGTCCTGGACTTTTGTTTGTTGAAAGATTCTTAATCACAGTTTCAATTTCATTACTTGTGTTTGATCTGTTCATATTTTCTGTTTCTTCCTGGTTCAGTCTTAGAAGGTTATACCTTTCTAAGAATTTGTCCATTTCTTCCAGGTTGTCCATTTTATTGGCATAGAGTTGCTTGTAGTAGTCTCTTATGATGCTTTGTATTTTTGCCGTGTCGGTTGTAACCTCTCCTTTTTCATTTCTAATTTTATTGATTTGAGTCCTCTTCCTCTTTTTCTTGATGAGTCTGGCTAATGGTTTATCAATTTTGTTTATCTTCTCAAAGAACCAGATTTTAGTTTTATTGATCTTTGTTACTGTTTTCTTTGTTTCTATTTCATTTATTTCTTCTCTGATCTTTATGATTTCTTTCCTTCTGCTAACTTTGGGATTTGTTTGTTCTTCCTTCTCTAGTTCCTTTAGGTGTAAGGTTACATTGTTTATTTGAGATTTTTCTTGTTTCTTGAGGTAGGCTTGTATAGCTATAAACTTCCCTCTTAGAACTGCTTTTGCTGCATCCCATAGGTTTTGGATCATCGTGTTTTCATTGTCATTTGTCTCTAGGTATTTTTTCATTTCCTCTTTGATTTCTTTAGTGATCTCTTGGTTATTTAGTAATGTATTGTTTAGCCTCTATGTGTTTGTGTTTTTTATGTGTTTTTCCCTGTAATTTATTTCTAATCTCATACCTTTGTGGTCAGAAATGATGCTTTCTTAAACGTACTGAGGCTTGATTTGTGACCCAAGATGTGATCTATCCTGGAGAATGTTCCATGCGCACTTGAGAAGAAAGTGTAATCTACTGGTTTGGGATGGAATGTCCTATAAATGTCAATTAAATCTCTCTGGTCTATTGTGTCATTTAAAGCTTGTGTTTCCTTATTAATTTTCTCTCAGGATGACCTGTCCATTGGTGTAAGTGAGGTGTTAAAGTCCCCCACTATTACTGTGTTACTGTCGATTTCCTCTTTTAGAGCTGTTAGCAGGTGCCTTTTTTATTGAGGCGCTCCTATGTTGGGTGCATATATATTTATAATTGTTATATCTTCTTCTTGGATTGATCCCTTGATCATTACGTAGTGTCCTTCCTTGTCTCTTGTAACATTCTTTATTTTAAAGTCTATTCTATCTGATATGAGTATTGCTACTCCAGCTTTCTTTTGATTTCCATTTGCATGGAATATCTTTTTCCATCCCCTCACTTTCAGTCTGTATGTGTCCCTAGGTCTGTAGTGGGTCTCTTGTAGACAGCTTATATATGGGTCTTGTTTTTGTATCCATTTAGCAAGCCTTTTGGTTGGAGCATTTAATCCATTCACATTTAAGGTAATTATCAATATGTATGTTCCTATTACCATTTTCTTAATTTTGGGGTGTTTGTTTTTTTAGGTCCTTTTCTTCTCTTGTGTTTCCCACTTAGAGCAGTTCCTTTAGCATTTGCTGTAGAGCTGGTTTTGTGGTGCTGAATTCTCTTCGCTTTTGCTTGTCTGTAAAGCTTTTGATTTCTCCATCGAATCTGAATGAGATCCTTGCTGGGTAGAGTAACCTTTTTGTACGTTCTTCCCTTTCATCACTTTAAGTATATCATGCCACTCCCTTCTGGCTTGTAGAGTTTCTGCTGAGAAATCAGCTGTTAACCTTATGGGAGTTCCCTTGTATATTATTTGTCATTTTCCCCTTGCTTCTTTCAATAATTTTTCTTTGTCTTTAACTTTTGCCAATTTGATTACTATGTGTCTCGGCGTGTTTCTCCTTGGGTTTATCATGTATGGGACTTTCTGTGCTTACTGGACTTGGGTGGCTATTTGCTTTCCCATGTTAGGGAAGTTTTCGACTATAATCTTTTCAAATATTTTCTCGGGCACTTTCTTCCTCTCTTCTCCTTCTGGGACCCCTATAATGCAAATGTTGTTGCATTTAATGTTGTCCCAGAGGTCTCTTAGGCTGTCTTCATTTCTTTTCATTCTTTTTTCTTTATTCTGTTCTGCAGCAGTGAATTCTACCATTCTGTCTTCCAGGTCACTTCCCCGTTCTTCTGCCTCAGTTATTATGCTATTGATTCCTTCTAGTGTATTTTTCATTTCAGTTATTGTATTGTTCATCTCTGTTTGTTTGTTCTTTAATTCTTCTAGACCTTTGTTAAACATTTCTTGCATCTTTTCGATCTTTGCCTCCATTCTTTTTCCGAGGTTCTGGATCATCTTCACTATCATTCTGAATTCTTTTTCTGGAAGATTGCCTATCTCCATTTCATTTAGTTGTTTTTCTGGGGTTTTATCTTTTTCCTTCATCTGGTACATAGCCTCCTGCCTTTTCATCTTGTCTATGTTTTTGTGAATGTAGTTTTTGTTCCACAGGCTGCAGGATTGTTGTTCTTCTTGTTTCTGCTTGGTAATAACTTTTTTGACTGTGAAGTATGTCATGGGATCCCAAATACTTTGCCAACAGAAAGTGCAAAATTGAGCCTAATTAGGAAAGAAAATTAATTATATATGAAATAATTTCTGAGGTACTGCAGAGAGGAATAGGGTAGGTGTCTCAGGGAAGCCCCCTCAGAAGCGGTAAAAGTTGGATGAGGTCTCAAGAAGGGATTTGGTGCAGTTTTGGGTGGCAAGGGATGGCCCAGGTATCATGTGATGTGTTTAGCAACTGGGGAGGGGATGAGCCTGAAGAAAACGTTTCTATAGGAGAATAGATCCAAATAGGAAACCTGATTACTCTCCACAGCTGCAGCCTGCTTGTCTGTCAGCTAAGCTAGCAGGTTTCCCCTGATCTGTGCATTGAAACTGACAAGGAGATTAATAAACCAAGTTCAGGGCTGAAAAAGGACAGGACCTCCAGAGAACTCAGTCAGGACCTGTTTGAGGCTCAGAAGCTGATTTGTAGGGCACAGAAGGAAGGAACTGGGCATTGCTTATTCAATGAACACAGAGGAAGAAATACCATTGATTTCACTTTTAAGTAGCCTCTCTGTACCTAGATTTTCTCATCTATAAAGCAGAGAGAATAACAGTGTCTCCCTCTTTTCTTTTTCTTCTTCTCCTTCCCCTTCCCCTTCTTCTTCTTCTACTTCTTCCTCTTCCTCTCCCTCTCCTCCTTCTCCCTCTTCTCCTTCTTTTTCTTCTTCCCCTTCTTTTCCTCTTCCTCCTTCTTCAATCATCATCATCATCATCATCATCATAATGATTATTCTGAAAATGTTTCATCTCTCTGCTTCCTGGACATCACAACCCCCAGATTTTCTTCTTGCCCTACTGACCTCTCTTTCTCAGACTTCCCTTACTCTGCTCTACCTCTGAATATTAAGGTGTAGCAGGAATAGACCTGGACATCCTTGTCATCTACATCTGTACATTCTCCAAGATGATATCCAATTATTTATATGGAGGTTTAATTAACATCTAGATCTTTAAAATGGCCCAAACATAACCCTTGACTCCCTACCCCAAGCATTCCAATCAGTTTCTCATTCAACCCTTCCTCTTTTCATAAATGGCACCATGATTCACCAGGTTCCTCAGTTCCAAAACCTGGGAGACTTTCTTGATTCTTCTCTCTCCCTTACACCCCATATGCAATCCATCAGCCAGTCCAATTTACCTACTTCCTAAGCCTGTGTTCATGTCTGTCATTCCCTCAGTGACTCCACCCCTCCCTAAGCTACTGTCACAGCAGTCTCCTAACACCCGTTTCTCCCTTTGTTCTACTCCAACCCTTCTCCACAAAAAATCAGAGGGAACTTCAATTGTATCTGATAGAGTCCAGTGACTTCTCATCACAATTAAATACAAATGGCTTCCTCTGGCATATAAGCCAGGAGGACCCAGCTCTGCCTACCTCTCCCACCTCATCTCCCACATTTCACCCCATCAGCTGCTAAGTTTCAGCCACACTGGTCTTCCTCCCTTTCCTCAAACCCACCCCACTCATTCCCACCCTAGGGTTACTAGTAACTGCCCGTGAGGGTCATGTGGCCAGCTTCTCCTTGCCAGTCATGACTCATTCTGAATGTCACCTCCTCAAGAGGACTTCCAGTCACTTCATCTAAAAGTAGCCTCCCAATCATTCACTTTCACATCAACCTATATTAACTCTTTGCACACACTTATCACCAGGCAATATTTTCTTGTGGGTGTGTTTGTTTGTTGTCTTACAATGCCCCCACACTAGAACAGAGACCTCATCTGTCTTAGTCACTTGAATATCTTCCACCTATCATGGTATCTGGCACATAGTAGGTACTCAATAACTATATTTTACACTTATTGAATTTTAAAAAACACAAGGAAATATAATTGAGTAAAAGTACATAGCATTTTGGTCCAGATATAAGCTAAAGCCAGGTTCTTTCTGTGTGACCTTGTTACCCTAACCCTGGTAACAGCTGTATGACCTTGAGCTTCCTCAACCATTCTGAGCCTTGATTCATTCATCTGTTACGTAGCAATACCACTTACCGTGCTGAATTTTGAGATGATTACATGAGATGATGAAGGCACGTAAAACAGCGTATCCTGACCATCATGGATCCCCCCAAAATATTACCTATTTTTATTAATGTTGAGCCTCTGAGTGGCAATGAAAACTGCGACCTCATGTGATGGAGAGAAGGACCTGGGGATAGAGAAGCCCTCTGGCCTGAGACCGAACAAAAGCAGAGTGAGGGAGAGAAAACTCAGCCTATAGCCTCCCCCTGGCTGGACACCCTGTTGTAATGCCGCTGCTGGCAGTGCCGTTCAAATATACATAAATATTGGCGCATTCTAATGGCACTGGATGGAGGCTGATAAAGGCAATGAGAGACAAGATTATTGATGTCTGTCTGAGGGCCTCCGTGGGACCCAAGCCAGGGCTGGAACAAGGATCCAGAAGTTGCATCAAGCCAATTGATTCTCTGTCACCCCAGGAAGATATGCATTCAGAGGTGCTGGCAGCCCGACAAGCAACTGTCTGCTTTAATGAAAGCACAGAAATAGCCCCCTCCCACTGTGGTCTCCTTCCGTGGAGACCACTGCAGGCCTCCAATCTAAGGTAGTTAGCACTTTGGATTTATATTGATGAAAACAATGGAAGAAAGACCAAGGTGGGCAAAGGTATTTGGCCATGCTCCTGGTGTCCCTGGGGGAACGGGTGCTCTTTGTGGCAGGTTCTCAATAGAAGGGACATAACAGAGAGGCACTGGAATGCCGCCCCAGGGAGCTCTGGGTGGCCAAGCTGCTGCACAGTTTACTGGAGAGCAAAGAGCTCCAGGTGGGAACCAGGAGAGGTCCCAGAAGAGCTGTGAACCCAGCTCTGGTGCTCTCTGGGATTTATCCTTGTCATTGGTGACAAGGTCCCTGATGTTTCATGGAGACATCCTGGGCTGTGAGGCCCACAGGGAGCCCAGGATTGTCATTATCTGTTTGCTTGCCTTGTCCCTACTAGACTGTGAGCCCCTTGAAGTCAGCAACTCTGACTCGGTTCACCTCTGGATCCCCAGAGCCCAGCACAGTGTCAGGCACCCACAGGTCACTTTTTGATGTTTGTTGGGTAAATGCATAGACTTTGACAACATCCTCTCTGGCTTCTATACAGAAGATAAGCCTTGGCCTTGTAGCATGGAAATAACTCTCTGAGAGGGGTAGAAAGGTGAGGATGCCAGTGACTCAGAGAGAACTGTCCCGTGGGTGGAGAGTTACTGAAAAAAACTAACAGAAACCTAGGGTCTGGTCCCCACCCCATTCTGATTTAACTGAACAGTAAACCCTCACCGCTGCCTCTGGACTATGTTGAATTGAGCCAGCTTTAAGCATTGCCTGTGGCAAAGGCAAGACCTCCCAGGCCCAACCAATGGGCTGCCATTTCCTCCCCCTCCAACTGGTTCCCACCTCCCTCTATTCAGTGAATGAAATGGAACAAAACATGGGTCTGCGAAAAGTAAAGGCATTGGGGGTCCACAACAGACTCACTTGTTCTCTTACTCATTCGTTCATTTATTCGTCTACTCAACTAATGTTCCTTTAGCATCTGCCTTGCTCCAGGCCCAGAGATTTACCAAGCAGTCACACAAAAAGGAACAGCAGGCTTCATCATAGTTATTTAGAGAGCTCACCACCTCTTTTCCTCCAGGCCACTTCTACAAGGCAGGGCTGATTCTGAAGTTCTCACTCTCTGAGGCTGCAACTCCAGTGGAAAGCAGGGAGCTGCAGGGGTGCTTGTCTGCTGCAGTCCACCTCTGGATGAGGGCTCCTCCCTGCACCAACCTAGGATGCCCTGGAACCCCGGCACACAGCAGATCTAGGGGAGACCTTGGCACAAAGCATCCAGGGGCCTAGTTACTGAAATATCGAAAGGTGCTCGTGAGAAATTAGCTTCCAGTCTCTGAGATACCTGCTCTACCATCGTGCTCATGGTGGAAGCTGGGGGAGGAGAGCTCAGCACTCTGGCCCATCTAATTTAATTTATAATTTATGTCACAGCAGCAATTAGTATGTATTGTTTACATTCCTTCTTAACACTTTGCCCGAATCCCTGGGTGTTTGAGATGGCTGCTGTATTCATGCCCGACTTGTTGGAAGGTTTGCGTGTTCTGGGGGAGGGGAGGGTATGTGTGGGGGACTGACAGCAGAAGATGAGGAGGGCCAGGGAGTCCTCAGCCTGAGCCATCTGGGCTGTGTCTCGCTTGAAGCATGGGATCCTATCAGGGGTATCTGTCTCTCATTGTCTTTGGCTCATGTTTTCTTGGTGCGGGGAGCAGGGACTTGATCGGGAAAGAAAGGAAGGGCGTGAAAGATATGTCTGGGAAGGAAGAATCTCGGCACGTCTCATGTCTTATTCATCTGGGGGTTAACCACCACCTGCCTATGTTGAGAAAGGTTCAGAGATGGGAGAAGAGGCGAACTGGAGGTTGCCTGGGAGAAAACAAGGAAAATAAAGGAAAGGAAGGAAAAGAACATGTTGGTTTATTTTGAATGCTGTGTTCTTTCTGTTACAGCATACTTCCTTTCTGTGGGTGTAAGGAGTTGACAAGGGTAACGCAGACCAAGCTTTTGGAAAAATAAGTGTCTGTAACAAGACCATAATGCAGGGATAGAGGCAGAGTGGTGGAGGACAGAGTGGGCAGAAGTGTTGTTGTAGGACTCAGGGTATGAATGGGGCCATCAGAGGCAAGAGAAGGGTGCAGTGGAGAGGAGAGAGGGACCGGGGAAGGCAGAGCCGAGCACCACGAGGTCTCTCCT
This sequence comes from Phocoena phocoena, assembly GCF_963924675.1. NCBI lineage: Eukaryota > Metazoa > Chordata > Mammalia > Artiodactyla > Phocoenidae > Phocoena > Phocoena phocoena. The sequence continues at coordinate 132,066,535 of NC_089219.1, read as the reverse complement.
ACTCACTCAGGGAAAAGAATCAAGAGTCCTGATAGCAGATGAAGGCTGTGAGCTTTGCAATCTAAGGTTGGTTAGGAAGTCTCTGTGTCTGTATTTGGTCTTTTAAATTAATGATTGGTATAAGTGTTGGTAGTGTTTTCTATGACACTTTTTGATGACTCTATGGTAAGAGTATTATTTGTCTTATATTTTAAATATTCCTGAGTATTGGGAAAGCAGGAGTAATAAATAGTATTCCATGAAAATAATTCCTCAAAGGATTCCACAAAAACTTAGATGCATAGAAAAATCAACTTCTGAGTTTTTCTTCTTACGGAAAACTACTGTGTGTGTGTGTGTGTGTGTGTGTGTGTGTGTGTATGTGTATGTGTGGTGTGTGTGCGTGCCTATATGCAGTCAAAATTTAGACCCGGCTGCACACCTGGTGGTAGCAAGTTTCTTGCGAAAGGGACCATATTGCTGGTAATCCTCCTGCCAGACAGCGAGTGTTTTTCAAGGCCACTTGTCTCATTCCTTCAGGTCCAAGTGAAATCTCTGAGCAATGCACATGAACCACAGTGTCAGGGAGAATAAAGAAACGTCAGTCAATAGAAGCAAACATTAGGTTTGTTTGAGTAAATAGGAATAAAAGACACGTGTTAGCTATTTCCTGATGAATTAATGACACCCTTTAACAGTGGGAGATGGTTTCAGAGATGATTAGGAATCTGAGAGAACTGGGTGGATGGCTGGTTTAGGGAGGAATCAACCGTCACTTGGACACATTTAATGTGACGATGCCTCCAGTTCCGGGGCATGGACTTTGAATGTTTTTTCCAGTAGAAGTCACAAATCGAACCTAGCCAGCCACACTCCATTTTCCTGTCCCCTTCATGCCCAAAGGCACCCACTTGAGAGAATATTGGCCAGGATTCAAGGTCATGGGCAGAATAAAACTCATGGGCTCCAAAGCGGTCAAACTTATGAACTTAACCATATTCCCACAGTTCTCTAACCAGTGGAGTTAACCAGGCAGAGATGACTGGGAAAGTGGCCTTCAGTGTAACCTGTGCATCAGCATTCAATAGGCATTGTTCAAACAGATGAATGAACTGTTAAGTGGAGAAGCAAAGCGTGGTGGAGAAAGGTCATAGGTCAGTTATTGGATTGTGTGTAAGAAGATGATTGGTGAAGTTTCAAGTGCTTTCCTTGACTACCTAGGAAAAAGCAAGCTCAAAGTAGATTGAAGATCAGTTACTGAGGGACAGAAAGAAGTACATTCTCTCAGAGAGCAAAATGAAGAAATTCAAGAGAAGAGGGAACTCCAGAATTCCAGGGAAAAGGGATACCCAGAAATGTGGAGTCTCAGAGAGCTGAAAGAGAATGAAGACTCAGATGCAATGTAACTTGTACATTTATTTATCTATTTATTTTATTTTTGGCTGTGTTGGGTCTTCGTTGCTGCGCACGGGCTTTCTCTAGTTGCGGCGAGCGGGGGCTACTCTTCGTTGCGGTGCGCAGGCTTCTCATTGCGGTGGCTTCTCTTATTGCAGAGCACGGGGTCTAGGCACGTGGGTTCAGTACTTGTGGTTCACAGGCTCAGTAGTTGTGGCGCGCAGGCTCAGTAGTTGTGGCACACTGGCTTAGTTGCTCTGTGGCATATGGGATCCTCCTGGACCAGGGATCAAACCCTTGTCCCCTGCATTGGAAGGCAGGTTCTTAACCACTGCACCACCAGGGAAGTCCCTGCAATGTAACTTAGAGGGGAAGAACCAAGGCTGCTTGACATAATAAGAAAACAGGAAAAAAGGCAGCAAAGGAGGGTCACATGTCTAAAATCCACAGAACTTTAACTGATTTGGGATTTCCCAAAGTCCTGAGGGATGCCGCTGTGCGGTGTTAAGATGCATCACGTGAATAAAAGGGCTTCCGTGTTCAGAGCCGTTTGTGAAACAGTGGTTTAGACAATGATGAACAGAGTCGTTTCCCACAGACCTCAGAGCCTTTAATACAATCACGAGCACTGTGAGCCTCCATAAGGAAGATACAGTGCTGGCATTTCACAAACTTAGTTGATGATAGAACACTTTTTTCATGGAGCGTTTGACAGAGTGGTTATTCGAAGAAATACTTCAGGAAACTTTGAGTATGCTTCATTCATGTTGGGTCTCTTTGGATTGTGGCAGTGTGGTATGACAGGGAAAACATTAAAGAGGGAATGAAAGTTCTGGTCCCTGCCCTTGCCACCTGCTACCTGTGTGATTTTGGACATTATGCAACCTCTCTGGGCTTCCATTCCCTCACATGCCAAATTATGATGAGCTAGATGATATTGAACTCTTATCTTATCTCAGGCTTTATCTTTCCAATCAGTTCCCTTCGATTATTTGGAACCATGTGTACATAATGGGATGGATGGGTGAAATCCATTCATCACTTAATTGATTTTCTGTCTCCCTCACTAAACTGTAAGTTTTGGGAAGGCAGGGTCTGTTTCTATTTTATCTGCGCTGTCAGAACCATAGCGCTTTACACGGGGTGGAGACACAGTAGAAGTGTGGTACATTAGGTTGAATGAATGAATGAGTGGCTTCATATTTCATAAGCCATCATGTCATGCCTGCCAGAAAAGGAGATGGACTTTCAGCGTTCCTCTGGCAGTGGAGTCAGGCTGATACACACGTCCAGCACAGAGGTGCCACGTGACACACGTCCAGCACAGAGGTGCCACGTGGACACTCTCCCGGGCAGGGCTGGCCAGGCATTGGTGTGCATAGGGACCCTTGCACCTCTAGCTTCCTGAGTCTCCCAGAGGCTAGAGGCAGGCTCTAGAAAGAGTTAGCATCTTCATCTTTAGGACCAGGGTGGCTCCCTCTCCACCCTGGGACTGTGGCTCCCACAGTCACTCTCCTGTTTGTGCAAGAGCACGAAGTTCACAAATTTCCTTCTCATAAGACCAGAGCTGCCTGAACGCAGGGCTGACTGCTTCATTGTCAGCCTCTGCAGACTTGGTGGCTGGAAGCGAGAATCTATTTTCTGTCACTAAATTAATCACTGTTGGAAGCCGATCTCCCGGGGTTTCCCCAGACCCACACCAACACACGGTCTCATGCCACTTTCCTCGGTCTGTCCTTTCCATCTTCCCTTCCCTTTTTGCCTCCCAACTCTCATACCTTCCCTCCCACTGCAGGCATTTGGCCTGAGGGGGAAGACAGCCAGAGGGGTGCTGGAATGGCACCTGTACAGGTCTCTCTGTGAATGTCCAGAAGATGGGGCGTGACTGCCTGCCTCGTGCTGGACGGGATTGGACAGAGAAGGCAGCTCAGTTCCATCTGCCAGCTCACCCTTGACCAGTTTAGGTGTTTTCAGGGTCTTTTCTGGAGAAGGGTGGTGGCAGTAGAATCACTCCTTTAGGAAAATTGTTCCAGTAAAAGCAGCTCTGACTTGGAGATTGTGGGGTTGGTCACATCCAGACTGCATTTGATCAGTATTGGTAACACATTGCCACTTACTGCCTGTAAGGACCTGAGTATTAACCTGATTTTTCTAGGAAAAGACTTTATTATCTTTCTCTATTAGACCTCTGTGAGCTCCTTGCTCTCTTATGGGAATAAGCTGTGTGTGTGTGTGTGTGTGTGTGTGTGTGTGTTCGTGCGTGTGTGAGGTTAGTAAGGAGAGAAGAGCACGGCAGCTTGTTCTGTAGCAGACGATCTACAGACTGAATGTTTATGTCCTCCTAAAATTCATGTTGAATCCTACCTCCAAGGTGATTATATTAGGAGGTGGGCCCTTAGGGAAGTTATTAGGTCATAAGGACAGAACTCTAATGAGAGAGATTAGTGCCCTTATGAAAGAGACCCCAGAGAGCTCCCTTGTCTCTTCTACCACGTGAGGACACAGTGAAAGGATGGCCATCTATGTCTCAGGAAGCCAGCTCTCACTAGACACCGAATCTGCCAGCACCTTGATCTTGGAATTCCCAGCCTCCAGAGCTGTGTGAAATAAATCAGTTTATAAGGCACCTCATTCATGGTATTCTGTTACAGCAGCCTGAACAGACTAAGACACCTTCTTTGGGATGCTATGAGCGCTACATGAAGTCACTCAAGTAAATGGAGAAAGGGGGAAGCAGGACCAGCTGTCATGGGCCCATAGACCCCTGCCCTGTTGGTGCCAACCCCTTGCCCCCAAACTCATCCCTTGTTTCTGGGAGCAGTACTCTGGAGCAGTTTGAATCTTGTTGCAAACAGAGAAAACGGTGGCCTTATTATTTTGTGGGCTTTCACTATAGCTCTAGCTACACATGGAATGCTTCTTGGAGCAGTAAACTTTTGGACAATCAGAAGCGGGAATCCGTATCATTGCACCACCCTCATGTAATGTGTGTGGGTCTCCAGAGGCAAAGGGCAGCAGGTTCCTGCACCCCTCCTATTGCCACAAGAGTTTGAGAGGATGATTCCTTGGTACACCCCTCTTCTGCCCACCCCTGCCCTGCAGGAGTCCCAGCAGTCTGTGCGGGAGTAGAACAGACATCCATCTCTGGGCAAGCACCTTTCAGAAGGGTTATCCTCTCTGCCACAGTTCTGGGATCATGTCTTATTCACAAGGACAGTCTCAACTGAACCCGTCACTCCATCCTATGCAGAAGATGGCGGGAGTCAGGGGAGGGATGAACTGCCTTCCAGTGAAAGTACATTTAAAGTAGAATCTGGAATTAAAGGAAATCCATGCCCCTTAAGAAAACCCGACGTAGATTTAGATGTGGGAAGAGGGGAGGCTCTGAGCCGCTCTGAGTGTAAGCTTTCCTCACCTCTTCGAGCCTGTGTCTTTGTCTAGAACACAGAATCCTAATCCCTGCTCAGTAGGGTCATTGTGCGGATTTACGAGCTTATGTGTATAAGGACTTGGGCCCTGGGGAGGCTCGCAGCAAGTGATAGCTATGATTATGATATTCATAACCAGATGAGCATAGGCAGTAATTAATACGTTTTAACTCTTTCAACGTGTTCTTCTGTTTGTTGCTCCAGGGTTAATTCCAGCACCGAGAGCCTAGTTTAGCAAACTGGAGATTTAAGATCCTGGATTCCTACTTTTTTTTTTTCCTCAGGATTAAAACTCTCCTTGGGGGGAGCCTCATGTGATTCAGGAACCATCTCTGGTGACAAAATGCCACTCAGTGAGCAGCGCCTGCTGGGCGCAAGGAGACTGCTCAGGTGTGCCGGGACCCTTGCGTTAGCAGTAGCTCCATTCGGCGAGGGTGGATGGAGAGAGGCGTCCGTCCTCAGCTCCCTACCTTTGGCCCACCCTGAGCTCCGGAGAGCCAGCCTCAGGTTGAGGGGGGGCGCCCTGCAGCGGAACACGCTCCAGTCCCTTCCACCTTTCTCCTTACATCCTCGCCTTTCCTCCCAGAAAAAGTAGTAGCCTGTGACTCTGCCCCAGTGACCTTCCTGTATCCAGTTAGTGGTGTGTGACATCTCTTCCAGAGGAAGTCATTTCTTAAGTTTCACATCACTTTGGGAAGAATAAAAAAAGCCCATCCTCTGGATGGCAGGGGAGAAAAGCATGCTGTGTGAGGGATGGCACATTGAATTCAACTCCCCTTCCTGGGCTTTATGACAGAACAGCAACAGCGTGATCTGCAGACTTCCCTCACGGTTGGAGCTTTAGCTGCCTTCCTGGGCAGCTCCCCGACCCCTGCTCCCTCTGTGGTGGTACAGCTCACCAGGAGAGCCAGCTCTTCCATGGCTGTCTTTGGCTTGAGCCTCCTCTGGGTCCTGCTGGCATCCCCAGCACGTCTACCACCCTTTGCAGCTTCAGAGACTATTTTGACACTGGCCTGTGTCTCCTGGCCCCTCTCCTTTATTGGCTTAGACTCTGCCTTTTGGGCTGATCCATTGCTGGGGGTTGTTCTCTCCTTAGCCCCACTGCTCACAACAAAATGGTGTTGACTCCAAATAATAGATTTGTAAATAAAAAGGGGGGCTCACCCTTGGCCATTGCTTCTCCCTGCCCCCATCCTTCTTGTTCCCTTTTGTCTGTGTGCACCTGCATCCTTCCGCACCTGTAGCCCCCCGAAGGTCTTCCTATGTACTGAGCACTGTACCAAGTGTTTACATATTATCTATAAAGCTTCAGTCTTCGTGACAGCCCCATGAGGGAGTACTCACATTATCCCCATTTGCACAGAAGGGAAACCGAGGTTCAGATCAGTCCCCTAATTTGTCAAAAGCTGCACCACTAGCAATTGGTAGCGCCAGGATTTAGACCCAGACGGTCTTGTCCCAGGGTCCACGCGAATCCGTTTCTTTACACAAGGATGCATACAAGACAGACAATGCTGCTCTTTTGTTTCTAGACACACGTGGGCATTTAGTCCTCACACTCAGGCCCCATGTGCACACAGTGCCCTTTATACCCGCCTGTCCTCTCTGTTCCTGCCCCCTCCTCCGCTCTCCTTCACTGTGTCTCTCTCCCACTCCTTGCCGCGCTGCGCTCTGCCTCTGTCCCTCTTGCATTTCCACAGTCCCAGCGCTTTGCTGCAAGCTGTCTGCCTTGGTACAATCTCCTAGTCTCCCTGTCTCTCTCTCCCCTGCCTTGGCATGGATGTTTCAGCTGTTAGTCTGCCAGCATTTCTCCTCTATGTCTCTGTCAATATCTCTTTCTCTCACTGTCCCTTTCCCATCTCAACACCCTCCTGCCTTCTCCTCGTTCCCTCTCTGCCACACTTCTCTTCTGTCTCCCCCTCTTGTTCATTTAATGGCCCCATTTATTACATCAGGATGCAACCAAGAGCGTCTCTGTCTGTGCCCCTGTCTACCCCGCTCCGCCCTCTTCTCCCCACGCTGAGACTCTCAGCTGTAGATGGGAACCAGGTTCAATCCAAGCCCTGTTCCTTGCCAAAGAATAACTCAGGAACCATGGAGGCACAAGACAGAACATCTCTGTATTTCAAGAGACATCCCGGTCTCTTAGGAGAAAATGACTTCTCTTGGTTTATTTATAAACTCTGGGGCTGGGGAGTGACCCGCATACAGACGGAGCAGCTGGCTGGTGATTGAGTCCAATTGGGGGCCTATGTGGTTCTCGGCTAGGACCTCCTCTCAAAGCCAAGGCCAGGTTGCGTTTAGGTGGAGGCTAGAGTCATCACAGCGTAGATCTATCTTCCCCCAGTGCCCTCAGGCAGACAGAGGTAGGATGATGGAGGAGCTATGGATTTCATGGAGGGCAGTGACTCGTATCCGTATCACCGGTGCAGGTAAGACACTGAAGCCAGAACAAGAAAACAACTCGAGTTGGAAGCAGATTCCAGGCCTTTCTCCTCCCTCTGGAGAATTCTCTGCTCCTCCACGGTCCTCACATGGGTGGCCTTGAGTGGAACCCACTTACATTTAGTTGCTTGACCCTGGCCTCTTCCAAAAAATCTTCGAATCTTCCAGCCTCACTCCAATCCCTTCTTTCCTCAGTACTGTCCCCCCACTCCCATGCAGTCCTTTGTTTTTAGTCTGTGTCTTATTGATAATGGTCTGTGACATTGTCGTCATGGCTGGGGATAGTACCTCACGATAGAATGCACCTGTAACCCGGCACATGGCCCACCACGATTGAACTTGGGTATTTTGATGGTGGCATCATGTCTTCTATTAATGTTGTCCCTCCCCCTTCTCTTACAGTTAGTCTAGCATCCAGCACCCAGTAGGTGTTCAGTAAATGCTCCAGAGGGCCTGCACCTGGCCAGAAACTTGGAGACCTCTCACCAGCGCCCTGGGTGTCAGGCCCAGCATCCTGTCCCACGGCACAGGGAGGACGCGTGATGTCTAGCAAGCTTCAGCCCAGCCTCAGCAGTGTTGCAGCTTTGCTCCCAGGCACCGGCAATGTAGGCTGGGGCTGTTTAAGCAAGACTGCAAAAAGGCCCCCCTTATTTTACCCTGACCCTTAAGAACAAAATTTATCAATAGTAAAATATACAGAATTAGCTGGAAGAGTTCTCTTTTCCTGAGCACCAGAACAGACCCACCTGACTCAGAGATTCACTGGGAATATGGACAGACACAGTCGTGGGGAGAAGGGAGGAAACTAGTCACTCTGGAAATGGGAGGGCAGCACAGCCACCCACACCAGTCGACCCCCTGTACTCTGTTGGTGATCTTGCCTGAATGTGTTTCCTAGTCTCTCTGCTTTCCCAGAAGTGCAAGGCCACTGCCCCACATGGCTTTTCTCTCTAGCTCTCCAACCCAAACCACTGTGGTTTCCTACATGGCCTTCCTGTCTCTGCCAAGCCCTCGGTTGTAGGCCTGTCGTGTTTATTTGATCATCAGTGCCATCTTTGCCCCTGGATGCTGTCTTCGAGATCTCCCTTTGCCCAGTGCCCTGTAGCTGCAAGCTAGCCCATTCCTAGGTGCTTCTCCCAGGATTGTCTCAGGGTTGGGAGAGGAACGGAGGGCATGAGAAATCAGACAGGAGAGGTAGGGAAGCAGGGACGCAAGATCATCGCAACACCGTGTCCTCCAGCAGGGACCCCTCTCTGTGAATTGAGGAGGGGCAGGAAGGTGGCCAAGCCTGTAGACTGGTCCCTATGGCTGGGAGGGCAGGAGATAGAGCAGTGGTTTTCAAACCTGGCCATGCATAAAAATGACCTGGGGCATGTTTAAAAAAAATACAGATGCCAGGGCCCCACCTTGGGGTTTTTAATTCAGTAGATCCAAGGTAGGGAAAGGGAATCTAATGTTTAAAATCTTCAAGGAATTCATGGAAAAGACTCTGACAAGTCCAGGTTTCTGGTAACTGACTATACTGCCTAACTGAATGAATAAGCATTTTCAGAGCTCTAATGGAAAACTGATGAATTCATAAAAGTGCTAACAAAAGATCAAGAGGAAAAAAAATTAATTACATGGGACTGAGTGAACTGGTGAGGATGATTATAATTTTTGTGACTTTCTGTTTGAATAAAAAAAAAAATCCCACAAGGACTCAGAGGCAAAAAATATACAAATCAGTTTTCACTGCAAAGTAAAGGAGCTGTTGCAGTGGAGGATTCCTGGACTGAATGTCAATATTATGACACAGTATGCGTGTGTTTCGTGTTTGGTAATTGCAATCATTGTTGCTTCTGTTGTGGTCATCCATTTACAATGCTTGGTGTCAGTTTATTTATCTCTTGTAAAAATAAAATACAGTGTGTGTGTGTCAAAAATAAAAAGATGACGATATATTATAAATAGTTCTAACTATTAAGTAAAATGGATTCAGTAAAATGAAATTTCAAAAGGCCAAAAAAAAGAAAAAAAAGATTTCAACTGGAATCAAATAAATAAATAAAATTGCACCCAACCGCCCACTAACCTCCCCCCACATCCAGGTTGACCTGTGTCTGGGAGGCACAGGAATTACTCATTTCTCCCCCAGCTCACCTCCCTGGGGTGGGAGGGGGTGGGAGACGGGCATCAATTAGCTCCTCCCTCACTTATATACTTCACCCATCCTCAGTACTGCCCTTTTTAGGATGGCTGAGGATAAGAAAGAAGAGATTTTGTGTATCAGACTGGATTGGGGAAATAATTGAAAGAGTCACCATGATAGCCACCAATCAATCACAGGCGCCGTGAGCAGCTACCTCTTAAGTCTTCTTTTTTTTTTTAACATCTTTATTGGAGTATAATTGCTTTATAATGGTGTGTTAGTTTCTGCTTTATAACAAAGTAAATCAGTTATACATATACATATATCCCCATATCTCCCCCCTCTTGCATCTCCCTCCATCCCAACTCCCCTCTCCCACCCCTTCTAGGTGGTCACAAAGCTCTGAGCTGATCTCCCTGTGCTCTGCGGCTGCTTCCCACTAGCTATCTATTTTACGTTTGGTAGTGTATATATGTCCATGCCACTCTCTCACTTTGTCCCAGCTTACCCTTCCCGCTCCCCATATCCTCAAGTCCATGCTCTAGTAGGTCTGTGTCTTTATTCCCATCTTACCCCTAGGTTCTTCAGAAAAAAAAAAAAAAAAAATGTCATGAAGTACCTCTTAAGTCTTATAATTGATGTCCATTAGGAATAGCTTTTTCTTTATGTTCTTCAAGAAAAAAATGAACATTCGAAGGTGCCTAATGCATTTCTCTGTGGGAAAGCATTCACTTCCGCTGACACTTACTCCTGGCCCTCTGGCTTCTTCCCTCCTCTTCCTTTGTCACTCTTATCTTCCTTATTCTACCTAATAAAAAATACCTTTCATTTACCTTTCATTTCTGTAGCCTCTTACAGCTTTCAAACCTCTTTCCTATGTATTATTTCTTCCCAACAACAATCCAGCGAGGCGTGCAGAGATTTTTAATTCCCAGTTAACAGATGAAGTTCAAAAACATTCAATGAGAAGTTCAAAAACATTCAATGACTCTGGTAAGGTCACTTTAGCGGTAAGTAGTGAATACGGGCTCTGCTCTCCTCACCCGAGGCTCTGCTCTGCCCACTGCCGGGGCTCTGCCTCTCTTAGGCCTTTTCCTGGAACTCCTCCCCCTCCCTGCTGCCTTGGCTTTTCCTCCCAGGATAAAGTTGTCAGACAAACAATTGTTCAGAGGTTTTCTGCTGCAGTGAAAGGCCTGCATGTGATGCGGTGGAAGGGCCTGACCCTGGTGTGGCCCAGAGCAGCGAAGGAGTGATGTGCTCTGACGTGGGGACGTTTCTCCTGCTGTGGCTGCTGCAAGAAAGTAAGACCACAATGGCAGAGGGCCACTCGCCTGCCCAACTAAAGAGGGACACTGTTGCCCAGGGCAGAAGTGTAAAGAGGCAATGGAGGGAAATCAAGGAAGAAGGGCTCCGAGTAGCCCAAGAGGGAGTAGAAAATACCCATGAGGAAGCCTCACTGAATGTCCTCTGGCCGCATTTTGGACACTGTCCCCCTGACTTTGCGTTCCAGCTCCATATGCCCTCTGGCAGTTGAGGAATCGGTGCCATTAGATTCCTGCCTGCATTTCAACTCTTCTTTCTGGGTCTCCCCTCATACCACTCTTTTTAATGAAAAAGCACAATGTGGGGAAGTGGGAAATCACACCATTGGGAATCCACATGCTTGACCCCAAGGTCTGTCTCTGCTACTGTCTCTGCTACCTAAGACCTGAGTGGCCTTAGGCATAACTGGACACTTACCCACAGAACCTCAGTCTCCTCACCTGTAAAATGGGGACAGTGGTAGCTGCCTCCCAGTGCCATGGTGGGTGTGAGGTCATGTGCAGAGGAGCTAGCGCTTGCTTAAGATCTAGGAGATCTGGGTCCTCCTCGGGGCTCCATCTAACTATTGCATAACTCCTTGTGCAGGAAAGTCCCAGGTTCCTTCTGACATGAGCACTGAACTGTTCTATATACGTGAGAGTCCCTGAGAATGGAAAGTGTCGTACAAATGTAAGGAATGATTAATATATCATTAATATATTAATTAATGATAGACAAGTGAAGTAGACAAGTGAAGGAGAGGGAGAGAGAGCCTCCATTCACTTCTTGGTGGACTTTCCTCTTGTTCAGCTTTTTTGTTTGTGGCTGATGGGTACTCTGGCCTTTCCAGCGGTGACTCTCATCGTCAGTCTCTCTTTCGAGTCCAATCAGGGGACCCATCATTGTTTCAGTCCCAAAGAGAGTGGCCCTGCCAGCTGTCCCACCCTCTGCACATAGCCAGGTGTGCATGGTCCTGTCACTCACCGGGTTAGTTAGGAGTTCCCCGGGCCTCTCCATCAGTGGTCATCACCACACAGCCTCTAGTGGGCTGGAGCTCAGCGAGGAGGGGTGAGGTCCGTGTCCTGCTTCAAGAGGCCCGACTTTCTCTCTCCGGAGACAAAAGGTAGTTTAACCTAGCCTACCCGCCTCACAGGTTTCCTACAGAGATTAATGCAGACGAAGAATGGCTGAGCCCTCGGTGAGATATCAGGTACCTCGGAACTGCTAAATCACAGCTTTCTTGCCCTAATCTTATCACCTGCCATTAAAGACCAGAATATGAAAGAGTCAGATTTGTAAGGCTCAGCGCGGTACCTGCCACTGTGTTGCTGCAGAGAAACTCAGAATAGTTCTCCTTCCCAGCAGTTACTATGGCACCCTGCACATAGGGATTAATACCCCCGCACCACCGCCTTGAGCATTAACTCTGACACTGAGCCTTCCCTTTTGCATCCGCCCACAATTGGGTGCGATGTCGACGGCATCCAGTGTTTCCGGGACAGCTGTCATCCCCCAGAGTGACACCACTTACCCAGAAACCTGGCCCAGTGTCCTCCCACAGCCTCTCTGCACACTCCCGTGCACGGGGCCACCTGCCAGAATGGAAGTGACAGCTGTCTAACAGCTACTGCAGGCTCCTATCAGGACCTCAGGAGGATGGTGGGATTTCCCTGCTCGGATAGCAGCAAGGCCCTGCAGGAGACAAGCCTCTATTTAGACAGGAGGGTGTCCACGTGCCAGTCCAGCGCCCCGGGTGTTTGCGGATGTGCTGCGTTTGCACATCAGTGCTAGCGATTTCATCTGTACCTGCATCTTGTGTGTGTGCGTGCATTTCTGCTGTGTAGACCCACAGTGACACCTGCGTGCCTGTGTAGACAGCATGTGCGTGGGAGCGTGTACATGCTGCACATTCGTGAGTGTACCTGTGTGGTTCACAGGAGATATGAACACAATACTTGTGTTCCAACTGCTATCTGCGTGACACTGGGGTTCAGGAAGGGTGAAGGGCCCATGGCCCTGGGTTAGCAGTGCCAAGCCGTGCCACCCTCGGTGAGGCAGTTTCAGTAAAAAGGCTTATAACACTCTGCAGTTACCCATACAGCTCTAGGGCATCCACAAAGCCCCTTTCGCTCAGGCATTGTTAACAAGCCAGAGGCGACAAGCCGACGTGCAAAATGGGACAGTGTGAGAGGCTGAGAAGAGGGTCCTTGTCCCCCTGACTGCTCGGACGATGTTCTGCTTCTCCCTTGTAAACTTGATGCAGTCTCCCTGCGCTATGTGTCTGGAATCCCTCGCCGCACAGAAAACACAGGCTCAGTAGTCATTTTCCACCCCCATCTCCCCAAATTCCTCTCCCCATTCTCCCTTTCCCTTCCTTTCTCTCTTTCTGAGCTCTCACTGAATGAGATTAGTCACATTCTTAATTAACTGTGCTGGTAAGAGCTCTATTAGGTATTAAATGTTTGTCACAATCCAATTAAAAAATCCATCACAGTAAGACAGGTTCTCCGAGGTCCGGCCGATTGATGCCGGGGCTCCTGGTGCCTTCCTCTCTGCCAGGGGATGGGTAAGAGAAGCAGAACCCAGAGGGCCAGAGGGGCAGGTGGCCACAAAAGCCAGGGGTGGGGCTTCCCTGGTGGCGCAGTGGTTGAGAGTCCGCCTGCCGATGCAGGGGACACGGTTTCGTGCCCCGGTCCAGGAAGATCCCACATGCCGCGGAGCAGTTGGGCCCGTGAGCCATGGCCGCTGAGCCTGCGCGTCCGGAGCCTGTGCTCCTCAACGGGAGAGGCCACAACAGTGAGAGGCCCGCGTACTGCAAAAAAAAAAAAAAAAAAAAAAAAAAAAAAAAAAAATGCCAGGGGTACCTGGGGGAGGGGCTGCTCAGGGAGGCCGCCTGGTCTGGAGCAAGGACAGTCTGAACATCCCTAATGCGTGGAGTATTCAGACTATCGTAGGTCGATCAGCCATCCCAGGTTGCCTGGAACTGTCTCAAAGGGGGTGGTTGGTCACCTAGCCTACAGCATCAGAGCTTCCCCTAGCCCCAAAGGGCAATGGGGTAAGGCCAGTGGTGTGTGTGTGTGTGTGTGTGTGTGTGTGTGTGTTTGCATGCATGGGCACGTGTGCTATGGGTTGGGTGTGCTATGATGGAGAAGGGAAAGATTGATGGCTTAAGCCTGATGGGAGGGCTTTTGGCTCAAGCATAAAGAAAGGAATTTGATGGAGTGAGGCTGTGGCTTCCAGGGGTCCAGCTCTAGGCCAGAGCTGCTGTTCAGAACTGTGCCATCTATTCCATTTAAAGAGACTTGCTCAGGAGGAGAGCTATGTCGTGGGAAAAAGAAAAGAAAGCTGAGCATTCAGCCCTGGGTTTCCAGTCTTTCTTCCTGTGCTTCCTTGGCCCTTTCTCCTTTTCCTTAAACCTTTCCCCAGGTGGGAGCCCTCCCTCTGGTCCTCCCTGGCTAGGCTGGACCCACACACATCTCCCGGCTCCCTGACAGTTGAATCGACGGCCAGTTTTAGTGTCCCCAGTTCCCTGCACATCACGCCAAGTCCCCCACTTCCTCTTGGAGCCAGGATGGGGAAGAGAGGAGGCATACAGCATTGTTAATCTACAGAGCTGGGCCCCACGGTGAGATAGTGAAAGGGGTGAGGTACCCCCAGCACCTCCCAGCCTTAGTCATTCTGTGTGCTTTACCACGTCTAGTCTCCTGATGTATTTTCTGAGTTTCTTGTTCCTTGCGCGTATCTTTTGTAGCTCTGTTAACCAGTGATGACTATACAATTGGTGCTTCTTATGATTGGCATGCCCTAAATGTCTTTTCATCCGCAATTCTTTCTAATTCCAAACCCCCACCCATACCAGCAGATCTTAAAATTCAACCTTCTAAGAAGACTGTCTGGATTTATCTGGCCAAGGGAAAGTGTTTACTCACTCAGCTGTGAGGTCCTGTGGGGCAGGAAGCATGACTCATTCATCTGTATACCCTCAGCTCTCAGCATGGACAGGAGGCTCATAGGAGGCACTTAAAAGCATTTGTTGACTGACTAAATGAACGAGCTCACATTCAAGACACCATTTGTTATTCTTCAGGGCCCCAAATATGCTCGCCCCTCTGCTTCTGCATAAAGCAAACATTTAAATATTGGTCCAGGGCTTCCCTGGTGGCGCAGTGGTTGAGAATCTGCCTGCCGATGCAAGGGACACGGGTTCGTGCCCCGGTCCGGGAGGATCCCACATGCCGCAGAGCGGCTGGGCCCGTGAGCCGTGGCCGCTGAGCCTGCGCGTCCGGAGCCTGTGCTCTGCAACGGGAGAGGCCACAACAGTGAGAGGCCCGCGTACCACAAAAAATATATATATATTGGTCCAGCACCTACTCATCCTTCTGAATGCTTCTACCTTCTCTATCAGAATCACCTTGTCTACCTTAGCTTATAAATCCCTGAAGGGCAAGACCCCTGTGTGCTTAATTGTCTCCCGACAAGACTAGGAGCCATGCTAAGTCTCCGGACAAATGAACGTCCTTCATTCTTTCATTTGTTCCTTAACCATCCAGCATGTGCTAACATCCTGAGCCAGGACAAGCTTAGGCTTGAGGAGGACAGGAAAGAAATGTCACATTCTGCCTTTCCCTCCAAGAGCTCACAATCCGGTTGAGGGGACAAGACATTCACAGGAAACAGTGAAGCAGCAAATCAAGGCAGATTTGAATTAAGGGACCCCAGGGGCTTCCCTGGTGGCGCAGTGGTTGAGAATCTGCCTGCTAATGCAGGGGACACGGGTTCGAGCCCTGGTCTGGGAGGATCCCACATGCCGCGGAGCAACTAGGCCCGTGAGCCACAACTATTGAGCCTGTGCGTCTGGAGCCTGTGCTCTGCAATAAGAGAGGCCGCAACAGTGAGAGGCCCGCGCACCGCGATGAAGAGTGGCCCCTGCTTGCCACAACTAGAGAAAGCCCTCGCACAGAAATGAAGACGCAACACAGCAAAATTAAATTAATTAATTAAATTAAGGGACCCCAGTGAATGATGCAGACAGACGTGCTTTAGGAACTCAGAGACGTGCGAGGGCCCCATGGTTCCAGTGCTCAGAGGATGCTTCACAGCCTGAGCTGGAACTCGGGAGATGGGAGGCCCTGGGACAGTGCTGGGGCAGGACGTTCTTTCCAGGCTGAGCATGAGGTGTGCAGACTTGGAATCAGAAGTAAGTGTGCTGATTGCAGGAAAAGAGTGGAGACTAGCCTAGTGGGAAGCAGCATTTCAGAACTGAAAGGGAATATGAATGGGAACTGATGACAATGGTAAATCAGACCCAAGGTCTGCAGGATGCACCTGCTTCTTTCTCCATCGCAAACCTTGAGCTAGCTGGGTACCCAGGGTCACTTGGCACCAGGGAGACATTTGGAAGGTTTTCAGGTGCTACCAGCAGAAGGATTTGTGGGGTGTCTTCTGACCTGGTTAGAATCCACCTCTGTGAATTCATGGGGTTTTGGCCTGAACACAGGCTGGCCTCACTGAGAAGGCATGCAGCAACTTCCTCTGGTGCGGAAGTGATGGGCTACCAGCCAATGGATATTAAGGGACAAAGACAGTTTATCCTCACTCAGGGAGAAGAGCAACACTTAGGACTGTCCCACCTTTTACTCACTGCACTAAAAACGTAAAATCAGTGATGGAACTCAGCACATCTCTTTTCCTACTGCAGCACCAGCCCCTGGATCGTCCTGAGTGGGAGGCCGAGGTCAGGGTGGCTGCTGAATAAGGATGCCAGGCCAGGGGAAATCTCCTTCATGTCCATGTAGGACACACACATAAGGCTGGGGATGAGCACCGACAGACCAGGCAGGCAGGGCCAACAAGGAGCATTTCTTGAGGGCCTGCACTTGACATTCTACCTGAGTTACTTCATTGCATCTTCACAATAGGTCTGCAAGGTTTTATTATCTCTATTTTCCTAATGAGGAAATTGAAGCTGTGAGATAAGTAACTTGTCCAAGGTCATTCTGTGTGGAGCAAGAATCTGAATCTTTCTATCTATCTCTTTATTCAAAATATATGTTGAGAGTCTACTAGGAGCCCTCCACAGTGCCTGGCCACTGTGCTGATGCCCTTTAGTGGAAGATCAACAGGCTCTCAGGCTTCCTTGGATAAGGAGAGCACGTGACAGGGCCAACAGATCTGGCCAGGGCTGCCCCGAGTATTTATTTTGCTGCTAGGACAAATCTAAGTTTCCAAGCCTAGTAGAATCAGGACATGGAGGTGAGTCCTGCTTCACCCTGTTGTAGGGTTAATAAAAATACAGGACCTCCAGTTAAGTTTGAAGTTCGGGGCCTCCCTGGTGGCGCAGTGGTTGAGAATCTGCCTGCCGATGCAGGGGACACGGGTTCGTGTCTCAGTCCGGGAAGATCCCATATGCCGCGGAGCGGCTGGGCCCGTGAGCCATGGCCACTGAGCCTGCGCGTCCGGAGCCTGTGCTCTGCAACGGGAGAGGCCACAACAGTGAGAGGTCCACATACCGCAAAAAAAAAAAAAAAAAATTTGAAGTTCAGATAAACAATGAACCAATTTTTTAGTACAAGTGTATCCCATGCAGTATTTGGGACATACTTGTACTAAAAAAGTTTTGTTGTTTATCTGAGACTGAAATGTAACTGCGAGCCTCACCTCCTTGCCAGCTGTCACTGCCATGGTGCTGAGTAAAGGACAGCATCTCCATATCTACTCAGGAGTCCTGGCAAGGGGGTGGAAGGGCCAGGGCTACTAAACAGCCTCTGCCGACTCCAAAGGCACTGGTCCCAGTAACTCTCAGCGTGGCCAGCTTTCCCACAAGGCAGCCAATCTGCCTGGCTCTGCAGGGTCAGCTCCTGGGTGGGGCTCTGTCCCTCCTTCTCCTGGCTCCTGAGAACTGGGCATGGGATGGTGGAGGGGGAGCTCAGCGGACACCTCCACCTGGATGGCTAGACTCCTCAAACTGCAAACTCAGTATGTCCAAAACTGACCTGCCATCTTTTCCTCAAATTCGTTAACTCTCACCTTGTTTCTTATAGTGGTGAATGGCTCACCTGAGCTAGAAACTTTGGCCATTCCCTCTTTCTAGAAACACGCCAGTTATTCAGTAACCACGTGCTGTCTCTTTCCTTCTTCACATCTCTCCATCCTATCCTCCTCTCCTCAACTCCAGGTAGTAGCCTGAGTTCCAGCCATCTTCATTCCTCACCTCAATTATTTGAACAACTTCTAACTCACTCTTTTTCCAATCCAGCTCCCGTGGTGCACACTCAGGGTGATTCTTCCAAGATATAAACCTGATTGTACACTTGCCTGTATTCAGATTGCCACTGGTCCCCTGTTAAAATAGTGTTAAGATCGTTGGCTTAGTATATGAGCCTTTGATGATTTGCTCCCCTCCCCCATACGTCTTTAGACCCATCCTACTCTTTTCCCATCTTCAGCCCTCTCTCCATCCATCTGAAACCATTGCACTTTCCTGAACGTATCATGCTCTTTCTTAACTTTGTCCTTCAAAATTCAGGTCAATGTCATCTCCTCCTCCAGGAAGCCTTCCCTCGTTCAGAGGTTATGTAGATGTTTCTCTGGATTCCCCCAGCACCCTGGGCATGCTCAGCTACTCGCTTATCACACTGGTGTATTTGGCTGTTTACTCTTGTAGGAAGCCCTGTGCCTATACACGGTAGGTGCTCAATAAACCGTAGCTGAATAAGAAAATGAGTACGTAATCACAAGACTGAAAATTTATTTACTACCAATTCTCTGGGTTCACAAAACGCCAACCTAGGCTAAAACCACTTCCATTTCCCTCTGTTTGTTCAGATGCAAGCCCCTTTCCCTCCCTTCGGTGTGAGACGGCAGGACCAGCCATCCACAAGATTTCTCCTGCTAGGCTTCATGCCCTGGATTTGTGATTCTCAGACCTGGAATGGCTAGATCCTAACGTTATGGACATTCCCAAATGGGCTGTGACAGCTCTCAGGGGTTAATGAAGTAACCAACTTTGTGCCCCTCCAGGCAGGAAATATTGCTGGGGCAGAGGTCACAGTATCAGTGAAATGAACTTCATGACCTCATTCTGGTGCCCATGTAGATTTCCCCAGACTCTGAGGGGGCACGTTGCCGTTACACTTGGCTGACTGGGCTCAGGAGAGAGGAGAGGATAAAAGTGGAGGTGAGACTGTGGGTCGGGCTGAAAAGACCAGAAAGCTTGGCACAGCGTGAGCCATATGATGACATGCTGTCCAGGAGGGCCCAATCTGGCCCCTGAGATTCTTCCTCTGCCAAGTGCTGGGAGAAGGCAGACCCTGAGAGTCCCTGCCCCTGAGTTTCTGAGTTGAAGGTGCTCAGATACCAGACAGGTGAGCGGCAAAGGGGTCATTCATTTCTGGGGCATAAAGCCAATGACTCAGATTGCTGTGTTCTGAGGGGACCAGCCCTTCCTCCTCTTTTCCCACCCGCCACCCAGAACCCCCTTCCCGAAGCCAACTCTAAGACTCCACATAGAAGATCTTAGAGTTTTCCTCTCCACCCTCACACGTGACTCCCTCTGGAAACCCCAGCTCAGTTGGTGGTCAACATTAACACTCCTATAGAGCCTATTTTCAAAAACGGAAACTGGGTTTCTACTTGATAAAATTCCAACTGGGTAATTACATGTCCTACAACAGACGCGCCTACAGTTTTACTAATAAAATGATGAATGGTTTATCCCTGAACTGGGATGCAGGGTGCTCTGTGGAGGGGTGGGGAGTGATCCCAGAGTGTCGACCGCTCCATGGCTGCCCTATTTTATGTGGGTGACAGAGTGTGCATTCAGAGGGGAGCCAGCAGTGCGATCAGACAAGCTGTGGGGTTTTCGTTCATGTGTTCATTCAGGAGCCATGCTGAGTGCCAGGTACCGTGCTTGGCAATAGACCTTCCCAGAGAAAGTTTCCTCCTCTCCATTACAAGGAAGAGGGGAGTTCTAGTGGAAGCAATCATTATAATGGTTACTGCATTTTATCTTCCAAAAGCTTTACTGTCATTATCTCTTCAGCACTAGAGAGATAATTAATTATCGTGTACTGCTGCCTGCTGAGAAAAGGCGGGGAAACTGAGGTACAAGCTGATGGGCTGGCTTCTGACTGAGGAAGCCGTGGGAGCCGATGAGCAGGCTTCTGCGAGGGGCTGGCCCCTAGCGCAGGTCTCACTCAGCCCCTGGAGCCACCTCTGCTGTAGACACAGAGCAAAAGGACCTGCCATCCCAGGAAGGTTATGCACACCGGGCTGAGGAAGCTGGGACAGTGGAAAGACGGCAGGCTCTGGTGTAAATAGATCTGAGTTCCAGTTCCCAGCCCGCCTCTTGCCATCTGTGTGAACTTGTGCAAGTTACTGGTTTCTTTTGCCTCTGTCGGTTCAGTTTTAAAAGGGAGGTGATGCTGTTTTCTTTGTAGAGTCATTGAGATCATTAGAGAGAATGTGTGTAATGTTAACACGGTGCTGGTCATGGGAAGTATTCAATAAACGCAATTATTATGCTTATTACAGCTGTATCCAGTGTCAGTCCCTGGCTCTTTTTGAGATGCCAGGTGGCAACATCTATGACTGACAGCAAGACTTGCTTCTCCCCTTTGCCCTGTCCTAGGAGAGTCAAGTCACTCTTCCAGGGTGGGATGCATCCCCACGACCCAATAGGCGAGTCTCAGCTCAGTGAAAGCATTCCCCCCCCCTCCCCGAGCAGGTCAGCAGGAGGCAGACACTGGGGCTGAGGGTGACAGGAGTCATCTCTCCTCCAACAAGTAACCTGAAATTCACCAGATCGCTTAAACTGAGGTCCAGCAAAGCGTGTGTCTCTCCTTCTCACTTCTTTTCTCTGGTGAGATGCTTTATATGTTAATTTCACTTGTACAAACTTCTTCAGTAGACCGTACACAAGACAGGCCCCCAGCCCCCATTCCTATGAAGAAGGACCCTGAATCCCATCCAGAGAAAGCTGATCTAAAGTTATGGATTAAGGACTTCCCTGGCAGTCCAGTGGTTAAGACTCCGTGCTTCCACTTCAGGGGGCATGGGTTTGATCCCTGGTCTGGGAACTAAGATCCTGCATGCCGAGTTGCTTGGCAAAAAAAAAACCAAAACAAAATGAAAAAAGTTGAAGGTATAGATTAGACCAGTGTCTTTCAAGTGTCAAGGATAAGCATATGAATCACTTGGGGCTCTCGTTAAAAATGCAGCTTTGGATGCATTAGGTCCAGGGCATGGCCTGAGAATCTGCATTTCTAACAACCTCCCTGGTGATACTGATGATGCTGATACATGGCCGTACTTTGAGGAGCCAGGGATGGGTGGACTGTGTCTCCTTGGCTGACCTTCTGCTGACTGGCTCTCTCTCTCAAGTTCTTCCAACTTGTCCTCCCATTCCCAGCAGCTAAGGGTGGTCGGATCCCTTTGCAATATAAGAGAAAGGAATATCTGACCAAAAGTGTGCAGGCGGGAGGAGAGAGGCAAGTGGGCGGCAGGCACAGTCAGGCAGGGGCGTCAGAGGAGAGAAGCAGGACCCAGAGCTCTCTGTGCCGGGAGCATCTCACACGGCATCTGCTCTGAGCAGACTCCTCGACAACCCTCTCTTCTCTCTCTGACTCATCTCCCAGTTTGAATTAGGTTTTCCTCCTCAGTGTTTCTGTACTGGAATTACCTCTTTACTTGTATGTCTCACCAATTAGACTGAAAGCTCTCAAAAAAGGATCTTATTCCACTTTGTGTTCCCAGCACATGACATAATGCTTGGCACGTAGTAGGTGCTTAAGAAATGTCCATGAATGAATAATAGATGACTTACCCACATACAAGCTGGATGGGTTTCACTTTCCGGCTCCTTTATTCACTTGTGTTCTATAACGTTTTATAAAGGGTTAGGTGTGGACTGGGGTGTAAACTAAAAGATAAAACATGGTCATTGCTGTCAAGGGGTTTCTAGGCTCATGGGGAGACCCGCTGTCCATAATGAACAGCGTGGGCCTTGGCTTGGGAGAGCTCAGAAGACGGAGGGACAAGATCTGGCCTGAGGAGTGGGGGAAGGTGGTATAGAGAAGGTGGTGTACGGTTCAGGCCTTGAAAGATGGGCATGTTTTCAAATGGTGAAGAAGCATTCAGGAAGCAGGAACCGTGTGGTAAAAGCATGGAGCTGGGCAAGTTTTGATTAAAAAACAGGGCTCTGAAGCATCCAGAGTGGACTTCCAAAGGTGTGAGAACTGAATATTCTGTTAAGGCAACCTCAGTCCCAGCCAGCCAGACCCTTATCCTGCTAGGAGCGAGGAAGCAGGATTTACTGATGAGATACTTGACAGCACGCACCTTGATGTCCTGATTTCCCAGCTACATTAGACTAAAATGCCAGGCAGCTGTGAGGTGCTTTCTGGAGCCATCAGGACCTGCGATGAGGATGGAGAGAATTGACGAGGATGACTGGCCTCACTCTGTGGGGTCTGGAGCCTTCTTCAGGGACCCAAGGTTGACCTAGAGCACTGGGGTTTGGAAACTGGGCTTCTAAGAGGAGTCTAGGAGACATAGGGGGCTCTAGTTCCATGACAGCACATCTGAAAGCTGCTCCATACAGCTGTGCAGGACCAGCTGCCCTTGGTAGCCATTCCTGGCCACTCCTGGCAGGTCCATATGAAAGAAGAAGCAGGAAGGCAAAGAACCAACTTCTTTGCAGAAAGACAGGTGAAATTGGCCAATGCCCCATCTTACAAGAGACACTGTAGACAAGAATTGCCCCAGTCCACTTTGGGCAGACCCCATAACTTCTCTGAGTCTTAGTGTCCTTATCTGTAAATGGGTATAATAAATATTACTTACCTCTCAGAGGCGTATGAAGCTCAAGTTCAATTATACATGTAAAGCCTTAAGATAGGACAGGTATTCAGTAGAACTTTAATACCTGACCATTTTCATTATTTTTATTCACTCCTGGTAAAGTAGGAGGGCTTCCCCAAAGAACTGGTCCCTTCCAAGAGGGAGAAATGACCTTTGTCATTAGTGGAACTCTGGCACGTGGTAGGTACTGGGTGACTAGGAGTTCCTAGGGTTAGCCGTGCTGGGCTTTCTTCAACAGGCTTAGGCACTCCATCTCCAGGTTCCATTGCACCATTGGGGTAATGATGCCTGGGCACTTGTTATTTATGACCTGCCTTCCCCACTGGACTCTAAAGTACTTAGGACAGAAAGAGGTGAAGGGAATGCTTTCCCCATCATCTCCAGTGACCAACACAGTGCCTGGCACATGGGAGACACTCAATAAATGCTTGATGAAAAAATCAATAAGCAAGGGAGTAAAAGACTGAGTGAGAGAAATTCACCTCCTTTTCATCCATAGAATCATTCTCACTGCTTCCCAGAACAAATGCTCCGTGCTGTGAGGTGACTCCAAAACTCTGTGTTAACGTTCTTATTCCCACCCGGTTGGAGAGAAGGGAGCCCCTCTTGGAAACTTGCTCTCCAGCAGTGGTCCTCTGAAGGCCCCTCCAGGACATGAGTAGACAAGGTGGGAAAAGTACTGGCTTCTTCCTCCATCTCACACACTCTGCCTGCCCCCAAGGAACACCACAGCCGTCCTGGGGTTCCCCACCCAAAGGCAACGGTGTCTTCACATAAAGGGAAACCAGTTCACAGATAGCTCAGGTTTCAGTCATACAGTTAGAACAGGAGGACTCAAAAGAAACTATAGAGGTCAAGTAGCCTCATGCAACTTCCTGATGTTAAACAGAAGCCCCACAGGGTAATGACAGCATATTAGGGTTACTACCCAGGGCTGGGAGGAGGAGGAACCATGCCACAATCATTTCTTTGTTTCAAAGCAATGCCCAGCATTTAGAAGATCACACTGGATAACGTCAGCCTCAAGCAGCTAACGTTTCTGCTAGTGTGGATATTAATTATGTCATTCACACGCTTAGGTGCAGAGAAAGTCCTCTCCACCCTCCTCAAATCCTATCCTTTTGACAGTTTTATATTTCTGTCTGGAAGTTTCATTTACCTTCACTAAGCAAACTCGCTCAGGTGTGTTATCTTTGGGCCTTCGCTGGGAGTATCTTCCCTCCTGTTACATTTGCTTGGTTTTGATATTTTAGGGCTTTTGCTGCCTGTCAACCTCACACTCCAGCTTCTTTGCTTTTGCCTTTGATTTTTGGCGATCTATGCCGATCACATTTACAAAATCATATTCTGGATACAATAAACAGAAGACTTGGCCTAGCCTGAATATTTTCATTGGTTGTTATCTGAAGTGTTGACACCCTTTTCCTGTGCTTATTAGAGCAGACAGTTTGTTTGGGGAAAGTTCACTCAATTGTCGGGAGCCTTGGTAATTGTAAAAAATAGAAGATTCACAAAGGCTCCAGATGGTCCCAGAAATTCTGAAGTCTCCAGTTTCCTCAGAATAGCCTGCCATGGCTCAAAGGAGTTTTGCCCTGACCACCTCCCCTTCCCCTCTCCCTAATTCCCTGTCTCAGAAATGCTCACAGCAGCTGTTAAGCCAGTTCACCCCTACTGCTCCCTCCTCTTCCTTCCTTCCATCTCTCCATACTCCAACCAGCAATGTCATATCTGGTACGGTGGGTGTTCGGCAGAGAGGCCTCTCCAGCCTCCTCTTGGACACGACACCTGCTTCTTTCTGATGGGAACTAACCGCAGATAGGGCAGATGACGAAGCCAGACTCTTCCCCCAGAGACAGCCTGACCACCCAACACATGGAGGGAGTGTAGGTCCAGGTTTTTTCCCAGAGGCAGGCTGGCTGCAATTGGTCAAGGGGAAAACCAGAAAGAATTGACTATTCAACAGATAGTTATTGAGGGTTAGGAGGGACCTCTCAGATCACATTGTCAAGCCTCCCTCCAAACACAAGAGTGACCACATCTCCATCCTCACCCTGGTGAGGTCCAATGGCAACTCACACGCTACCCACGTGAGCCTGCTGCCTGCCTCAGAGGCCCATCCTTGGACAGTTCTAAATACTGGTGAGTTCACCTTTATTTTAGGCAGGAGTCCATCTCCATGCAGACACACTTCTCCAATCGATGTGTCCTCTGGGATCCCACAGAAGAATGAAATCCTTCAATTATTTGAAGGCATCCCTTCCATTATTTCATGTGGATGCCCTTGGACTCTGAGTCTTCAGTTCCTCAGGCTAAAAGCATTTTGTTTTTTCAGCTGATCCCTGTAAGTCACAGTTCCCACTTCTCTGGGCATTCTCTTCCGAACATACTTTTTGTCTCCTGTGCCATTGAAAGGGTGAGATCCAGGCTTGAAAACCACAGTCCAACACAGAATTGCATAGAACTGTCACCTCCCTTCTTCGAGTCACTGTATAATATCCAATCTAGAACCATTCAAGCTTTTCCCTGCCCCTATATGTGTGTGTGTGTGTGTGTGTTTGATACCACATCACATCATTGGTTTATAGTGAACTCACAGTCAATGAAAACACTTATGCCTTTTCTCTATGTGCTGCCGACAAGCCATTCCTCCTTCATCTTTTACTTGAACAGTTTGCTTCACCTTTCTTGTATTGCTAGTAAATTAGCAGTTCAGGGCAGCCTGTGCATGTACTACAAGAGACTTCGTTAGTAGATTCCCCCTGCCCCCAGCTTCTAGAGTCTTCTCTTCTTCTTCACACTCCTTTTGGAACAAGCTCTAGCTATGAACTGGTCTCGTTGGTACTGGAGCCTCAACTGTAATTCTCTGAGGGGGAAGGAAGGGGGTAATGCCCTGAGTGAGGGGCCAGAGCCCCTGGGTTCTGACCCCTCACTCGGGGCAGATCCTCGGTCAAGAGGGCTGCTTGCGGAGCCAAAGGAGGCCTCTCTGGCTCCTGGATTCTAATATCTCCTTGACAATGAGGTTCAGGCAGCATGGAGCCTAGTTATGTCAAAGAATAATAGCATCTGTCATTTTTTGAGCAGTTACCAAGGGCTGAATGCTATGCTAACGGCTTTACGTAAACTAAGTCATTCAATCCTTTTAAAAAATCAACTAGGTAAAAATTAAACCCACTTCACAGATGAGAAAAGTGAGGTTTGAAGATATTGCTAGTCTAATTGGGATTTGAACACAGTTCTGTCTGAAATCAAACCTCAAATCTTAGCCATTCTACTTGGAACACTGTAAGTGTTCACTCTGTAGACATGAGTTCTATTCCAAGCAGCTGAGCAAGGTGAGACCCTGAGGCATACAAGAATGCGAGAGGAAACCGTCATAGACCCTCTTGCCTCCCACTCCCCTGCCCCCTACACCCAGACTGTGGCAAGTCTTGCAGGATTAATGGAATAAATGCCTTCCTTGGACCCAGAGGACAGGTAAGACATACCCTCCAACTTCATTCTGTTAGACATCATAGAGAGAGAAAGAAGGATGTCCATTCCTGCCTGCCTCACAGGCGGGTATGAGACATAATCAATTGATCAATAATTTACTACTAACCCCCTACCAGATACTCAGCAGCAAGCCAGACCCTGAGCCACGTAGCAGAAGCATGAGGCTAGGTCTGAGCCCAACAGGGCCCTAGTTGGGATACAAGACTGACACACCAGAAACAGCAAAAGAAAGAAACATGACAGTAAATTACCAGGAGTCCAATTCCGAGAAGTGGGTGCTCAGAGCTATAGGAATTAGTTCACCAGGTTTTGTGGAATAGGTGGGACTCACAGTAGGTCCTGATGGGTGGATGGGTTATGATATGAAGGTTAGAGCAATTGTGGGGAGAGTCTACAGGAAGAGGGAAACAAGACATATGTAAGGGTGCTTTGGACACCAAAAGAGTCACGCAATAAGTGCAAGGTGTTATTAAATGTTATATAATATCATGGTCATTCTTACCCAAAGCCGGATCCTGAATCCATCGTCCCTCCTCGCTCCCCTGTGGTTTCCGGTCCTAACCCCCCTGCTTCAATCCCAGTCTCTTGCTCCTAAAACATGGAGAGGGAAGGTCTTGGGAGACCAAGTTCTTCAGGATATTTACCTCTAGGGTTGGGTGGTATCAGGGCTGGGGATGGAAACAGGAGCGTCTCCCTCTGGGCTTGTCGAAAGAGTAGGTTTGTCTGGTCCTAAATTTACAAACAGTGAAAGCATCCCCTCAAGACCAGAGAGTTGCTGTCGAGGAAAAATAAAAAGCCTCAGCAGCAGGTGGAATGTGAGGGTGGGAAGTAGGCTGGCAGGGAAGACAGACAGGCTGGAGAATGAGAGGGTGGTAAAGAGGCACAGGAGAGGAAAGGAGCCTGGAGGGACGAGGAGAAAGATGGGGAGGGGGAGGAAGGAGGGAGAAAGAACAGGTAGGTGTGTGTGTGGAGGGGGTGGAAATAGAGAGGGAGAAAGTTAAAGTCAGAGGAAACAAGCGTCCAGCAGGGGGAAGGGAGGGAAGATGTGTGCCGTGCGTGTGTGTGTGTGTGTGTGTGTGTGTGTGTGTGTGTGAGCTGCCTTAAGCTCTTTAAATTTGTCCTCATCGATTAGGGATTTGCAGCAAAGTCCCTTGCTCTGGGAAGACATTTGCTTCACTCCTGCTTTGCTGTCAAACCGAGGGAGGCCTCTCTCTCGGTGGGGCTGGCTGTGCAGAGCAAAGCACTATGAGGAGAAGATCTCGGTACCCTTCTCCTCTCTTGATGCCCAGCCCAAATCCACCTTGTCAGGGAAGCTTTCCGTGATGTCCCTGAAAGAAAGCGCTCCTCCAATGCCCCCCCACCCCAACCCCTGCTCGGAGCTCCTGTCTCATTATCTCATTACCTCTATATCTTCCAAAATGTAGTAGCTTGTGACAGTGACTATTGTATCAATTCTCATGAGTCCTAGGGTCAGGAATTCAGACAGGGACAGTGGAAACAGCTCATCTCTGTTCCACATGATGTCAGGAAGAGGCCCAGTGTCTTTGGGGCGAGCTGTGGGGTAGCCAACGTCAAGCCACTCCCAGGAGCATGCCTCTCACACCTTGGGCCCTGCGTCATCTGGAGTCTCCTCCCCTATCTCTGAAGCCCCACCTCTGGTTCTGCTTTTTCTAGAAGCTGCCTCTGAGTCAGCAGAGGAGGGAATGAACTCTCCCCCAATTCCAGGAACTCATTATTAGCTTCTCTCCGCCATCTGTCAGAAGCTCCATGAACCCAAGGAGCTGTGTTCTTGGATTCTTTCTTACTTACTTCTAATCCCCTCCTAGGTATCTATGATAATACTGGGCATTTTTTTTTTTTTTTTTTGAGATTCCCATAAGTGTTGAATGAACAGAAACTTGGCATTTGTGGATGGCTTATGCCTTTTTTTAAAGGGCTTTCGTAACCATCTTCCCTTAATTCTCCTTGATCTGAGTCTGGGAGCGATACTGGGCATTTTACTGATAGAGACTGAGGCACACAGAAAGGTGAGAAGATTTGCTCAGGGTCACACAACCTTAAGGTCAGTGGCATTAAGGAGTGGATCCATGGTGAAATTCTCTTTAGGCTGGCTGAGTGGGTGACCTTCCCACAGGGCCCAGGGCTGCCTCAAGAGCTGTTTCCCATTCATGATGCTGCCTGGGGCACTGTAGGAGCTAATCAACAGTTAGTGACCAAGTGGCAGAGTTATCGATTTGTTTCACTGTGTCCCGGTCTCCCAATCATGCCGACACTCTGGGCCCTCCTGGCAGTCCACTCGCTGGTCAGGAGGTCGCATTCACCTCTCATGTGGCCCTTCATCAGAGCTTTCTGCTAGTTCAACCGCCCCTCCTTTTTTTTTTTTTTTTTCCGGAACGCGGGCCTCTCACTGTTGTGGCCTCTCCCGTTGCGGAGCACAGGCTCCGGACACGCAGGCTCAGTGGCCATGGCTCACAGGCCCAGCTGCTCCGCGGCATGTGGGATCTTCCCGGACTGGGGCACGAACCCGCGTCCCCTGCATCGGCAGGCGGACTCTCAACCACTGCACCACCAGGGAAGCCCCAACCTCCTCATTTTAAAGGTGTGGAAACTGAGTCCAGGGAGGGCACAAGACTGATTCAGAGCCACTCAGGTTGTTAGTATCAGTGCCAGGAGGAGAAGCCAGGTCTCCTGCACATACTATACATTTGGGTCAGGAGTCACCAATTTTCTAGCATTCTCTCCTAGTAAGATGGGACTCCAGATCCACCTTCAAAATTTATACTCAGAAAAAAACTGGTGAAACAAAAATTTAGAGTAGTGATGAAGGGGTGAAAGAAAAGCAAAAAAAACCCAAAAAACAAAAAACCTCTCTCCCAACCTGTCAAGCATCACTTAGATTGAGAATCCCTCACTGCACATTTGCTGGCTTCCTCTGGTCCAGCTCAGATCAGTGGTGCCTGAAAAATGCGTTTGCAAGCACCCAGCACAGCACCTCATGCACAGCCAGTGCTTTAGACTTGTTGGTGTTCTTCCTCTCTTCCTCCAATCTGATCTGTTTCCTGAAATGGGCTCCAGGGATTGACAGGAGAGTGAAGGAGAAATTCTGTCTCCTGGTATTGATTCTGGAGTAAGGAGAATTCCCTGTTTGTGAGCCTCTGCTTTCAAGGAATCAATGGAAATGTGTTTATCAGAAAGTCGGAAGGCAGCTGTGCTCACCAGTGCACCTAAACTAATGGTGGTGAGCACACTGTGGTGTGTACAGAAGTCCAGGTACAATGTTGTATACACGAAACATATATAATGTTATAAACTAATGTTACCTCAAGGAAGGAAGGAAAGAAGGAAAAGGAAGGGAAGGGAAGGGAAGGGAAGGGAAGGGAAGAGAAGAGAAGAGAAGAGAAGAGAAGAGAAGAGAAGAGAAGAGAAGAGAAGAGAAGAGAAGAGAAGAGAAGAGGAGAAAAGAAAAGAAAAGAAAAGAAAATTGGCCTGGCCCAGACAGGGTTTGAGTGATGTAAACCATTGGAGGAGGAGGGAAAGGGAAGAGGTCTGATCAGATCCTGGGTATCAGTTCCGAACAAGTTCTAACCACTGAGACCACCTGAGACTGTTATCTTTATTTGATGGAAGGTTTCAGAAGCTGCTCGGCACCTCCCCACACAAATGTCTTGTTCCAGGTCAGGTCTTTGCCGCTGGTAATTCAGCGGCTGTGCCCCTCGTGGGGAGGGGTGGGTCACTCTGGGTCCTCCTGGCAGTCCACTCAGAGCACACAGCACCAACTGACCCACCCTCAGGGCTGTCTCCCCCCTAAAAGTCTAAGCTCCAGACCCGCTTGTCCCTTCATGTCCTCAGGGACGCAGAGGAGTGAGTGGACTCTTGTGGACTGGTTTCACATCTCCGTGGTCAGTTCTCCTCCTGGAAAGTCCGAGGGAAGTCACGCCTCCTTGTTGCATAATTCTGGCCTTGACCCCATGACAGCTGAGAGCTGGGCCTGGAGGGGCAGAGTCAGGCTGTGGGGAGGTGAGAGCCACCACCTGGGTCGCTGCTGGCCTGACACTTTGCAGGTGAGAGTACAGCAGCCTTGGCTCCAAACCTGAAGGTGTGGGAACACTGACCGAGAGCCGGAGCCCTGGAGCAGGTGCAGAGGGGCCTCGGACCCCTGGGGGCTTGTGATGTGACTCAGTGGTTGAGTTTCAGCCATCTGCATGCTGCTGGGGCACCGAGGGGAGGCAGTTGCTTTCCTGTTGCTTCTGCTTCTCTCCATCCCCTCAGTAACCTGGAACCCGCGAACATCCATCTGATAAGAATGGTCCAGGATTCTTCTGAGAACCAGCCACCCTGAAGGGCAGGCTCCTCTCCTTCCTCTCAACCCCTCCATCTCTCCCATCTGCATCTTTTCTTCTTCCTTCCCCACACCTCTTTACCTCCTGTATCTTCCTCTTTCTCACCTCTTTCCTCGAATTTTCTGTCTCTCTGTCTCATTCTTGCACTCAGTATGCACAGCACAGCCTCCTACAACAAACACACAACCGCACACATACATCCTCTCCTACAATTACCTTAATGCATAACCTCACTCACATCCTTTTACATACAACCACATGCACGCACCACGCACACAGCTCCAGGCTCACACAGACAGCCACGCATACCCTCCCTCACAAATGCCCCTGTGCCCACAGAATCCTCATCTCGCCTCTGGCAGCCCCGGTGTAGGGCTGACATGATGGACAGCTCTGCTCTGAGGAGCTGTCACTGTATGAGGATCAGTCACATCTCCTCCAGTGATCCCCCCACCCCTAGCCTGGGCTAATTGGGACAGGAGGGCGTGCAGGCAGTGAGCGAGCCAACTCGAGGCCTATCCAGGTAGATGCCTGAATTGAGCACCTCAGTAAACACAGGACCCCTGAGCAGTAGCTCTGATTTCAGGACTAAATTGTAACCAGGAGCTGGACTCCAGGGCAGCTGAGTTAATGGAGTTGGGAGATTTTTACTGAGAGGTCACTGGTTCAAACCCAGTTCTGGTCAGCAGGAACTGAAACATAGTTTTATCTGACAGCTAATGGTCTTCCTGCGGTAGCGGGAGGGGGCTCTCCTGCCTGCCCCACCATGCAGGCAAGGTCATTGCTGGTCTGTCTGTGTGGCACCTCGGGGTTGGTGCAGGACTGGCTTAGAGCTTGGGGAGCTGATGGAGGTTTGGGATGAATTAGAAAAAGATACATACATACACACACACACACACACACACACACACACACACACACACACACTGCAGCCCCCCTTCTCCCCTCCTCCTGAAAGAACAGATTTTTTAAAGGTGCCCTGTCTGGGCAGATTACTCGTGACTTGGTGCTTTAGTGCCATTCTGCTTCTTTCTCTGGGAGGTCACCCTCCTGCACAGGACACATGGGCTGGTGAACAGAACACTGGCTGGATTCCAGCACCTTTGACCCCTGAGGCCGGAGATGTCGGGCAACACAACTTGCAGGCCTATACACGGCAGCGCTGAGCAAGCATCTCCATAATCATCTCCCACCCAGCCCCAGTGAGCCTTCTCACTGCTCTTTTTAATGACAGCTCAGAACCAAAGGGGGCAGACCTCTCCCAGACCTCCCTGTTCCTTTCCCCTCAAAGGCGAGGACATCGGTGAGGTGTGATGCCCGAGCTGTCCCTACTCAGGGAATGACCAAAGCAATACACTCATGTAAGGTTACAGCTGGCTCTTTGCTAACACCGGTAGAAGAAGCAGCAATAATAACCGTCACGACAATAGTTAAATTGCAAATAATCCTTCCCAGTATCCAAAGTGCTTTTGCACACATGTCCCATCCTCCTTGAAAGGACTCATGGTAATGAGGATCTCGCAGCCCTCACTGGCATCTTTCTATTTTGAGGGACAGCCCAGTGCAGTGGCGAGAGCGAAGAATCAGGACGATCTGGGTTTGAACCCCAGCTCTTGACTATTACTACGTAAGTGACAGTTTTATAGCCTCTCTGAGCCTCAGTTTAATTGCAAAATGGGCACAATACTACTTGCTTTATAGGCTTATTGGGAAAATGAAATAAATTTTTTTGGGGGGTCCTGGGTTTGGACATAATATGAATTAATAAGAAAAATTATGGAGCCCAAATAAGGAATTAACTTTCTGGAAGAAGCAGAGGTATAACACGGTGGGTCTAAAAGAGACTGGACTGTGCTTCTGATTCACTTCATGGGACCTTTGTAGGGCACAGGCTCTCCATCAAGCACTGTGACAGGCATGGGCTGCGACAGTGGACAAGCTACCTTCCCTGCCCTGCAGGGTCTTAGAAATGACAATCCCAATGCACCCTAACCCTGGGTCAGCCATCAGCATCAAAACAGAGGCATGGGACCAAAGCAGGAAGAGATCACAGCCACTGGTGGAAGAAGGAACACTCAGTTGGAAATGGTGGAAGAGACTTCTTGAGATAAATCTTAAAAGGGTTTGACAGATGGAGGCTGGATGAAAGGAAAGAGGTAGCATTCCAAGAAGAGGGAAGAACTTTGACACAAGTACCAAATGTAGAGGAGTGAAATAATCCATTTTCGCCAGACCTTGGGGTACGTATACCATGTCTCAGTCCTCAAGACAGTGATGGGGAAACTGTGTGGTCCTCATAAAAGACTGGAGTTCTCCAAATTTCCTTTTCAATATCTGTCACAAATATTGTATTTTACATATTTTAAGGTCTATCCATTTTAGTTTTTTTCAATTTTATTGAAACATAGCTAGTCACAATATTCTGATATTATTATTATTTTTAATTCTGTTGTGTCTAAATTTCCCTCCGTGAATTATTTCTTTATTTACTCATTCGTTCGTTCGTTCATTCATCAGCTTAGGGGAAAAAGCCTCTATGGGTTTGACTCTCCACATTTGCTACTCATTCCTTCCCTCACCCCCAGTTGTGACCCTTCCCCTCAGAGAACAGGTTAAACAAGGCTCTTTTCCAACAGCTTTCTCTTTTACTTCCAAGGGCCTAGCCCTGGTCTTTGTGAATATGATGCTGGAGGAAGTGTTAGTAATGAGGTGGGAGAGGGGCAGTGGTCAGCTGGGGGAGGGGTGGTTGCTGTACTGTTCCCACAGTTAGTTTCTTATTAGTCTGTGTCACTTAAGCCAGCCCTGCTTGCTGCCAAGGTAACTGTACGCAGTGATGCAAACACAGGCATTGTAGTTACATCCAAAGACTTGGTTATGAAGTAGCCAACTCAATAATGCAGATTATCCTTCTATTAACTACTTTGGAAAGATTACTATCAAAAGGAAATTACAAAATTTTAAAATTCCCTAGGGTCCTGCTGATCTCAGTTTGAGAAGCCGTCTTGAAGGATTTCTACTTGCATGTAGGCTTTCCTCCATTTACTTTTAATATTACTCCTTTATAACCTTAACACATGTTAACGTAATCATATTTTACCAGCTTAAAAGAAAAAGAGGGAAGGTTATCCAGGCAGAGAACGTGACCCTCGTCAAAATAGGGAGGCAAGAGAGGGCAGGGGTGAACGTGAGGAACACCCAGTGCAGGTTTCTAGAACACAAGTGCATGAAGAATGGGCAGCAAGGGTGGGAAACAGAGCTGTGAATGAACGAAGGGCTACAGAGACACAGGGGAAAGTGAGGACTGCAGGAGGGTCGCTGGATGGCCAGTTAGAAGCAGTTTCGGGAGAGTAGGGGCAGGGTGGGAGGTCAGTCTGCGTGGAACTGAGTGCTGGGTTGTGGAGAAGAGACACCTAGGGGTGGAAAGCTCTTTTCTGGGTGGTCCTTCTTGTTTATATCCCATCTGCCTGCTGGGCTCTATACCAAGTGCTGTGGCTGCACCCGGAAACAAGAAAGGTGGTGTCTGCCCTCATGGAGCTTACGGCCTAATGGTGGGGATGGACGCTGCGTGAGCAAGCAGCACAGTGATGTAATAATTTCTAAGCATGGGGATTAAGCATGGAGTCCTGAGGAGGAAATAAATAGAGGGATGGCGTGAAATCTAACTGCAGGTGCAGGTCCTTTCCATAGGGAACTGCTATGGGAGGTGACTCTAAGCTGAGATGGAGGCAGAGAAGGAAAGCTTGGGAAAGAGCTTTTGAGGCAGAAGGAACAGAGGATTAAAACTCTGAGACGGGGCTTCCCTGGTCGCGCAGTGGTTGAGAGTCTGCCTGCTGATGCAGGGGACATGGGTTCGTGCCCCGGTCCGGGAAGATCCCACATGCCGCGGAGCGGCTGGGCCCGTGAGCCGTGATCGCTGAGCCTGTGCGTCCGGAGCCTGTGCTCCGCAACGGGAGAGGTCACAACACTGAGAGGCCCGCGTACCGCAAAAAAAAAAACAACTCTGAGACGGATAGTTGATGGGCGCACGCAGGGGAAAGCCGGGAGGCCGGGGCAGCAGGGGAGAAGTGAGCGTGGAGCGTGGAGCGTGGAGCAGGGGGTGGGGGGCTCCGATTCATCCTGGTGTGCTGGGGGAGCCCTGGGAGGGCTTCAAGCAGGGCGGAACACCCCTAAGCATGCTTCACACTCCCCGTGGTGACGGGGAGGATTGGAGGTCATGGGGTAAGAGTGGAAGCCAGGGTCCAGTTTGGATACCGCTGTGGTGCTCCAGGCACAAGATGAGGGCAGAGAAGTGGG
Source organism: Phocoena phocoena (assembly GCF_963924675.1). Lineage (NCBI taxonomy): Eukaryota > Metazoa > Chordata > Mammalia > Artiodactyla > Phocoenidae > Phocoena > Phocoena phocoena. Next base: position 132,031,871 of record NC_089219.1, on the reverse strand, counting down.
CAGATTGGGGAGGTACTCTGGAGGTGACAAGGATGGCCCAGCATGGGACTTGGACAGAGCATGAAGGAAAGGGAGAAATCAAGGATGACTCCTGAGGTTCTAGGCCGAGCAACTGGGTATATAGCTCCACATTTACCGAGATGGGAAGATTAAGGGTAGAGCAGGCTGGGGGGACGGGTGGGCAGAAGAGCCTGCTGGTGATAAGGAGGATGGAGATGATGGAGTTTGCGTGCAATAGAAGGAGAAAGGGCCACTGGACAGGGCAAGTTAAACAGGCAAGTGTGAGAAGGGGCAGCTGATGGGTGAGGGGAACACAGGTTGCGTGGACAGGGGAGTGAGCTGTCAGAGGGCGGGAGGGGGAAGGAATGGGAGACATCTGTGATGGTGAGAACTGAAATTGTGCCCAGTCTTCTTAGGATGCCAAGCCATTTGCTGCCATGTGACAGTGGAGTGAGGGGTCGGTGTGAGGGCCAGGTTACCCCTTTAAGTTGTTTGAAACTGATTGAGTACCTGAGTCTGTGTTCCCATGATTATATTACATCTTACCTGGTGTCACATGGGGCCTTCTCATTCCAGCAGAGCGACTCAGTTTTTCAGAGTGGAGGCTTCCATTCATTAAACATTTATTGAATGCTTACTATAGACCAAAAACTCTGAAGGTCGGAGGGTACAAACATAGCCGAGGCATTATTTCAGGTCTCAAGGAACTCACAACCTAGTTAGGGATGGTGACAGCTGAATGAAACCTCGAAAACCAGACAGAAAAAAAAAAAAAATGCTAGGAAGGAATTATAGAGAACAGCTAGCAGGAGAGGAAGTTAAATGTAAGTCCAATGGGCAGAGGGTGTCATGGATCAGAGCAGGCTTGGGGAGACGAGAAGGCGGCTGGAATTTTGCCTACAGGTGAAAGAGGGAGAAGACATTCTTAAAAGGGGAACAAGGTGAGCAAATGCTGACTACTCAGGCCATCTGCACTGCACACAGCTGGAGAGGGTGATCAGCCAAGGACTCAAGTGGAAAAGGCAAGAAAACCAGGGGGTTCTGCCTTAGAAAAGATACCACGCCAATTAGCACCCAAGCAAAGGGACTGATGGGGCATGAACTCTTGGGGGCCACCTTGGGGCTTCTCATTCCTGACCCACGCCCCTGGAATCACACAACTTCCAAGTAAGGGAGACCTCACTGCCAAGAACACCTGAGCACTGGAGGACTCCTGTCTGCCTAGGAATTGAGGCTCTCCAAAGCACAGTGGGGACTGAGGTTAAGACTAGTTTCATTACTGTTACCATCGTAATTGGCATTTCACACATTGCCTGTTATCTCCTTCTGGTGTTTAGCATCTTGGAAATGTTCTGCCTGTGATTTTTTCATCTAAGCAAAACCATTTATTCCAGCTTCCCCTCCTCCCTGTACTTTGCTTCTTTCTCCTAAAAGAGAGCTCAGGACCACGACCTTTTTTTTATTTAGCACAAAATCGTAAGCGTATTTGAGAATATTATAACAAAGAAAGGCATCATGTGGCTGAAAGAAAGGCTCTTAAGGAATTAGATAAAACCCCACATTCCTAAATTTTAAATCAGTTTCTCCCCCAAGAAAATACCCTTGAGTGATTTTTTTGTGTGCATGAGGAAAAATTCTACTTGTTCACAGGTTAGAAAGAGCTTTAAAAACACATACGCACAATGTTCCCTTTTTTTTTTTTGCATTTGCCAAACATTTTCACCCAGGGCGAAATCAGTTGCTATTTTAAACAAGTTGATTTTTCTGCAGGATGCTGTAAAAATATTGTTGCAGGCAGAGCCAGCCTGGGGCAAAACAGTGTGAACGGAGGGAAGCTTGACTCTGGTGTCTTCCTGACTCCTCTTCCCTGTTCAGGGGCTGACCTCCCTCAGCACTGGTCCCATCCTGCCTGCTGAGGGCTTACAGCTGCGATGGAGAGGACCAGGAGTCTGGGAAAGTGGGGTCGCCTCTGACTCAGCCATTAACCAGGTACAACCTTGAGCAAATCCCTTCTCCTCTTTATTGGACGTAAAATGAGGGTGTTGGACCACAAAGGATTAAAACTCAAATGATGATCCCAGGACAAAGCAGGTCATGTAAACGGGTGAAGCAGACCTGGCAGAAGACAGGGAGTGGTGGGGACTGGGGCAGACTAGAGGAAGCCTGCCATGACTAAGGGGCAAGGGCTGGTTCACTCCAGCCGATTCTTGCCATAGGTAGAGTGAGCCTGGTGTTGTCAGAATTTCTGATTTTTCAAGAGAACCAAAAATATGAACTTTATGTTAAAATCACATATCAAACCACTCTTCAGGCCACACAAATACATCTCCAGGTCAGAAAACCATAATCCAAAAAGATACATGCACCCCAATGTTCATTGCAGCACATTTACAATAGCCAAGACGTGGAAGCAACCTAAATATCCATCAACAGAGGAATGGATAAAGAAGATGTAGAACGTATATACAATGGACTATCACTCAGCCATAAAAAAAAATGAAATTGTGCCATTTGCAGCAACATGGATGAACCTAGAGATTATCACACTAAATAAAGTAAGTCAGGCAGAGACAAATATCATATGATATCACTAATTTAAAAATGATACAAATGAACTTGTTTACAAAACAGAAACAGACTTACAGACATAGAAAACAAACTTATGGTTACCAAAGGGGAAACATTGGTTGGGGGGAGGGATAAATCAGGAGGTTGGGATGACCAGAAACACACTACTATATATAAGATACATAACCAACAAGGGCCTACTGCGTAGCACAGGGGACTGTACTCAATATTCTTTGATAACCTGTATGAGAAAAGACTCTGAAAAAGAATGAATATATGTATATGAATAACTGAATCACTTTGCTGTACACCTGAAAGTAACACAGCATTGTAAATCGACTCTACTCCAATAAAATTAGAACAAAACAAAAAGCAATACATCTCCAGGCCTTATCTCGCCTACAGTGCTAAGTGTGGGACTTCTGGGCTAGGTGATCTCTATCAGTGGTGATATCTCTGGTTCTATCAGTAGTTGGGAGGGGATAAAGGTTCTACTGTCGTTACTGAGTATTTTAACTGCAACCTCTTAAACACGGGAAGCCCTGAGAGTGAGTCTCTAATGGGGGAGCTGGAAGCTTTATGATGGGCCACTGGGAAAGTCGTTTGCAACGCTGCGCCTGCACCCCTGACAGATTATGCCATCTTGGCGGTTTGGTGCTCTGCCCACACATAAGACCAGCACTATTTATGTGGTTTCCTCCTAGTAAAAAGTGACCCATTCAGTGCAATCAAATCCACACGCAGAATTGACTTTACGTCCTGAGTAACATTTTCACAAAGCAACTGCCTGAGTCAGATGGGAGCCCCCTTAGTGGCCATAAGGTGGGGAATTCATAGACACGTGAGTTATAAGTGAGGAGGGGACAACTGTAGGGTGAGTCTTTGATCATATAATTGTACACAACTAGAATATCTTTATTTTAACTCCCTGCCCCAAACACATTCACCATTTAATATACTACCAAAAACTCACCTTCTTGCCTTGGCACCCAGGAATTAGGGAAAATCTGGCACTGCCCACAGCCCTTCTAGCGGCCTTTACTTAGTCTAGGCAAGAATAATGGTTGGGTTTCTTAACTTTCATAACACAATATCCGCTTTGTCCTATTTGCATGTCTGACGTCTAAAGCATAGGACTCTTCATTCAACATTCTAGTATTTGCCTGTCTTCACTACGAAAAAGACTGCTTTTTAATTCCAGACAAAAGCCAAGTTGAACTAACTGATAAATTTTAAGTTAGAACAAAGTATACACCGATCATTTATTGTTTACTGTTTACTAAGCTCTCTCCCTAACTCTGGCTGGGTTGTTCAGGAAGCTGTATTCCTGGACCATATTAACTTCATTCCCTGCAGAAATAGCTTCACTCAGTTGTGTTGGTTATCATGCCCATGACTTTTATGGAAGGCCATTTTAAGAATCGGCCAAATGAAGAGCATTTTTCCATTTTCTCTAAAAACTATTGTGGAAGATATTGTCCATTATGTTGTTCAATGTTCCTGACACAAGGATGCACGTTATAAATCCCTCTTAGAATTTAATATCAGGGAAATATTTGCTTCTCTTAGCACAGTAGAATGCTTCTTCTTAAGTGATCATGAAGTTGCTAGATGCTAGACCTCATTTTGCTTTTTTGCCTTGGCTGCTGGGAATCTTACAGCCCGCGTTCATGCTGGTGGCAGCAACGATACATTCCCAAATTGGGAGCAGAATTATCTTACTGCTTCATTTTCTTAGTGTTGACTCATTTTTGTTTTATTTCTTTTCTGCATATATGTGTTTTATTATATGCTGATTAAAGTAGTTTTGGAAGTAAGCAATACATAAATTATGCATACATTTTATGATCATTTAAAAACATACGTTATGCTATTTTATTATTGTTTTCAAATTACTTCATTTGTATCTCTTTAATCTGCTCAGCTGGAATTGTAACTTTTAAGAAACCTTTCAACTGTACTTAACACAGAGCTTCACACTCAGTTAGCACTCAATAAATACTTGCTAATTTGTTCACTTCATCATTGACTAATGGCTCATTCCCAAGCCACTGAAAGAAGGAAGAAAGCTTAAATCATGTAAAGAATGAAAGTTTATTCATAAATGTGAAGTGAGAGAACAGACAGGTTTCACACACTTTCTCCCTCCTCTGCAAATGAGTGGGACATCTGACACAGCGAGGAGAAATGTGACTTAACCAGGGAAGGCCTGGATTCTGGTAGGAATTCCTAATGTGCAAGGACACTTCAAGACGAGAAAAAGGGTCTCCTACTTAAAGATTTCCTGTATTTAGCAAATATGCATTAAGTGTTTACCATGTTCCTGGCACCGTGCCAGGTAGGGGAAGCCAGAGATGAGGGGAGGGGTCTAGCTTCTGGGGTTGCACAGAAAAGCAGACAGACCTCAGGCCATTCACAAAATGGCCCCAGGACATTGCCATTAGGGTCGTCTCTCTCTTGGAGTTGTCCAGCTTTGTGGAACTGGGCAAGGGATGCAGAGGAATGGCGACGATGGGGAGTCAACCACTGGTCTACTTTATAAAGAATGCCCCCATACAGCTCAGGCTTTCTTCATTTTCCAATCGTTGGACCAGTAAGTCCAATACCACCATGCTCTTGACCCTTCTGCCCACAGCCATGACCTGGCTGGGCTGAGGAATGACACAGCTCACACCAGAGGTGGAGAAACACGTGCTTACACGCAGCTGAGGGTTATGATGAGGTGGCACTGATTAGACCCGCAATAAATTCGCTAGCTACCACAAAGCTAAACAGTCTGCATCGCCAAGGGAGGAATGTCATGTTGTTGGCCGGTGTGTCTTTCAGTGCACGTCTACATAGATTGTTTCCTGACCCCGTGGGGTAACATGACTACTTAGTTGCTAACACATCCTCAAATTTGGGGAAACAATCTCTTATAACATGCATACTGCTAACTCACTAGGCAATACACATCTTTGATCTTTTTAGTAATAATATACTTGGGAAAAAAGCAAACGATGGTCATAATTTATTTCAAAGAGTGTTTAGTAATTGAGCAGATATCTGTGAAATGTTACTTAATCCTGGGGGGTCTGCGTGCATAATTATGTTTTTTGCCTCTCACTGATGTGGTCTCTCCCGTTGCGGAGCACAGGCTCCGGACGCGCAGGCTCAGCGGCCATGGCTCACGGGTCCAGCTGCTCCGCGGCATGTGGGATCTTCCCGGACCGGGGCACGAACCCATGTCCCCTGCATCGGCAGGCGGACTCCCAACCACTGTGCCACCAGGGAAGTCCCATAATTATGTTTTAATTTGCACATGATTGCTGACTCTCATATCACCTAAACAATCAGCATGCATCTAATGACTGGCTGCTGTCTTACAACATTTTGTTTTCCCCTTTGGAGCTATTGGAAAGAGACCATCACATCCCACAACTATCTGCAATATTGCATGTGTATTGCTGAATATTGAATAGATATTATGAGTATTGAATTTGGCTACACTTCTGCAGTCATATTTCCATGTAGTTTTCATCGCCTACTGAAAAGAAACTGAGAAGGGGAGAAATGGTTAAAGTTCTCTGCGTTCTGCAGAATTGCCCTTGCCTTTCTATATCTCTCTTCCCATCCTTTGTTTCGTTTTCCCCTCTAGTAATAGTAACACGATCTTACCTTTGCATAGTACACATATTCTAAAAGCGTCATCCAGTAAAGTACGGTATTTGGCCTTTATGTTGACTCTGTGATATGGGCGGGCTTGTCAAATATCCATTTACATATGAAAACACTAAGGCAGAGGATGTTGGTGACTTATGGTGACTAATATCACTATTACTCAGTGATAGCCTAGGAGAGGCCAAGAACTCCTGGTACCTACTTCCAAACACTTCCCATTCAATAGCACTGCCTTCTAACTAGAGGATGATGTAGTGGGAGATAATTCCTGTCAAAACTTAGAGTATATCTCCAGGATGTCAAGAGTGATTATGGAATTGAACCTGAAGGGCCAACATCTATCTAAAAAATAGCCCACTTATGGTGAAGGGCCAGGAATATGCATGTGTTTCTTTTTCTCGTCCCCTTCTCTGATAGAGGACATTTGAGCAGAGACCAAAATAAAATGAGGAAGGGAACTATGTGAAGAGCTAGGAGAAGAACATTCCTGGCTGAAAGAACAGTGAGTTTAAGATTCCCAAGGTGGGAGTGAACCTGGAGGCCAGTGTGACTGGGATGGGGTCTTGGCCAGGGATCCTGAGTGAGGTTGAAAATTTAGCTGGGACAAGATCACAGAAGGTCTCGCAGGTCATTATGAAGTCCTCGTCCTTTCCTTTATGGGAGCCTGCAAGCAAGTAGAGGAGTGACATGATATGACTTGGGATTTAAAAGAATCACTCTGGCTGCTGTGTAGAGAATAGACTGTCTTGAGGCAAGGGTGAAAAGAAGGACATCAGTTTCCAGGAGAGATGCTGGTGGCTCAGGCCAGAGTATGTGCAGTGGAGGTGCGGGAGTGATCAGGTTCTGGATATATCTTGAAGGTAACATTGGTAGAATTTGCTGATGTAGGTGCTGAGAGAGAGAAGTCAAGAAGGAAATATTTCATTTAATAAAACTCTAGGCTTCCATAGAAAGAGTAAGAGTTAAAAGAAAACAACATAAGGAAAATTGATACATCTGTTTAGAAAAACAATATTCAGAGGCAAGCAAGTAGGGATTATGGCCTAGTTCAGCCCTGTGGGTGAGTGATTTGTTGGAAGACGGACTCAGTCATAATTGTTTGTTAGAATCTTCCAACCAATCAAAGGCAGGATCCTGCTAAAATGTGGAAGATGATTGGGTTACATTCTACTCTCAGGTGGAGGGCTTTGGTGCCCTAACTTTTCCTTCCTCCAACATTCCAGTGTGTTGGCCTTTGTGACCTGCAACCAACTAGTTCAATAAGTTTTTGCCTTTCCCCCAACCCTGGGGCTGAAGTGCAGGGGTGGGATTTTTCTGAGCGGTCCTTCTGTGCTAAGACCTAGCCTGAGTCCACATGCATAAGCGTCGATTCATGTGAAGCCATCTGAAGGAGAGTTGGTCCAAGTGGGTTTGGGGATCTTAATACAAGAATGAGAGAGAGCCCGACATTTCCGCAAGAAAGACATTGGACGTTCTCTGGAAGTCATTGAGGAGTGTCCCTGCCCAAGAGTGTCACACCTGGTTATTGTTAATGACTGAGACACCTCATGGAATTCATCCTCCTGTCCAGTTGAACAACAGCACCCCTGTGAGACATCTCTTCCAGCAGGACTCTGCATAAAAGGAAGTTTGTTCTCTGTGTCTCCACCCCATCTCGAGGTCTCAGCATCAGGGTCTTAGGTACGTTACTGAAAGGTCTGTTCTCCCTGTTTCACAAGAACCTGACACAGCAACCCAGCTGTAAGAGTTATGCTTCCGTAGACAAGAGACATTAGATGCTCGTATGCAACTTGACAAGTGATGGGGGAACCCTGAAAATCCATGAGTCTCTTCTAAGGTTCACTGGAAATGGGGGTGGGGAAAGGAGCTTGTCACCTCTGGGGAATGACACCTACTTCCCCCTCATTATAGTCAGCACCTCCTTCTCTGTAGAGCAGTGTCTCATGGTGATCCTGAGACCGCATGTGCAGATAAGAAGCCTGGGCAAAGAGCAAAGAGATCTAATCCAAATACACAGCTGAGACAAGCTTTAGACAATGAAAAGGAGCCCAGACAACATCAGATTTGACATTTCCACCTTAGTGGAAGATTTCTTCTCGGAGCCACACTGATGTGCATCTAACTCTTAATTATCCAGGCGCTGATTAACTGATACCTGGCTTACTCTGGCCCCTGAAGATGAACCTATCATGAAAATATAAATGTACTGTCTCTCACTCATTGTCACTCAGGCATGATTAATCAGGCTGTGGATGAACCAGGGCTTCTTTATTTTTTTAATTTTTTGCTTCTCTCTGCCTATGATGATTTTTTAAAAATATTTATTTATTTATTTTTGGCTAGGTTGGGTTTTAGTTGTGGCACGCGGGATTTCCGTTGAAGCATGAGGGATCTTTTCTTGGTGCTGTGCGGGCTTCTCTCTAGTTGTGGCGTGCAGGCTCCAGGGCACGTGGGCTCTGTAGCTGTGGCGCGTGTTCCAGAGCGTGTGGGCTCTGTAGTTTGTGGCACGCGGGCTTAGTGGCCCCGCGGCATGCGGGATCTTAGTTCCCTGACCAGGGATTGAACCCGCATCCCCTGCATTGCAAGGCAGATTCTTTACCACTGGACCACCAGGGAAGTCCCTATGATGATTTTATAAATCGGTCCAATCTCCCTCCATCAAAGGGTAGGTATGAGCAGAAAAAAGAGGAACAGCTCAATATAGTCTATATGTTTGTGAGTTAGGAGAAAGGATCTGGTGTAGGATAAACTAAATGGTTTAAAATGTTATTGGATTCAAGCTTTAATTATCCATGTTATTTCTGCTTTTATTATTATGGATCCCCGAACATCACAGTAACCGCTGCACAGTGGACAACTGCACCATGTAATAACTATGTCTGCTCTGTAATCATATTTCAGCATGCCATTTATCAAGGACCATTAGAACTCAGGACGCTGGGGAGCAGGAGAAATAAACGAAGACAAGCTCAGAATGCTGCCTTGAATGTCCCAGCCATCTTTCATTAACATTTTCTTAAAAACTGGATTCATACAAACTAAGTCTAGTCTTTTTTATGAATGTTCAGAATCCAATCTGTAAGATCCACAATGGAACCACACTTTCACTCTCTTCACGTTGGTATAAGTCGAGTTGGTTTTAAGTCATACTCAGTGCATGTTAGCTATGGAGGTTCCAGAAGGAACTCATTGTTGGACAGTCTTGCCATCTTATGATCATGTTTTCCAGACTCTGGTCTGAAGCATCAGGTCTGGGATGAGACCTATTCCAAACAAGCATGGGTTTGTCAGGGCTGATGAGGCTCAGTGTCCAAACAGAGAGGCCACCCTGGTGAAGAGTCACACAGCAGGGCTTCCCTGGTGGCGCAGTGGTTGAGAGTCCGCCTGCCGATGCAGGGAACACGGGTTCGTGCCCCGGTCCGGGAGGATCCCACATGCCGTGGAGCGGTTGGGCCCATGAGCCATGGCTGCTGAGCCTGTGCTTCCGGAGCCTGTGCTCTGCAATGGGAGAGGCCACAACAGTGAGAGGCCTGCGTACTGCAAAAAAAAAAAAAAAAAAAAAGAGTCACACAGCAGAGAGTGTTGTGGTTCCAAAAGCAGGGGCTGGGGCCCCAGGAAAGGCCTCACATAGAGGAGTTTGGGAAATCAGGCAGAAGACAGTATAATTATTATGCAGGAATCCTGTCCATGGGTGACTGGTCCTGGCCTTGGAACTGGGGTGCAGGGGCAGATTTCTAGTCCTAGAAGAGGATAAGGAACAGCAAGAGAATTGGGCAGTTAGCAAAAATTAAACGGGCATCCAGTCCTGGGATCTGGAGCCTGGGAAAGAGAGCGGGGGCTCTTAGCTGTGATTCAGCTGTTACTGGGAGAGTTGACATATATACACTAATATGTATAAAATGGATAACTAATAAGAACCTGTTGTATAAATAAATAAAATAAAATTGGAAAAATAAATGTGCTTATAAGTATAAAGTGCTTAGAACATAGTAAACCATCTTTAAGTGTTAGCTGATAGTAGTATCACCACCATTATAATTTTCATGTGACTATCCCAGGAATACCATCTCCTGTTTCTGACCACAGAAGAGGAAGTGGTTAGTACTAAGTACCTTGATTTCAGTTCAGCCCTGGGTGATGGATGCTAACCCCAACTGTTTTGCATGAGGCTCTTTAGCTGCTGCCTTTCACATCTCTGGATTGATCTGGGAATTGGAACAAGAATGGTCCATCAGGTGGAGGGAACAGAAGGTCCAGTTGTGGGGACCTGGATAGAGAGGTGAGAGGCAGGGCTGGTCCCCATGATGTGGCCTGAGAGTAGCCTAAATAGGTGGCTCCCAGGCCATCACAAGTAATATATAGCTCTCAAAAACAGAGCATGCCAGGCCTCCCTGGTGGCGCAGTGGTTGAGAGTCCGCCTGCCGATGAGGGGGACACGGGTTCGTGCCCTGGTCCGGGAAGATCCCACATGCCGTGGAGCGGCTGAGCCCGTGGGCCATGACCGCTGAGCCTGCACGTCCGGAGCCTGTGCTCCGCAACGGGAGAGGCCACAACAGTGAGAGGCCCGCGTACTGCAAAATAAAAAAAAAAAAAACAAAGCATGCCTGATTTCTGTGTGGGGAAACATAAATCTTCTTGGATTGAAATTGATTTTTTTATATTTCTAGAATAAACATTCAGGAATTCAAACACGGACAATGTTAACTCTCTTCTCAGTAACCTATGGGCCTCTATGGACTGTAATAGTCCAAGAAGAATAAGATCTGCTGTTCGATTGAGGATCTCCTACAGCCAGGGAGGGCACAGCATCGTATGGGTGTGTGAATGATGGGAGGATTACGGAGGACTCCTGTAATTAATTCCGCCTCCATTGAATTAACTCCGTCTGAAGCACACACTACCATCTGTATCCATGCAACTTGATTTGGGGGAGTTTTTATTAAACATTCTCAAATCAGTTCAATTCAAGAGAATTACCTCCTTGCCATTCCATATCTCCTGCCAAGCACTTGATAAAATGTGTTCTACAAATGTAGATCTGGAGTCATGATAAGAAAACTCACTCCTGCTGAATATTGGAATTACCTGGCTGATGTAGCAGGTGAACCTTAAAACCAGGACAAATTCCCACTGGAGAATTTCCAAACTGTTAGAGATCATCCATCGTCCTGGGGCAAAGGGAAAAATGAGAGACCCTTCAGTTTACCCACATGTGGGTGAACATCTTCAAGATGGAACTGCCCAGGCTGCTCAAAATTGGATAACTTCCAGATACGCCAGGCCTAATCAAGACCTCTGAGTCGGTGCTGGCCTCTGAGTCAGACCCCTAGTGCTAGGATGGACTTCCTGCAGGACGAACCCTCTCACGTACCTTTAACTTTGGCATGCAGCAGACCTCTTGTTTTCTGTGGATCTTGTTAACTGTCTAAGGAAGCAAGGCTAGGAGCCTAGCCAGCCTCACCAGCACCTACAGAGGGGCAGAGGAGTGGCTGAGTAAGAAGTAGTGGCAGTGCTAACGAGCAGTGACAATAGGGGATCCGCGTGGGAGTGTTTCCATTGAGAGAATGAGGAGGGCTGGGGCAAACTAGAATAGCCATGGCAACCTCTTTTTGAGTATTTTTGTCTTGGGTGGTTTTTTTTTGGTACACACTGTATAAAATTATAACCTGCCCTGAAAAAGCAGTGGTTTATCATAATAAGAGCATTAGATGAGAAGAGAAAATGTAGGACTGACTCCTGGTGCTGTAGCAGTTATTGAGCATAAGCAAAAGGCATTTTCCACGTCTGTGCCTCGGTTTCTACACCTGCACCTCAGACACAGGGAGGACTAGAGGACGTGTTAGGACCCTTCTAACTCTAATATTTCAAGTCCCTGAGTCCTGTCCCTTGCCCCGTATACTAAGCCTCAACCAACACCCACATTTTCACTCCACTGAACACTTGAGATTTCCTCTGATACATTCTACTCTTGGGCCATGGAGATAAAACGCTTGCCTGAGATAGACAGACAATCATTTAGCCAAGAAAACAAAATGTGAAAGAAGAGGAAGACCCACCAGCAGAACAGATGGCTCCGCACACAAGGCAAAGAGAGCCACAGGTGAGACACAGGGTAGGGCTGATGCGGGAGTGGGCTAAGAGGTGTCGGGACGATAGATGAATGGAATGGAGGAAAGAGGCACAGTGGTGACAAGCGGAACAAGTGTGTCATCAGCGCCGGCATCATCTTACACAGAAAGACAGTCATGTAGGGGACCTGAAACGCAGGGACATACAGCCCTGGCCTCCTCCCCAGCTTCCTCCCTGCCCCCAACTGAAGCAGCAAGTGTTTTTCAAAATCAAAGTGGGGAATTGCCAATCCCTGAGTGTACCATCATTCACTGTGTCAAGTGGTTTACACCTCTTAGCTTATTTCATCTGCATAGTGATCTCATGGGTTGGCCTTATTTCTAGTATCATTCCAGTTCTATGAATGAAAAACACAGTCAGGAAGGTGCACTCAGCTAGTAACTGCCATTGCTGGGCTGAACTGGGTTTGGCTCTTAAGCCCCAGTCCTTCTCACTGTCCCCTCCTGCAACCAGCCTACTTCCCGGCTACAGCACATTAGTTTTGTTGCATTTCCTGGTCTTGCCCCCCTCCCCTTTTCTGGGACAAAGCTCCCAGCAGATTGGAGCATAAGGAGGTCCTTGCTTCACACTTTCCTCTTCTTCTCTGCCTCCCTCCCTCCCTTTTCTGGCCAAAAGTTCCATTTATAATACAGAATGTACGAAGAGACCATCCATTCACCACTTCCCTAATTTTTCTGGCATTTGTGATTAAATCAACTCAGAGGCTGTGGGAAGATTTGGTAATTAAATAATTTGGGTAACAGAATATTTAATTAACTGTAATTACACATGCCATCTTGAAAGTCATTTCTATTTTAATTTTAGCACAAGCTGGATTGTACAAAACATGGTTTTTCTTTGCCACTAAAACTCATCTCTTTCTTCCCATCTTTCTCACCATTCCTCTTAGCCCTGGAGTCTTTACTTCCTTCTTTCCTTGTATTTGGAGGCACAGGCAGTCAAAGGGTACCAGCTACAGCTGAGTCCTGTGTGCTAGGGGTAGTGGAAACCAAAGAAGACCATGAGGCATAGTCTTGGCCTACATGATGGAGGAGACAATCCAAAAACGCATTAAAATATGAAGAATACAAAGGGCCCCGTGGACGATAATCCCACGCCCAGTGCACTGAAGAGGATGGAGGTGGCTTTGAACCAGGCCTCGAGATGTGTGTAGCATTTGTACGGATAATGAGAAATAGGAGCAAGTTCCTAGGAAGACGAGGTTTGGGATCTATTAAAGATGATTTGTATTTCTTTTCTCTTTACCCTCTTTTTCATTTATTCACTCACTCATCCACTCAACGAAGATTTTTGAGCACCTGTAGATGCCAGATCACTAAAATGTCTGTCCTGAACCCAAGGAAACTCCCTGTCACATGCTGCACCTTCCCATCTGAGCTCGACGAGGACAGCAGAGCCATGCTCCATTCTCCAGGTGTTTCTGGTAGGTCCAGTGCCACCGAGCCCACCTACTGTCATGGAGAGTTGAATTTGCCCACTGCCAGCTGTGATAGTCCTGGTTGTGTCCTCACCTGACTGAGGCAGAACCCTGCCTAAGGAATAGGGCTTAGCTCACAACCGAATGAGGAGCACAGGAGGGGAAACCCACCTAGTGGGTCCCCAGCCTTTTTGCCATTCCCCTACCGAGCATCTTCCTTGGACTCTGGTGTTCTAGGGCCCTGGAAGGCTCCCTGAGGTGCCTTGTCTGGAATGCTAAGACCTGACATCCTATCTTGGCCGGCATGAACCTCATCTCAAAGCCGGACTCTGAATCTGCTCTGGGGAATCTGTATTTTCTGACTTCCATAGTTTGTACCCTCTCTACATCTTCCCATTAGGAGGAAATTTGGTTTCACTCTAAAAGGGAACCTGAGAGTTGTGGCTATTCATTCGTTTGTTTCATTTATCCATTCATTGGTTCATAAAACATGTGTCAAGCAGCTTCTGTGTGTCAGGCACTGTGCTGGGTTTTGTGGGATATAAATGGATACACGGCTCTGTTCTCAAAAGCTTTGTAGATAAATGGAGTTTACCAGACATGAAAAATCACAATTCAGGGTAAGCTAAGCTTTGCAATACAGGATGACAGAAGATATGCCTTACTCAGTTTGGGGAGCTGAGCCAAGTCTTGAGATGAGTAATAAATTATTGTAAGGCAGAGAAGAGGAACTGAACATTCTAGATAGAAGGGACAGCTTGTGCAAAGGCATGCAGACAGGTGCTTGGGGAGTGGTGTGAGTTTCTTCCTTGTAAGGAGTTACATGGCCAAGAACTAGACCCAAGACTATTTGTCCCTCTGAGGGAAAGGGTCGTCATAACCTTGTGTGGGAAAGCAGCATGGTACAGCGACAAGACCCAATTTAGTATCAGAAGTTCTGGATTTGTGTTGCAGACACCAGATGCTGAGGGTTTGAATTCTAGCTTCGCCGTGTACCATCTGTACGGCCGTGGCAAATCACATATTTCCCATCTCATTTTTGTCACTCGTGCAACAGACCAATACGATCTCGTAGAGCTATTCTTGGGACTAAATGAAATAAGGTGCATGGCACTAAATAGCATTTAATAAAGGTTAATATTACTTTTATTTTTAACAAAAGTTTTGTAAAGTATTAGGCGCTTTACAAATATAAAGAATTGCATATCCTCTGCACGTTCTAGCCAAATGTCAACCCTAAATGCATGGTTACCAGCATGTTTAGAGAGTTTTGTGGTTTGGCCTTGTCTAATCTCACAGGCCCTATTTCCCAAGTGAAATCAAATAATTTAATGTTGAAATAAGGGTTTGTGTTAGAGCAGGGATGACAGCAAGGGTCATGTTGTAAGAGCCTGGATGGCCCGCTGTTTCAACCCACACGGACACCGGATAGAGTCCTCAGTTCTTCGCAGTGAACTAGTGAGTACTGGCAACAGAGAAACCAGCTCTGCTCACACCATCTAGAATGATCTGATCTGCTGAGCACTTTTGCCAAAGCTGCTTAAGGTTTGTTGTTAAGCCTGCTTTTCTTCTGTTTGCAAAGTTCATCAAGTTCAGAGGCTCCACTGATAATGAAGCTGCATGAGTGTGCTTACTAAACAGCCTGCTCTCCAAGGGCTTTGTTGAGCTTAGGTGATGCTGCCTTTGGAGGTCCAGCCTGAGGAGCTTCCACAAACCCGAGATTCCTCTTCACAGGGTCCCTTGGGGCACTTCAGTGTTATTTATGTCATCCCACCCCTGTCATCTCTAGAGCAAAATTGTGTTAGTGCAGATCATATATTGATACTGGTAGCAGTGATGGGCGGTGATGGCCATACACGCCTCCT